>NW_024080679.1:2841665-2902739 GCF_003009895.1 Hyaena hyaena
GAAGGAAGGAAGGAAGGAAGGAAGGAAGGAAGGAAGGAAGGAAGGAAGGAAGGAAGGAAAGTGAAGGAAGGAAGGAAGGAAGGAAGGAAAGTGAATGACCGTGGTGACTACGGATGTTGTGAACCAGACACCAAGAACCCACTGCAGTGAATGGGGGTGAAAAGCACCTCATGGTCTCAGGCTGAACCAAATCTGCCCTCTAAAGGCTTCTAGAGACTTTGTGATGATTGGCCCCCACGCCCTGATGATTTCGTGTTAGAGGAACCCCCCACTCCCCCCGCCGGCAGTGCCGGGACCCAGTGCCGACACCCAGTGCCGACACCTCGCAACAAAGGAAATCAGTCAGACGATCCAAGCACCTCACTGGCCTACGGTGTCTCTGGAACAAACGCACAGAAGCTGTCCGGGGAAGGACGGCGCCAGGCCAGCCTCCCTTCCTCCCTTCTTCTCAGCCAGGGGCCTCCTTCTGCGTCCTCACACCCTTCGGCGCCGTCTCTCTAACGTGCAGCCCTGACTCAGGGAACGTTCTCACCTCACCCAAACCACTCCCAGCTTCACCTTCACTGCGGGAGAGTCTAGGCCCCGGGTTTCCTACCCGAGCAACTTTCCCTAACGAACCGAGAGCAGGGAAGCCTGCGGAACAGCCAGCCAACCTTCGCGCGCGTCCCCGAGAACACACGGTACGCCGGGCCCTGCTTCGGTCACGTCACACGCTATGTGCTGGCGACATGGCTTCTGGGTCTGTTAAGTCCTCTCTCTGTTACAGGAAGCGCCTTAAAGTAAGTAACCCTGTTATCAGCGCACTCGAGGCATGTTCTGGTGGAGTGGGCGACAGAGCTTTATCGCTAATGATACGACAAGTTCTGAATTTCACATCCAAAGAAGTGGCTCGTGACTGTCCAGAGCGGCACGGCCATCCGTCTGGTGTGCTGGCCCGCCCCTTTCCTTAAATCTGACCTCTGAGCCAAATGTGTGTGCGGAGCAAAGGCTGCCCTCCCTTAGGGATAAGTGTCCAGCCAAGGACGGAGTCCATGACCAGGGCCCATCGGGGTCTGCTCTCAACCCATCACCGGACAATCCACCTGCCAATCAATGCTGGCAAATCCCTGTGCTTATAGAGATCAGAAAGAATCTCATTCATCTGTGCAAAGCAATCACTTCTCTAAAATGCTCGGGTATATATACCACATACCTCTCTCTGGATACCAGGTAAGGACCCAGGAAATGTACACAGGGTGTGTAAGAGACTCTTCCTGTTTATTTTACTATTTTTAAGTGTTAACGGCCCAATCGAGAAATTGTATGTCCCAACAGCAGGATGGAACTGAAAAGTGAACTCTAGGACCTGCAGCCCAGTAATGGAAACTTAGCGGTAAACTGTGAAATCCCGTCGAGCGCTTTCAGCACTACCCTTCCACTGTGCTTCCCACGTTAGAAATGCAGACTTACGAGCAGGTATAAACTTTCCTGATGCCTTTGTGCTTGATCCGGTTGTGACGGCACAGGCTGTGTGAGGAGCTGAAAGATTTGTCACACTGGCGGCAAGGGTGTTTTTTCATTTGCTTTATGAGGAGAAAAGAGATTGAGAGTCACTTAAGAGAACAAAAACAGAACTGCTTTAAAAATTAAGAACTCTTCTGTAACGGTCTGCATTATATGGTCATCACTGTTTAGCAATACTAAGACAAAGCTAAAAGATTCTTCGTAACATGTAATAAAAAGGAAGGCCAGGGATGAGGTGACCAGGAAGGGACTAATTTCTGGAGAATGGGATAAACGTGATCATTAAGAGTAAAATATTATGTATTTTCTCAAAACACTTATAGTTTTGAGTCAACACAAACCTCCAGAAATCTGAAAACATCAAATTTTCTTTGCAAGAGAGATATAAATGTTCTTTTTATACTAGGGGCGCCTGGGTAGTTCAGCTGGTTGAGTGTCAGATTCTTAATTCTGGCTCAGATCATGATCTCACGGCTGTGAGATTGAGCCCCCTGGGTTAGGCTCTGCGCCGAGCATGGAGACCTGCTAGAGATTCTCTCTCCCTCTGCCTCTGCCCCTCCCTAGACTGTGCTAGAAACAAACAGCTAGCGGATTCTATACAAAAACGTAATTCTTTAATAAACACCAAATAAAACCATTACTTAATTTGTTATATCCAGAGAGAATGTTAACTTATCCAATATGCCATTTTAAATTAAATCTCTAGCTAATGTTAATAAGCATTTTGACTTCTCCCCCAAGGATTAAGTAACTATTCCTTACATAAGGGAGGAGTTTTCCAAAAGGCCTTTTGAATAGTACCATTTGGTTATTTCAAGGATGCACAGGTTTGAAACCACTTTATGGAGGCTGCCATGAATAAATGCAGCAGGTGCATGCGCGTGCACGCATGCTCGTGTGTATGGGGGTCGGGGGACAGTGACAAAGCAAGAGAAAGCTATCAAGAGATAAAAATCAAAGTTAAAAGTTTCCTACTTCAGCTGTGACATAATTATGTTAATTCCACACATTCTCATGTGGGAATTTTGAAGTCAAATGAGCGGCTTGACCTTACAGCGTGTTCTCTGGGTACAAGATGCAGTGAGGTCTGGAATCAAACAATGTCGTACCACAAGGAAATGAGATTGAGAAGCAACTGTCCACCTTGTGAATAGAACAAACTTTGGCAAAACCCTCATTCAAAATAAGGTTGAAGCAGAAGTTCTCATGTAAAATAACATTACTATTTATGACAGTAAGAAGAGATACGCAAAGCAATTGTGGGCTAAATGGTTAAAGAAAGGATAAGAATATTTTTTGAAGTTTTATTGATTTATTTTTGAGAGAGAGACAGAGACAGCATGAGCAGGAGAGGGGCAGAGGGAGAGACAGAGAGAGAGAGAGAGAGAGAGAGAGAGAGAGAGAGAATCCTAAGCAGGCTCCATACCCACAAAATGGTGAGATCATGACCCGAGCCAAAACTAAGAGTCGGACACTCAACTCACTGAGCCACCCAGGCACCCAGAAAGGATAAGTATTTTTAATAATTGTTTTTATATTAATCACTTGACAAAGATGCCCTTATTCACTGGTAGGCAAATCTATGTAAGTGGTTGTGTTTGGTTCTGGAGACCCCGAAATGGGTTGGCACCTTGTCTCTACGACTCATGCATCGAACCATACGACCCTGGGAAAGTTTCCCCACAAACATCCAGTCCCCAAACTGTTTGGTGGGGGCCACAACAGTGCCTTCCTCGGAGCGTGCTGGGGAAGAGGGGCACTAAAGGGTCTCTTTCCAAGAGAAAGAGGATTTCTCTTGGGGCACAGAGAAATCCTCAATAAATATTCTTTTATGAATAATAACAGAATACCCAAATTCATTTTAAGAGAGTGGAAAATACTGTCTTTTAAATGAAACACATCAGTCTGTGTTTAAAAACCTAGGCAGAGGCAAGGGAGGACATTTCTTCTCCACGCTAAAGATGGAAGACATAGTGTTGCTTTTATCGTTATCCTGAGCACATAATCTGGGATATTATGAGAATAATCTCGTGGGGCGGGGGAAGTAGGGAGGGGAGAGAGAGAGAGGGAAAGAGAGAGAACAGAGTGAATAACCAACTAATGCCTCTGAGCCACACTCTTTTTCCAAAACTTCCTTCATAAAACATCTTGATCACATAACATAGACAATCCCTAGTCTCTCGATTAGCATTTATGGAGCCAGAGAATAAAGAAGAGTTTTTTTTTTTTTTTTTTTTAATGTTTGTTTATTTTTGAGACACAGAGAGAGCGTGAGATGAGGAGGGGCAGAGAGAGAGGGGGGACACAGAATCCAAAGCAGGCTCCAGGCTCCGAGCTGTCAGCACAGAGCCTGACATGGGGCTCGACATACCACTCGAATTCATCAGATCAAGACTTGAGCTGAAGTTGGGTGCTTAAATGACTGAGCCACCCAGGCACCCCAAGAGGTTTCTTTACTTTAAGAATCATCATGGAAGTCCTACATTTCACTAAAGCTACATAAATCTAATGTCTAATTCCTATTGAATTCTGCACCTATGAGGTCACCCAGAACAGTCAAAACACAAGACATTTTTCTAAAAGTGAGAAGGTTGTAGCAAATCATCATCAAACACGTAGAGAGAATGTACACAGATCTTTCTAACCAGGTAACAAGGGTGATAGGCCTCAGGAAGGCAAACTGAGTTTTCCATGAAGATGAAGGGCTTAAAATTCCGTTTCTTGTTATGGTATCATTATATTAATATTAAATCCAAAAAATCTTTCTGAGATTTTTTTTTTTTTTTAAGTAATGTCTATACCCATTGTGGGGCTCAAACTCACATCCCCCAGATCAACAGTCCCCGTGCTCCCCGGACTGAGCCGGCCAGGTGCCCCCAAGTCAAAATTTTAATAAATATCAATTAAGAAATCCTCAGTAGGTAGTAACTTAAATGGAAGAGCAGCTTAGCTGAATCCGTAATTACTGTTTTCAAAAAGAGCTGACAAGGGGTGAGATAGGCTTCTTTTCCAACGTCTTTAGGGAAAAATGCAGAAATGAGTGGTGCAAGCCCAAAACAATGGAGCAGGGTTTCAAATCGCTGGTGACAGGAAAATTACAGGTTCAAACACCAGCTTCCTGATCGAACATGCCGTGTTCCCATTACCTAAGAAAACAAATGACTCCCTTCTCTGTTAAGCTTTAAGTACTAACTTATTTAAAGGTGTTTTACCTAATTTATTTTCATAACATATATCTTCAGTGTTATAAGAGTTCATACTGCACTGTACGACACAGAGAGCAAGTTTTACCAACCAAACAAAACCGGAAAACACAGCACTGAAAATGCGTAAAGTACGACTATCGCTCTGTTTGTTAAGGTCACTCACTGACCCCCTGGTTCCAGTGTAGCGCAAGCCGATTTTGAGGGAACTTGGGCCCTGAGTGGAATTTTTATAGTTAGGTTTTCCTGCTCAATGAGGAGTTATTTTGTTTTTAAATACAGCTCTTTAAAGAAATGGTGGACGAATATAAGCTGCCAGGGTCTGAACATTTCTGAAGATGTTAAATATAAAGAAAACAAACGCTTGAGTATATTTCCTAAACTTTTTCCCTGATTTCCCATTTCTGATTCTTTTACCTTCATTCTTTAGGAAAGCGTTAGCCCCTCTTAGCAAATCCTCTGCTCTGAGCGCCCTAGCCTTGGGCTCAAGGTCTGAGCTCTGGGATTTATGAAGCCTCTGAAGGCCATTCTTTCTGGGTGGCACTTGGTGAATGTGTTCTGGATTGCCCTGGGCCCTCACAACCAGACGCTGCCCGTTCTGATAACTAGTCCCTTCTTGTACCTTGGCTTGAAGCCCTCTTTCTCTCTAAGGTGACTGTGAAGAAGTTAGAGAGAGGAAAGTCCCAACCTCAGACCCTTCTGCCTCCCTGAGGTTCTCTGCCTCCCACCAACATGCAAAGAGCTTCCTTAACTATCATCGCACGCCCAGAATCACCCACAAATTTAGGAAGAACGGGAGCGGAATTATTCCCAAGCCATGCTGACACATACCCTTCAGTTCGATCACAAACACTTTCTATGAAAAAGGAAAACCCAACAACCTGTACAGACTTCGACCTGCCCCAACGGTGGACCCACAGGATGTAACTCTAAAACTCTGGACCTTTCCGTTTGGGAATCTATTCTACAGATACACCTGCACCGGTACAGTCAGTTCTGTACAACGTGACAACCATGTATCACAGGCCACAAATCACTACAACAAGCAACACCACGCAATAAAAACCAGAGGGCTTCCAGCAAGAACGCAGTTAAGGGCACAACACTCGATCGGTGACACACTTAAGAGCAGCATCCTGTGTAACCGGGCGTGGGAGGGGGTGGCTTGTTGAGATTCTGTGAAGCGGAGGAAGGAGGGTTACCTGAAATCAGAGGGTTGGAGGGAAGGTGTAACACCAAGTGTGGACCTGTGTGACTCAACGGGGAGATGAAGTCACTGGTGACCATCTGATGTGAGTACGTATGTTTCGTGGATTCCTGCACAAGTCCATTCCCCGATTTTCTGTGATCACCGCGTGTTCCTCTCGGGGATGAGGGCACCCAGGTGCGAATTCAGAATCCACATTAAGCTCCAACCCTTCCCTAACAGATCAACTGCATTAGAACAAATCTGTTTCCGACACAAGTGGTCTAGCAGACCGGATTGTACGTACGTACAGTTATGTACACGTATGTACATGGGCAGCACTGCACATGATGGAAAAGACAGGAAGAATTTGGCCCCAAGAATTTGGTCAAGGAAAAGTTGGTCAAACAAAGCATATGTGTTCATATAACAACACTCTTGTCCTGTAAGTGTGGAAAAGAATGGAAGACCCTGATGCACCGATACTAAGAGCTAAATGCACCAACACTAAGAGCTAGATACTACATACGACGGGAAGGGACCAGTGCTGAGAATTATTATATTCCTAGGCTGCGTTGTGCACCCAAAAGAAGTGAAAAGAGAACATACATGCACGTATGATGGTCCCTGAATAAGAGAAACTTCAAGATACAATAATAAGAAACGCAGTGGTGCTGGACGGGCAAGGGTAGGAATGAGACACTTTGCTGTGTTCGCAGTTCAACAATGTGACTAGAGCTCATGTAAAAAAATTTTTTTTTCTTCTGTTGCCTCAAAAAAATTAGAAAGCAGGTTTGCTGAGGTGTAATTTAAACAACGTAAAATTCACTCTTTTTCATGTTCTAGGAGTTCTGACAAACAGACACGGACACAGCAGTCCCATCCGCTGAAAAGTCCCCCGTACCCCTTTACAGCCAAGCCTGCTTCCTACAGCCAGCTCTTGGCAACCACTCATCTGCTTTCTAGCCTCTGGCTGCATCTGTCCCATTTGTCCCATAAATGGAAGCACATGGTACAGCACGTAGTTTCTGGTCCGGCCTCTCTCACTGGTGCAGTGCACGTGCAATACACCTGTGCAGTCCAGCGCCTCAGCGACCCATCCCTTCTCACGGCTGGGAGGTGTTCCGCAGAGTCTAAGGATCCGCTCCGCTTCATGAATATGCGTCCCAGGTGAAGGCCATCTAGGCTGTTTCCAGCTTTTGGAAATTATGAATTAAAGCCCCCACAAACACGCATGTACAGATTCTGGTGTCAACACATGATCTTATTTCTCTTGGGTGATGACTTAGGAATGAGACTATCAAGTTCTATCAACCCTTTTCCCAGAATGGCTGTGCTCTGCGTTTCCACCAGCAAAGGGGCAGAGGTCCAGCTGCCCTGCCCCCTTCCAGCAGCTGGCACTGTGTTTTATTGTAGCCATTTGACAGGGTGGCTGGCACTATTTCACTGTGGTTTTTTTTTTTTTTTTTTTTTTAAATGTTTTATTTATTTTTAGGAGAGAGAGAGAGAGACAGCGTGAGCAGGGGAGGGTCAGAGAGAGAGGGAGTCACAGACTGAAACAGGCTCCAGGCTCCGAGCTGGCAGTCAGCACAGAGCCCGACGCGGGGCTCGAACCCACGAACCGCGAGATCATGACCCGAGCGAAAGTCGGACGCTTAACCAACTACGCCACCCGGGCGCCCCTATTTCACTGTGGTTTTAATGTGCAATTCCCTAATGATGAATGGTGTCCAGGTAAAACATTTTCAAGGGACAAAACACCTGCATACATAGATATCTCTTCCTCTAAAGAAAAACCCACACCTCTACACGTTTCTAGTTTTTAATATCTATTTCAAGAGGAATTTCAGTGCCCTGTAAGCGCCTTGAAATCAGAAGCTGCAAATCACTCAGCTCTGTATCCCTGGCATTTGGCATCCAGAAAATATTCAGTAAATATTTAGTGTGTGAATGAATCAAGGAAATAACGGAACACAGAATTGCCTACTGGAAAAATAGGAGCAGGTCCTACAGAGTAATCAGAGACTAGCAAATTTCGGATAGCGTGTTGGACACAGAGCAAGCCCTGCTGAGGTTTGGAAGATGGGACAGACATGAGCATGTTTAAATACTGATAAGAGTATCTGAAAAAACGCAGCTACTGAGGACAGAGGTGAGAGAGGAGTCAGTGAGTGGGGAGAATTCAGACAGGAGGGGGATTTCAGACAGAAGGAAGAACAAGCCTTCCTGTATGACTGCAGATAAGGCGCCCCCTGTAGACAGGTGCAATGCTTACTATGGTCAGGTGGGCGGGTGACGAAGGGACCGGGGAAACTGAAGGAATTCCTGCCCGTCAGCTGCCACTTCAAAGTGAAGTATACACCTTGCATCTAGGTATCACAGCCTTCATTTTCCTCCTCTTATTGTTTCCAATTCTAAAAAATAACAAACTAATTACAAAAGAAAAGACTGCCTCTAATCTCCCCAATTGCAGTAACCACTGTCCACCTAAGCTATATATAGCTTTCCCATTTCTCTTCTGAATCCACGTTATATGTGCACTTATAAGGAGTCTATATTACACATCTTGATTTGTAACTTATTTTCATATACAGCTACACATGCTTTGATGTTTCTACATTCTTCATTAGTAACACAACATAGTATTCTATTGTATAAATGGGACATAATGTATTTAACTATCTCTCATTAATGACTTAGGTTGTTTAAAATCTTCAGTAATTGCAGACAAAAATTTCTGCAGTCAGGGACATCTGGATGGCTCAGTCAGTTAAGCATCTGACTTTGGCTCAGGTCATGATCTCACAGGCCATGAGGTGGAGCCCCATGTCGGGTTCTGTGCTGACAGCTCAGAGCCTGGAGCCTGCTTCAGATTCTGTCTCCCGCTCTCTCTCTGCCCCTCCCCCACTCGCATTCTGTCTCAAATAAACATTAAAACAAACTTCTAAAAATTTCTATAGTCAACCAATTATCTCTGTGGTATGAAATTCTGAGAGTCTTTCTAGTTTAGAGGTTATGAAAAACGTCAAGACTCTCTGACACTTCTTGCCAAACTGTCCTCAAAAAAAGGAACCCATCGATGTTAGTCAGGGTTCATTCACCAAAAGCCTTCCAGATCACCATTCAACTTTGCCAACATGGTAGGTGAAATATTATAACTGCACTTCATTTTATTTTTCCTCAGAGCCGAGGGATGCTGGACATCTATCCATACGTTCCTGAGCCATGTACAGTGAACGGCCCGATCATACCCTTTCTACAGTTTTCTATGGAGTGAAGTCAGGAGAAGAACGGCAGGTGAGGAGGTCAGAGCAAGACCACAGCCCTTGTGGGCCACAGTGGGGACTCTGTGTCATCCATGATACATGACTAGAAGACACCAAGGGGTCATCCATGATGCCCGATGGGAAGACACCAATGGGCGTGAGCAGAGGAATAATATGATCAAGGTTGTTCTGTCCGCCAAGTATAGACGCAAAGAACCAGTGTGGAGGCGACAGACTAAGCGCTGTGGGTTTGGAATGTAAAGGTGACGACAAATGACTCGATTTGGCATATACCTCACAGGTGGATCTGTGGATGGGCTGAATGTGGGTGACAAGGGAGAGAGAAAAAGGGGTTACGTTTTGCTCCAAATTCCTTGGCTGGACACTTGGTAGAACAGTTTTACCAGTTACTGAATGGGAAAGTAGGAGAGCAGGAGGCTTAGGGGAGGAGAGGAATCAAGAATTACATTTTGGATACGTTACATTCGAGAAGCCCGTTGGGAGATCTAAGTAGAGACGCTAACTAAGTGGTTAGATTCAAGTGTGCAACTTGGGGGAGCGGTCCAGGCCAAAGACACAATTCTGTGAATTGGTAGGTTAGAGGCGGCATTTAAAGTCACAGGCTTGGATGAGATGTTTCTGAGAATAAAGGGCACAGCGACATTAACAGGCTGGAAAGAGAAGAAAGATTGAGAGGAGCTATCAGTGAGGCAGGATGAAAACCAAGAGGCCAATAAAGAAAGAATTTCCAGAAGAACCTAGGAGACAACCACTCCAGACAGGCCAACTGACATTACTGATAAAGCCAAGACCCCGGGCGCGAGTCCCTCACCACGTGGTTTCTGTGGAGGGGCAACATGCACAGGAGGCGTGGGAAACACAGGGATGGAGAGTGACCTCAGGGATGTTTGCTATGAAGGGAAACAGAGGGAAAAAGGCAGTAGGCAGGTGGGTCAGGAAGGCTGTTCTGTCAGGGTAAGAGGTACCGTGGCAAGCTTTAGGATTCAGAAAATGATCTGGGAAAAGCTGAAGATCCAGGTAAAGGTGGACTAGTGTGGCTGTAACACCCCAGTGACCAGAAAGGGGGCTGGGTGGAGCGCACAGACAGAGGGGTGCGCCTTCCGGGGACACAGAGTCGCCCTCTATAACAGGAGAGGGCACAGTATGCACGATCAGAGGCAAAGCGGTTTTCACTGCCTGTCTCCTTCCGTGTAAGGCAAAATCCAAACTTCTTGGCTTTCAAGACGGTGCATCCAAGTCCAATCCTCAGCGCACCATTCTGACCACATCTCCTAGGACTTCAGACCTGCTGCATTCAAAGCCACTCAAACTCACATCTTCTGAAGACAGTTGACACATTCTCCCCTTGCCTGTCAGAAACAGCCTGCCCTTTCCTGGAGGCCCATTCAAACCCTTTGGCCCCCTCGGCCAGCTCACCTCTCAGCCCCTTGGTGGCCTTCCTGACCTCTCCTTCCCTCGCCCACATCCCACACAGCTACCAGAGACACACATTTCAATATGGCACTTCCTTGCCTAAAACCCATCTGGGGGCCTCTGTACCTTTAATGGCTCAGGTCTTCGGACTTGCCTACCTCGCCAATCCCAACCTCCCTCCACACCCTTCTAGAACTACTAGCGGGCAGTCACCTGGAAGGTCACGCTGCTCTGTACCACACCCATATTCTGTTCTGCTGCTCATACACCGGGTGAGTTCCCCGTGTGTCCTCCAAATACCTACTTAGGTAGTATGTCTTCTGTGAAGGCTTCCCTGGCATCTCCCCAGCCTGCCAATTCCCCCAAGAAACAGTGATGCTCAAATCCCTGCCTCCTTGTGCCTTAGACGCTACTCTACTTCTTCTCTTCCATGTAGCACATGCAACTCTAAGTTTTAATTTCACTCTGTCCTCCTCAGACCTCTTTCAAGGCTGGACTGTCCTTTATCGTTCTTGCTCTAGTCACAGAGCCTGAGTGAGGACCGCGCTGAAATCGGAACTGGAAGCACTTTGCACTTAGCTTTAATTACATACCGCCTTGTAATTCCTCTAAGACCCACTAGTTGTAGCTTTTAAACTATGCATTCAGGGTACGTGGGTGGCTCAGTTGGTTAAGCGTCCGACTTTAACTCACGTCGTGATCCCACGGTCCATGGGTTCGAGCCCTGTGTCGGGCTCTGTGCTGACAGCTCAGAGCCTGGAGCCTGCTCCAGATTCTGTGTCTTCCCCTCTCTCTGCCCCTCCCACAGTCATGCTCTGGCTCTCAATAATAAATAAACATTAAAAAAAATTTGTTTAATAAGAAACAATTTTAAAAAATGGTATACACAAAAGAACAAACATGATTAAAAGCTAAACATCCCCAAGGTATGAATGAATGGCCTATTCTAAATAGCTTCAGAATTGACATCACTCTTGTAATGTGCAAGTGCCCAGAGCAAACCAAAGACTGAAAACGAGAAATAAACAGGAAAGATTAATAATCTGAACAGGTTTAAAAAATATATAGTCTAATAGGTCTCCTATAAAATAACTGAGGTTTTCTACAGAAAAGTACTAAGATTACATATAAATTATAACCCAATAAAGTTGCTTTAAAAAAAAAAAAAAAAAAAGGCTCCACATCCAGAGGAGAGCCCAAAGCGGGGCTCAAATTCACGACCATGAGATCAAGACCTGAGCTGAGATCAAGAGTCAGACGCTTAACTGCCTGAGCCCCCCAGGCACCCCTAAAGTTGCTTTTAAAAAAAGATATTCACTGAAGAAACATGTAACAACATTAGCATATGTACTAAATAAAAAATGGTATAATTTTCACTCTGGGAAGTCTTAAAACGTTTTACCAGGATATATTTTAAAAAGTAATAATGTTTCATAGGTATTTTACTCTCTTCATCTCTTCCTGTTAGCTCTGGATGTCCTATGTGCCCACAGAATTGGACACTCCCATTCCATGTACATGAATATCACCCAGCTATGGAGGGTAAGTCATAAGAAGCAAACCCGCTTACCCAAGCCACCCCCCACGCTCTCCTCGAAAATGGCCTTTTGCACAGGCAAGTAGCCTTCCCCCTAAGTCTGGAGTACTGTGGGTCATCAATTCTGAATTCCTTACTGAGAATTTCATATCTAGGACAAAAGGGGGAATCCTCTGGTCTTACTACATCCATGAAAATGTAAATAGATGGGCAGTTAGAAGAGCAGAGTATAGGAAACTCAAACTACATATGTCTGAAAATATCAAGAAAAACAATTTCTGACTATGAAACTATCCAAGTTTCTACAAAATGGAATGGAGTGGTTTGAGGGAAATATTTAAACACAGAGTACAAATTTAGACCAGAGGTTGGCAGACTTTCTGTAAAGGGCCAGACAGTACATATTTTAAGCTTCGCAGGCCATGGAGTCTGTCGCAGCTACTGAACTGTGCCTTGCAGTTTGAGAGCAGCCACGACGGTACATAAATGAGTGGGTGTGGCTGTTTCAATAAATTATTTACCAAAACAGGTGGCCAGCCTGTGAACCCTAGTTTGCCAACCCTGATTTAGACCACCGTCTCACACTCTTACAGAAAACAAAGCCAAGTCAATAACTGAGAACCAATCCCATTTAACACAGTAGGTAATCAATCGAGAAAAAAACAAGCCGGAACTATAAAGTAAGGGGAAGGGTTTGTTTTTTACAGGACGTGCTGGGAACACGTCCCGAGAGCCACCAGTATCGTGGTGCTGTGTCTTGATGATTGAGGTCACGGCTTTGAAACACACAGTGTTCCTAAGGCCAAGGATGTGCTAGCTGCTATGTCTGCTTAAAACGACAACAAACAAGGCCAATCTTCTAACGTTCTGGTTAGAAGACTAGCCGGTTTGCTGAGGACGTTGTGCGACTGAGAAAGCGAGACAGCACTGTAATCAGGGCAGAACAAGGACAGGCCGAACCCGGAGCAGACAAGGAACGTGGCCCACCACAGTTTTCGTGCCCAGAGCCAGGTCAGGCACTCAGGCGGCGGGAAAGGAAGGTGCGGGGCGAAAGGCGGGGGCTGTGACAAAGCTGCCACCACCGTGGCAACGGAACTCAAAAATGCCCGCCGGGGTGTCGTGGGGTGACCACAGGCTCGCGTCACCTTGGGACACCGTATCCACCGCCACCGACCTGTGGTGATCCGAGGCAGAGCTCCGCTTACAGACCCTCGGCAGACCCCGTGCCTCCTCCCTTTCCGAAGACTCGGGCTCCCATCTTCCTACACCATTTCATTAAAGGCCCTCACGCAGGAAGTTCTCGCACATCCTCTTAGTCTCTCTCACACTGAGGAAGACAGCACTGACGGGTGGTGTCAGCTGCGCACTGCCACAGTTCACCGACTTGAAGACGTTCAGCAATCAAAAGACCCGAGTATGAAAAAAGTCTTTGCTGCCAGTTTCTCCCGGGTCTGGTCCAGCTTCGCTCCCCTTCTTCTGCTTCAAAGGGTTTGTCCCACCTTCTAAGCCTCTGGTTCCTCACGTGCATGCCTATAGATGGCGGGCACATCACTCCTGTTACTTCTCTTCTCAGAGAATCCCGTCCTCAAGAGAGGATCACGGGAAAGAGTATGTAGAATGTTTCTTCCTTCTAGTGATATTTTTAATACAACCTTTTTGTCCTTTTCAATTAGAAAACTACCTAGGAAGGCCTGGGTGGCTCAGACGGTTAAGCATCCGACTCTTGATTTTGGCTCAGGTCATGCTCTCACGGTTTGTGAGATCAAGCCCTGCGTCGGGCCCTTCGCTGCCAGCACAGAGCCTGTTTGGGAACCTTTCTCTTTCTCTCTCTGCCTCAATCTGCCTCTCCCTCGCACTCTCTCTCAAGATAAACACTTTTTAAAAGCAATCTAAATAAATAAAAGGTCACTGTGAAAAACCTCTTTCCCCTACAATCACTATTTTATAAAATTACAGCATAAAAAAATTGAACTTATACTGTCTGAAAACTTCAGTGGAACCCTTCTAAGATTATTTATTTCTACAAATCAAAAGACAAAAGAAACCGGGAGTTCCTTTTCAAGATAATCACTGTTTTTTATCAGACGATCTGTTAGAAATCTGTAAACAAGTTGGAAAAGCAAGCAAGCGAGCATGAGCGCGGAGATCAAAAAAGCTACCATTAAAACTGCCTGAACAGGCTATGTTCTCCCTGGCTCCCGTCCTACACCATATATTGATCTTTCCAGATGTCTAATTACACTGTATTGATGAGGCCCTGCAGGCAGGGACAAGCAGCTAAGCCTGAAGGCCTGAGAACACCAGCCACCCCACCGCAGGGACCGGGAAGCCGCCCTGAGCCACGCCCGAGGACGAGCCACCAGGCAGCCGCGGGAGGTCCTTCTGTGTGTGGCTCCTTGGTGCTGGTTCCAGCTTTGCAATCCCGAGGCTCTGAGTGGCTGTGAAGGTAAAAGGACTCTGTGGATTCACTCGCTCGTCCCTGGCAAGCCTTCCAAACTCTTATTTGCAGCAGCGTGGGCCACACACACAGGGCAGTAGCGGGGATGTGCTGAACTCGCGAATGAAAGCACTAGACAGTGTCTTCCTCTTTGCTCCAGTCTCGCCCCAGCTCTGGCCCTTCTCCTGCCAAACGAAAGCCTGGTGTCGCCCGTAACCTGGAAACCCACGCCCTGAACTCGAGGTGGCGGGAAGGACTCCAGCCCAGGCCCTGGCACAAGGGTTACAGTCTGAAAAACGTCCCGCGATCCTTCTGGGTCTGAAGTTTTGTCTGTAAACTGAACTGAGTGGGAATTCACGAGCTCTCATCACCTCCTAGTGCTAGTTTACAACTCTTTATTAAGTCCATCGTGGCTAGATTGGCTTTTTATTTCCTCCGCCGCCCCTACTTATAGCACCGTAAAATTATTCCCTGGTTGCCCTGGGATTCAAGGTAGTATCAACTCATAGACAGAATCATATGCTTAATTCTTAAAATAATCTAAAAGTCTGGTCTGCCAGTTGGATTTAGGGATATGTTTTCATGAAGAAAATTATGGAAAGATGTTGCATTCAAGGACAATTACATCAAAGTCTCCCCAGGTAACTTAGCAGAACCACAATACTGTACCAATATTCTAAAGCCAAAGGCCATGGTCAGCACGAGCTGCTAAGGAAACCTAACCCCAGGGCATATCTGGGTACCTCGAGTCATGAAAGAAATGACTGTCCTTCCACAAAAAGGGACTGAGCTCTGACAGATGACAGGAGCAGGGGTTTGGGGGGACATGGGTTTGGGGGGCAGGGGAGGCAGAGAGAACGGAAACTGCTGCAGGCGATATTTTTCAGCAGCAATGTCCTTAAGCCAGCAAGGCCTGGTAACATTTGCCCAGAGCAGACGGGCCCGCACCTTGTAGTTCCGCCGTCCGGCAAGAGCGCCAGCCCAGCACCAGGGGAGCCTGGACCTCCTGAGCTTCGAGAGATAAACAGGAAAAGCCCAAGGAGGAAGTGTCTTCTTCAGACCAAAATAACAGCAGCCCCGGTGGGCACCACACCACAACCGCCCGAGTGTGCGTAAACATCTGAGTCACTGTGGTGCCGGACGGCACCCCGTTTTGACCCGTTGCCGCCTGCACACCTCGCTGGGGGCGGACTTTTTACAAGAGCGCCGTGCGAGCGCTACTTCAAGTGCAAGGACGCAACTTGGTATCTACAGCGCCCGTGCTTTAAGTGATTTTCCAGCGCCTACTAGGTCAGCCCACACTGACCCACACTCTCTGGGCCCATAATTCCAGCCAGAGGCTTACCTCTGCCAGGCGGCACTGTGAAGCCCAAGGTGCAACCTACGGTCACCAGACGAGTGAGGGTAGGTGGCCACGCTGAAAGCCCCGACATCAGCACAGCACGGGCGGCTGCGGCGCACTTCAATTCACCCCGCGGTACGGACCATGCTCCTACTTTTTACTCTCCGGGACGTCCCTGCCCTTGGGGACATTACGCTGCATTGAAAATGGAAAAAAATCGAGGACTCCCCCATAGGTATTGTGACCGCAGTGGTCGCAGGTGCGTGGGGCAACACGGGGGGAGGAGGGGCGGCGGGCCCCACCACGAGCTGCATCCGAACAGGAGCTCACCAGGCAGCGAGGCGAGGAGAGGTTTCCCGGCAAAGAGAACGAGTGGCAAAGGCGAGGAGGAAAACGGCGTGCGCGGGAGCCCCGGGCAGCCGTGTGCGGTGCAACCACAAGGGAAGACGCGGGGGGTGGGTACGGAGAAGGCCGAGGCGAGGTGGCCAAGGGCTTCGCAGACTCCATGGTCAACAGGCAGGGGGGGCCCACCCATGACAGACAGACTTGTTCTCCCGGATCACCGCGGCGGCTGCGTGGGCATCTCCCCTAAAGTCCCGTTACCTGCTGGCGGGTCTCCTCTCCTGGGCTCTGACCACAGGGAAACTGGTTCAGTCGGGGAGCCCCCGCCAGGCCCCCCAGCAGCTCCGGCTGGAGCTCCCCCAGAGCCTAAACCCTAAGAGACTTTCAGAAGCAGGCCAGTGGTCTAGTCACTGGGACTTGAGCCATTGACGCATCTGCCTCCTACCCTGTGCTAATTTTATTGTACACCCCTTGGTTTGGGGTTTTACACTTCACAACCAATGGAATGTGCAATGACACGCCCTGCCACACAGTGAAATCTGACAACGTGCACCCCATGACAATAAAGGAAGTTAACACGGGAACGCGTGGGTGGCACAGTCGGTTAAGTCTCATAACTCTTGATTTTGGCCCTGGTCATGATCTCACGGGTTCAGAAGTTCAAGGCTCACATGGGCTCTGTGCTCACAGGAGTGGGATTCCCATTCTCTCTCTGCCCTTCCTCCTCTTGTGCTGCCTCTCTTTTTATTTATCTATAAATAAATAAAAGCTAAAAAAAAAAAAAAAGATTTACCTTGCAAATTCCCTCCCAGATTCTTGCCCTATAATCAAAAGTCACTGACAGGAATGCTAGGTAAAATCCGATCCAAAAATGTAGGTTTCTCCCAACACGGCAGCGAGCCTAGAGTCAGCTATCAGTTTAGTATTTCATCCAGGTCCTTCTATGGTCTCATACAGAAAATAGTAGTAAGCGAGAGACTCTTAAAAGCTACTGAAACCCAGTCAGCCTCTCTCTGGCATTATTTCACCTACCACCAAGTACCTGGGAACAAAAGGAAATAAGACTTACCTGGCAATCACCTGTCCCTAGTCTTTGTCAAATTCTTTTTCCGAGTGCTCAGAATCCAGCTACCCAGCAGTCTGGTCTCTGAAATGCCTGGGTTCAGTAAGGTGGAAGGAACTTATCTGCCATGTTTCAGAATCTACCCAACTTTCTCCTTTCAGACAAGCACACCCATTTTCCATGATTAAAATGTATCCCTCAGCCCCACATACGGGGTTGGAAAAGCAAAATTTATTTACACTAGCGAGAGGCTTGCTCTCTCTCCTAGGCATCCATTTGTCCCTCAATGACACTGGTTCCATTTTCTCCAAAGAAACAAAATAGGAGGCAAGTATTTCTGCCTTCTCTTGGTCAACTGTAAACATAATTTTCCAGAAAACAATGGGTTGTCTGTACCTGTCCTTTTCCTCAATAGTCTAGAAAACGTCTCTTAAATATTCCCTCCACCAGCTGGATGTATTTTACAAGCTTTGGCTTACTGTAATTCCAAGAGCATTTGATAAGCATCCATGAATTGCCAAGTACATTATTAGGTCACACTTAGTAACTGGGAGGTCACTCTGAAGCTTCCTGTCTCTTACCCTCATACTCTGTTTCCCCAATTCTAGTTTCCCACGCTAAGTGATCGTCAAAATACACATACAGATGATCTCGTGAAGACAGAGGTTTCTCATTCTCAATAAAAGAATCCAGTCTCCTTGGAGAAATAGATGGCTATTTCTGTGGCTATTTCTGCAGAAATAGACTGCAGGGCTGGAATGGGGAAATCACGAGATGTCCCAGGAATCTGTAGATGGGAAGTAGGGAAGTCTCAAAACTGAGGGTGTGTGTAGAAAGGACACAGGAGCCAACTCACAGGAGCTCCCAATGGCCAGATCTAAAATAATTTGAACAAAAAATAAAGAATGACAGTAAGTTAGCTCCTCCTCCCAATTCTAGACACAGAACGTGAACTGGACCACACCTACACCTTCAAAGAATCTCAAAGTGTCTTGTAAGGTAAATCTCAATGGCATCTGAGTCTCATCATTCAGTAAATGGTCCTCTGCTTATGCTCTATTTAAGAAGTTCCATAATGATTCTTCAACGTAGAGGGGTACCTGGCAGCACACGAGAAAATGGCTACGATCATCACAGATCACCTTGTAATTTTCAAGATTTGAACGAGTACAGACAACCTTTACTTTTTTATTTACCGTCAGGTTACGTAAGTGCAGAAGGCACGGTCTGTGAGAATGATGTTGGCTATAACCTCGTTGAGGGGATCCTAATTCAAGGTTCCTAGAAAACCCCTCAAGCGACCAAGAAGGACTGTCAGGAGGTAGCTGAGCCTCCAAAATCGTACATAAAATTCTGTATAATTGTACATTCATCTGGGAAAGGGCTCGACGCTGAGATGAGATCATCAGGTTAATAATACATCTCATTTTCCTGGTTTTGTATTTGAGAGTACGGACACAGGGAAGATGAAGGGATTTCTGTGGTCAAAGCCGATTTAAAGCCCAAGCCTACATTCGACTAACACAAAAGCCCTTACCAAATGGGCAGGCGATGATCTGAGAACTTCTCTAATCAGTGCCCCCAAAGACAATATGCATAACACCACAAATCATGGATGCTACGGTAATAAATCAATTTAGAACTTGTCCTCAAAGAGCTTATGATTTAAAAGGACAGCTAAAGCCTGCCCATGACAAGACAATAATATCAACTGTAGAAAGTGAGTAATTTTAAACTGGTTTCTCAGTATGGAATTTCTGTTAACAATCGCTTCTAAATGTGGCTGCTTTAACTATTTTTTAAATAACAAAACTAAGGAGGTGGCAAGTTGTTTTTAAATGATAACACCTCTCTATATTTTTATGGATCAACTGCCCCAAGGTTTTTTAATTATTTGACTTAATATCAGATCATAACAAATTACTAAAAAGCAAACTAAAAAGGCTTTAGCGGATACTGGATAAGTATTAGTAAAAAATTATATATATGCATTAAAGAAATAAAAAACCAGCTACTAAATAAATAACAGAGCTGGAACCATGTTTTTGAATCTCGAAGACAAAGCTGTTGAGTATCTTTGTTTTGGCGTGGAACTCTGTACAAAATATTTTTTAGTAAAAATTTTTTGGATAGGACTTGAAGAGAGAAAGAAAAAAAAAGAAACAATTATTGAAATCAAAAAAGGCCAGCTTAAGAGAAGAAGCAGTGAATTATCTTGACATAAAATTTTAATCTCTGCCACGTGGATTTACCCCTAACTTACAATCTTGTCTCCAAAATAATTGTCGTACTAACATCAATAAAGCTCAGGCAAGTTGCTGTAATGTGGTTGGCGGAGCGTGTTTATGTTAGTCTCAAAATGATTCTAGACACACATGTATTTATTTTTAAAGGCAGGATTACAGTATTAAACTCAAGCATCCCTTCAGGGTTCACTGCTTTGGAACAGTCACCTACTGTCAGAACGTGGGAGGATATTTCACCGGGAAATCCAGTAAAATCAGATCTTTCCAATAACTTCACGCCAGATGGTAGTAAAATATTATGCTCTCCTGAGGTGTTTGGCCAGACACAATTTTCAGATCCCTTATACTTTCACATTTATATCTCACCATAATCCAAAGGGACTGGAGGCTGCTTATCGCCTCACACGTGGTTCTCTCTAGCTACCTACAAAACAGGACACTCTGTAGTCACTAAAGTACACACGACTCCCATTTTAAAGAAGAGAAAGTTAAGTCTTAGAGGGGTTAGTTGTCTTCCAAGTCAGTACTCATTCTTGATCTGTTTTTCAAGAAATATTGATTAGCTTACTGTGAGCTAGGAACAGAAGCCCCAAAGCTTTGCTGGATGGAAGGAGGAAAGCACAAAGCCTCTACTGTGAGAAAGCGGTAAGAGGCAGCCTTCACAGAGTGATAAGAGATATGGTACAGGAAGCTCTGGCTGCCATGGAAACCTGCAGGAAGAACGGAGCAAGGAAGGCCTTCCAGATGAGGTGACGTCTAAGGCCCAGACCCAAAGGACTGAGAGAAGTTTGGCACTAGAAGGGTGCACTCCTTCAAGTTAAGGCCACCACCCAAAAAGCCCCAGAGGCGCAAGGGCAGACAGTGGGACCGCCACGCTTGTGTCCCATGCCCAGTGGAGGACGCAGCTAGAAGAGGGAGCAGAGGACACGAGGGAGCCGCCGGACGACCGAGGGCGGTGGGGACGCAACACTGCACAATCGGAAAGCTCTCTCTGGCTACAGGGAGAATCATCAGGCGACGATGAACAAAGATCATCACCTGAACAAAGATAAACGGGTGGACTGGAAGGGGAAGACATGCAGGGATGAGGGAAGGGGCTGCGGAGAAGGAAGGAATCACCAAGTCAGGTCAGACACCAAGCTTCTGGTGGCAAAGGCTGGTGGGGGGGGGGGCAGGGGGGCTTGGGTTCTGCACTGGACAGGCTAAGAGTTTCTGTGAATGACCCAAGAAGCTGAAACATTCGATAAGCGGCTGGATTTGGGGGACTGGAATGCAGGCAAGAAACCGCAGCTGGAGACGGAGACTTGGAAGTTATGTGCACGTATACATATACGATGGGTGAAGCCCTGAGACTCACTGAAATCTCCCAGAGACAGAGCGGAATGTTCCCAGGACAGAAACCTGATGGGTGTCCTAGCAACCGGGAGAAACCCAGGAGGAAGAGCAGTGTTCAACACTTGGGGTAGAAAATGCTTCGAGGGGGCCCTGCCAATGGTGTGAAATACTGCAGGGGTGGGGGTGGGGGCCAATCTAGGAAAAGACAGAACAATGTCGAACTGCCTCGGTAGTTAAGGAGGTGGGTTTGGTGACGAGGTGGAGCTGAAACCGAAGGGTGGCCAAGGAGGAATAAACAGGAGGGGGAAAGCGCAGCGAGCAAGGAGCCTGCTTGGCCATCAGAAGGGAAGAGACAGAAAAGACAGGGGGCAGGAGATCAGAGGTTTGCGGTTTAAATGGAGAGGTGACGGGAGTGTTAGGACCGGAGGGAAGAAGAACGGGAGCAGAGACGAGAAGCCTGTAGGCAGGCCGTCGGGAGGTGCAGGGATCTGGTCTGGTTCGAACAGTGGAACGTGTGCACGGATTTCTGACACACGGACAGCACTCCGTTCATTCCAGCGCTTTGTGAAGGCACTCCGTCCCTTTCCCTTCCCCGCCTCCCCGCAGTTCTCTCCAGCTGCTGCAACCGAATCTGAAGCATTCCAAGAGGCAGGGTCTCAGCTTCTTCAAAGCTAATCCTAAAATCCTGCTAAGCCCCACGCTTCCTCGGGACGGATAGCTGTCTCCAACGGGAGGGACACGCGCCGTGCCCAGCACGTTCTGTGCACATAGCCAGCTCAGGGCATCAGGTTTTATGCCACCGTCCTAGAGCCAAGAGTTCAAGTAAGCGTTAGATCTCATCATCGCGCCACATCTTTCTCGGAGCTGCCTCTTCATCTTTTATTATAGACCCAGTAATTGTCGGATGTGCAAGATAAAGGTAGTTTATTAAAGGAAGGGAGGAAGGAAGGAAGGAAGGAAGGAAGGAAGGAAGGAAGGAAGGAAGGAAGGAAGGAATTTTGAAATGTTCCAAGATGGTTACCAAAATCTCAGATGTATAAGAAATGAAAGCTCTGGGTTAGTTAGATGGAGGTCTGCACCCGTTTCAGCATTTGTAAAATCCAGCTTTGGGTGCCAAGAAAAAAAGATTTTTCCTAGAATCACCACAGCGGGCATGGGAAGATAACTACAGACAGTGAGTGTATTTATACAGTAGATGAACCAAGTACTGCCCCTTAAGAACTACTCAGTATTTGCAATGAATATTGTTAAGATGCTGCAGCCCACTGGGGGACCCGAAAGTTGAAATGATTACAGAAGCAATGTGCTACTATAGCCATATATATGCTGTAAGTAATTTTTATGTGAAGAGACACTGAATTAAGTGTATTCGGACCAAATAAAACATCTTTTTGCAGGGTGACCAAGTTCGTACCATTTGGAGATGGCAGGGGGGTAAAACATGTCAACCACATGAGCTGCTCAAATCAAACAGTATAAGTGAGGTTACAAAGTCTTCTCAAAACACTTAATTTAACAAACTTTTCACGGATCTCATATATACTAATTACCAGCCAATTCCTGTGTACTTTTCACACAGGTACCCCAAGGAAAACTATTTGGTTTTATTGCCTTAAGTTAAAGCAGTGAAGACGGCTTCTTTAGAAGTGCACTGTATCTGAACCCAACGATGGATCATAGTATCTAAGAGAAATAAGCACCCATGAGGTGCCTTGGGATTTGACACAAAAAGAATACAGCTCCTATTCTTATCTAAAAATTCAACCTGGGTCCAACCAAATTTCTAAGAATCACGGGATAATGAGAAGCAAATGAAACAATGTCAAAAGAAAGCAATCACGCAAATCCAGAAACGTGGGCGATGACAGAAAGGATGTACAATCCGATCTTTTAAACAAATCAATAGCACATTAAAAAATAAAATGGAGGGAGGACTACTTTGGCGTAAAAGATTTAAGTAAACAAACACCAAATGCAATGCAGGCTCTTTCTAGAACAACCCAACTTTGAGACCACCACTTTGAGAGTAATATTAGAAAATAATCTTGCTAGATTTATTAATAATAGGCATTTAAAAAAATTCCTTGTTAGTTGGAGAGGTGTACTTACTATTTTAAAAAGAATACAAATATTGCAAGTCCTTTTTCAGTGATTTTGAGGTATAAAGCCTATCCTGGGAGTTTAAGAAGGACGAGGTACCTCTTCCCACTCCCAAACTCTGGAAACAAGCACATTCTGTCATACAAATTACTCCTCTAACAGGGGCGCCTGGGTGGCTCATTTGCGGTTAACTGACTCTAGGTTTCTGCTCAGTTCATGATTTCATGGTTCGTGAGTTCCAGCCCCACCCGGGGTTCTGTGCTCAAAGCTCAGAGCCTGCTTGGGATTTCTCTCTCCCTTTCTCTCTCTGCCCCTCCCCGGCTCACTCTCTTTCTCTCTCTCTCTCTCAAAAAATAAACATTAAAGAACAAAACAAAACAAATACCCCCTAACAGTTTCCAAAACATCGCCTTCTTTCTCTCCTTTCCTCCTCGTTGGTTAATTGCCGGCAGGGCTGAGCGCAGAGCAGGCGCTGGGGGTCTGCCAGTCCCGTGCAATTCCTCGCACTAACGGGGTGACCTCCGCTCTTACCTTCCCGTGCTCCTTTCTCACGTGGGAAATGTAAACATCTCTCTGCGTGAACAAGCGGTCACACTCCCAACACGTCCACCCGGGGCTGGCCACCTTCTTGGGCTCCACGGATTTTTTCACAGGTGATGGAGACTTCTTTTCCAATTTCTCTTTCCCGTTCATGGATCTGGTATCCTCTTTGTTTTGATTTGCTGAATTTTGAGTTGCGGGCTTAATGCTCAAAGGCAAGTTTATACCCAAGTTTGGAGGCCCTTCAATACTTTTCAATGTTCCATGCATAGACTATGTTACAAAAAGAAAAGAAATATCTATCACACATCGTTACCACCGAGAGAAAGCGCGTGTGGACTATCTTAACACATTATAGATATTCCAATATGATCTTACATTCATTCAGAAACATTTCTTAATATAGGAAGAAGAAAACCGAGGCCAAATGTACACTTGAAAAGAAACAAAAAGAAAATTAACTTTTATGGCTGCTCTAAGTGACGCAAATTTTAGTTCCAAATAATTTCTGAAAACTTATTTGCCTGTGCCATTTTTAAATTCTTTAAAAAAGACTTCTGTATGGAGTCCAAATTATTCCCGGCTGCTTAACCTCCCCCAGGGAACCAGTGAGTCCTCTCTGCAACACACTCTTTCTGGGGAAGAACATTTTACCATCACATCTACCCAGAAAGGCGTGAAGAGGCTGACACGCATCAGGTATTCAAGCCCCCAGCCGGTCACCTTTAATAAACTCCTGAGACACTTGCAAAGTTTTTTCCCTCCCTTTCATACTTTCCGTGTTCTTGGGATACTTGTAAAGAGTTTGGGCTTTTGTTGGGGTGTTTTGGGGGGTTCTTTCAATCTCCCTACACCCTACTCCGATCTATCCCTTCTTCCTGATGCCACCCGGGCTTGTGAACCATACACAGCAGATACTCAAAAAAGCCTCTCAGAGTTGCTTCGGTGTTTATTCTCATTAATGTAACAGCCACGAAGCTACCTCAACTTAAACTCGCAGGATTCCAAATTCCACTGGGGTAAAATTAGTGCCAACTGGTTCTCAAGGTCAGCTTGTTTTGGTTTTTAATTGTGTTCTAGAGGCAGAGTCGTCCCCTCCCTCCGCCCCCGCCTCCAAAAAAAAAAAAAAGAAGGGAAATCAGTCTGTGCCTCAATGACATAGAATTTCTCTTCTGAACAGGGCCATCTCATGTTGCCAGCGTTCAGGCTTGTAGCTAACCTCTGGGTCCTGAACCTATAGAACCTACAGAAAGACACAACGTGACACACGTTTCCGAATGTGCTTGGGGTCTCCTCTGTCCCACAGACCACATGGAACAGATCTCGGTTCCATAGCGTTCAAGCAGGAAGGTGCTCCCTCGGCCTGCTCTCCATCACAGCTCCTCAGGAAAGCCTGCCTCTAAACAGTGCCAAGAATTTGCCAACCTCCCTCAGCACCGTCTTACCCCGGAAGGAAAAAGAGGGTCTGTAATTTCCAGAGTACTGGTCTACTCTAAAACAGGCCCGGGAGGAATGTCTGATGTCCTCTGGCAAGAGACAATCAGGGGAGAGATCTCTTGGGCCAAAAAGCTGCACACTGGCTTCTCGACGACCTTGTGAGGAAGCCGCTTTCGTGTTTCAAATGGCCTTTTTCAAACCAGAAGCGAAGCTTTTACGTTTTTAGCCATTTAAAACCCAAAGAAAGCAAACCCCTAGATTTTCTAGCACATTTTTCATACGTTTCTAGGCAAAAACATTTTTGCCAACTGAAAGCTGAGGAGAGGGTAATGTATTAAAACACTCTTGTGGAGAAAAAAAATAAGTAAAAGAAAATAAAAAGGAATACTCTTCTGTCAGCTGACCTGACGGTGCTATGGAAAGTACAGAAAAGCAGCCAAAAGTTCTGCCAATGAACAAGAGAGCAATGACGTGTGTGTGAAAATGGGAATTTCTGGTTCACTCATTTCATTTTCACATCACAAGTAAAAATAACATTGTTTGGTAAAAACAAATATCTTTTTTTAATAAAAGAAATACAACTGAATTCTTACAAGCGAGCTTCCCCTAGGTCTTGTGACAACAAATAACTTGACTGATTGTAACTTCCAAGTTCGCTTTCAATGTCAATGCCGACATGTCTACAGGGATCCTACGCAGTGAAAACACCTACACTTTGGCAGAAGAAATGATACAAATTGGATTAAATTAGGCAAGTAAAGATCAACCTTTCCATGAAGATGTATGTGGGGAAACACTGTTCCCGTCCTTTCTCTTCATTCCTTCCTCGTGAAAAACTGAACAGCACAGCTATTAAGTGATATAAATAAACTCACAGGAGCTGGTGTAGATCTTAACGATAAAAAACAAAACAAGGCTGCCCCTAAAACTTTATCTTTATTCTCACCCATCCCCAAACACATACAGAAAGGCAGAGTACTTTAAATGTATAGAGCATACTTGAAATGAGAACGTGAGTGCGTATTCCCACTGTTTTCGTATCCTGTAGTCTTGTAACGGCTCAGATGAATATAAACAATTCTTTCATCCTTGTGGCCACGGGATTTTGCCACTCCTCTTCGGTCTCTATGTCTTAGAGCTTTCTATTCCTCCAGATTCGCTATTAACACAGGGAAGACCCTAACCACAAAGTCGACGACCCCACTTTCCAGATGTAAAGATGAGTTCCAGAAGGCAAATACCTTAAGAGCCTCTTAAGAAGCAACTTTTCTTTCCTTTTCTCTCCCCCCCCCCCATATAAAATATGCTGAAATATCTGGATCTAATTCCAAGGTCACTACGTTTTTATTAGCAGTTTTTAGGGTTTGTTTCCCCCTGATCATTCATTCAATAAATACTTGTTGTCAAAATGGTTTTGTACTTTTAGTGAAAACCTTTACAGTAGCTTAAGAGGATTTTGCTGTACTTCAAGTGGTAATGAGGACACATATCTCCCACGCATTGATTGCCCTAGTAGTGCCACGGGGCCACCTCCTTCTCCCAGCCACCAACAAGCAGGCCCTCTGAGACGTTACGTTCTCTGCAGCAGGCAGTTACATTGTGGGAGCGCACCTATGCTCAACACGGGAAATTTCGAAGAGTAACAGTCCATTCGTTTAACTAAGATGAGACTAGACGAATTCAGAGACGTTCATTTGCTCTTGAAACTGACCTTTCTTGAATAATATATTAAAAAAAGAGAAGAACTGAGAGAAAGAGAGATGGAGTTGATGATGTCGGGCCTGTTATTTTCTCTTTTTAGTAAGTCAAGTCCCTCTAAGCTCTGAGAGCTGACGCATCTTATCTCCTATGTGCATGGGAATAAACTTGCATGCCCCATCACAGTGGGTGTTTAAGAGACTAGGACTCAAGCTCTGTCCATCGTGAGCTTAAAGGGCTATAAAGAGATTTAGACGCCCCTTTTGGGGGTTAGAGGGGTGGGTTCTCCAAACTGGACACTTAGTTATTTCATTAACCAAACACTCACCAGGCACCAGACACTGTGCTGTATCCAGCACACTTCACTAATTTACATGTAACCTTGATAGAAAAAAAAGACTAAAAGATCGAGGGGCATCAATTATAATGCAAATTGGACTGCTTAAATAACCTCAAGAGAAGACCCTCATCCTAAACACACCGACATTTATAACGAATTAAGACAATTCGTGAGAGTCCTTGTCTCTTTCTAAATCCTGTACAAAATGGACTTCTCATAGAAAAGTAAACTTCATCCTTTTCGCATGTAGGACCAAAAAAAAGAAGACTAATAACTTTATTTTTCTTTTAGAATCAGGGCATGCACCCGTGACTCTGCGATGGTCTTTCTTGGTGATGCAGATCAGAACTCGGGAGTCAAAGGCGTTGGTCAAGTGAACGCCTGACGCCAGCAGTGTGTACACTGCTCAGGACCGACCGCCAGCACCCATCCCTTCCCTGAACAGCATGCGGCTGGCTTGTCACCTACAGCTCAGCCTCGACTTCGGTTCAACGCACGTGGGTCTGCAATTCACTTAAAGGACACGAGAGACGCGCACACACCTTGATGTGGTCCATCATCAGTTGCTTCTGTGCATATAAAAGGGAACAGTCGGGACACTTGAAAACAGACACCTTCTGGTTTTCGATGTGTTGGTCAAAGTGGCGATACAGCAGGGTTTGCAGGGTAAACACAGTGTCGCACATGGAACACTTATAAATTATTCTAAAACAGAAGAAGTGTGTGGACATGTCAGTCAGCCCTCATCTCCGAAGCCGAGGGAACTGTTAGTTTACATTGCAAGGGGGCAGAGGCAGTGAGAACACGTAAACACGATAAAAATAAAAACAGTTTATCTTTGAAACAAACTTTTGAGGGCAACTTGGCATCGCTCAAGGGCAGGTCGATCTTCACATTTTGAGTAAAGGTGCGTTCAACCGCCTCTGCATCGAAGGCGAAATTCATGACCATTTTATTACTTACAGATCTACATTTAACACGTGTTTTTACGAGATCTTTGCTTGTTTGTTACTTTCACACAGAGCAAAAGAACCCTTGAATTTTTCTTCTCAAGTGTTCTTTAAGATAACACAAGGAACACAGCCGGATGGTGGCGCCCTAACTTGATAAAGACTTTGTTAATGAGCTAGTAAACAGGGCTGTCAGGTGTGCTGCTTCCGTGAGCTATGACTTGCCCCAAAGTTTTCTTTTCGAGTTAGTAGCCCTTTTACCATCCAACTGCAGTATTTCTCTACGTGTTCTTAGTAAGGAAAGCCCTATGCCAGTAAACAATTATACACCAAAAAAAAGAAAGAAAAGAAACAGAAAAGAAAATCCACATCACTGTTGCTCCAATACTTGAATGTCTGTTTTGCTTAAAATGGTTTAAAATACTGTCTACTACAAACCACTTCCGTACCTAGTATTACTGCCAATCAACCTCCTTACACTGATTCATTATACCCGAACCTTCTGAACACAATCCCCTCTAACCATCAACACCTTCCACCAAAGCTCAGGCGGGAGGGAAAGGACTAGACTCCCCTGCTCCCAACCTCCACCTCCAGGGGCTTTGCTTTGCTAGCGGCTCATAAACCCACGTGTTCAGGATGGGTCACCTTTCTTCAATGACTGTTCCAGGTCCTCCTGGTCCTCAGGGGAGGCCTTAGGGACACCTGTACTGCCTTGGATGAATTTCGAGAAGTTCAAAGAATCCTTGGAGCTTAGGAAAATGGCAGAGAAACCCTGACTGAAGGGACAAGTCAGAGGGGAAAAAAGCCACATTGAGCTTCTGTTTGCTATTTCTACAGCAAAGCCAGGAAAGGCACGCCTCTTAAAACCACATGTCTTTATTCTCAGGGTCTTCTCAAGAAAGCACTTCTCGCTTTGTGATTCTGTCAAAAATTTACAGATTTGTCCTCCTTTTTCCACATAAAAGTTATAATTTAATTGGATTGAGTGGCATGGGTTTTTACAAGGTCTTGACCTATTAGTAATTTAGCACGGATCACAAGCACAGTTGAGTGGGGAGAGGAGAGGTGTTTTTGTTTGGTTGTTGTTTTTTTTTTCTTTCTAGAACTTCATGACTTCACCACTCAAAGGAGGCACACAAATGACATTGTCATCATGAACTTAACAAGTGTGACAAGGATGTTCATTTCCTCACTATTTAAAATCACTTAGAATTGAAAATAGCCCAAACATCCAGTAATGTAAGTACTTAAGTCAGAACAACTACATGATTTTTTTAAAAAGTATGCTATAGATGTATGCCGATGAATGGGAAGATTTTTGTGAAAATGAAAACAGCAGGTAACAAGACCGTATGTACGATATGATCACATTTTTTAAGGGCATAGAAAAGAAAGAGAAGGTTTATATAGCCGTCATCATCTCTGTGGGATGGTATTACAGGTATTCTCAACTGTTTTACTTGTCTGTCTTTCTCAATTTTTCTGTGATTAGCATAGAGCAGTAAGAAGAAAAGAATAGCTTCAGGAAGAGAATGAAAATTTACTGGCTAGGCTAAGAGGTTTTCTCAGGATTCTATTCCCAGATTTTCAGAAATATCTATTTCATGAAAAACAGCATGGCCCCTTTTATTCATGCCGCATTCCTTTGGGGAAGGGTTCTGTTTGCTTTGACTTTTTTTTTTTTGCTTTCTACTGAACAGCAAAGGAAAGTATAAAAGAGGAGATAAACTATTTACTTAGGCATTTTTCTGAGGAACAGTTTGCAGGTAGGATCTGGGGACACGGCCCCACGACTGCTAGCTACTAGAAGGGAGGTGAGGGCTTTACAGGGAGATCTGGCGGACACGCACTTGGCTGGACGACAGGAGTCAGGACGGCCACTGGAAACAGAGACAGGCAGTGTGTGCCTCTGGTGCGACACACATGGGGCTGCCAGCCAGGAGTGCGTGTCCCGAGTCCAGCTACAAGAAAGCAGTGGCGGACGGGGGTCACCCCAAGAGCAAAAGGCCGGCGTCCCCTTGAGGATGACCAAAGACGGGAGAGGCAGGGAAAGAGTGAGCAGCTGTCCAGATGGAAGAACGCGGACGAGACAGGACAGTTAAACGCAGAACACGCTTCTGGGTAGGATTTTGAACCCGAAACACGCACAAAAGGACATTTTCTCATCTATTAGAGAAAGTGTAAGGGGTCCCAGCACTGGGCAGTAATGTACCCAACACCGATCTCTGACTGGGAGGGCTGGATGGTGGGGGCGTACGTGGCTGTCCTTTGTGGGAGGAGAGGCAGAACACTGATATCTATGTCACGCTGCCCATTATTCCTGAACACGAGAAGAAGAGACTCAGGGAGAACGAAACAGTGGAGTAAAATTAAATGTCGCGAATGCTGACAATTAGGGAATCTGGGAGCGAGGGGACGTCAGAGTCTCTGTAGAGTCCTCTCAACTTTCCCATAGGATAGAATCTATTTTTGTTTTAAATGTTAAAATGGTGCTCGTATGTAAAAAAAAAAAAAAAACAAAGCCCAAATAAAAGCCTCACAGACACAGAGTCAGACCATGAAGACGGAGCAAACTCTCCAACTGACCGTGGAAGAAAACCACGGGGGGCAGCGCCAGGCAGGGGAGGGGAGGCGCCCGGGCACAGGCGTGGGGGCCGCGCGGTGAGGGAAGTGACGGGAACAGTGCGCCTGGCTTTCCCGGGACGCCCTGTAGTGTCGTCACGGGCCCTGAATGTCAAGCCTCTAGGTGTGACTGAATCCTACCCTCGCTGCAGGGCTGAGGAAATGGTCCGAGAGGGTAACCAGGTTCAGGGCGGGGGTGGGGGGTGGGGGTGGGGGTGCAGGCTAGAACTGAAGAAAAGTGCGGAGAATGGGGAAGGGGTTAAAAAGAAGAACCAGGAAGCTAAAACCAAATACCCACGTTCAGGTCCAACCCACAGCCTGCTACCCTTGAAACAAATGTAACAACAAATGGAATGAAAGATCGTAAGCTCTGAAGTCACCACCACAAACCTCTTGCTTTACTGTCACTGACTGAATCGGACCAAGCGCCAAGCCCTGTCCTGAGCAACACCCAACAACGTCCACACCCTCCACAGGCGAACCACTTCACATGGGCTCGGAGAGACTGGAGGATCCCGATGCTGCACAAATCCTGGGGGCCACGGTTCCGATTCAGCTCCGTCGGTCCCCACAGCGCTCCGCTATGTGGCTATCACACCTGTGCACGCACTGTATCTTGAAGGGACCTGTCCACAAACTCTCGGTCTCTTATGTAATTCTCGACTTCACATGGACACTGAGGGTGGCAAATAAACGGAAGGCACAAAATAGCAAAAAACCTGCTGTTCATCGGACGTCAAGGAAAGTACGAAAATAGGCACAAAACTTGATCACCATGAAGTCCAGAAACGGACATTCAAAATGGTCCAGAATCACCCAGAAAAGATTAAAGGGTGCTCACGGTTTTAAGGTAACAGCAGGGTAAAGCCTGACCACACACTGAAAAGCAAGAAACAAACACAGGAACCGTTAAATACCTGGCACCTGAGAAATACTACATAAATGTCACATAAAAATTTTTAAAAAATAAAAAAAATCATGCATCGTCCTTTTCAATGTGAGGTGCTAGGACTGAAGGACTTTGTGGGTGCATTCTCAGACCTCCACATCTTCTCTAAAGGAAATGGGGGGCGAAGCATTTTATACTGATCTTTTAAATGAATGCACATCATTTGCATAATGATGAGTCATTTGCATAACTGCCTGTTAACCAAATACCGCTAAGGGGTTTCCCATGCCTGAGTTTCCAATGTTGTGAAGGCTACTGATTTGGCAGAAGGCGGGTGCTGCACAGGGACGCAGGGCAGAGATGGGGTTAATGTCAAAAGGAAGCTTCAGATCAAGTGCAGGCCAGACAGCATTCCAGCATACCGTGGGAAGGAAGGGTTTCCAAGAGCCTGAACTGGGAGAGGGGGCAGGGAAGAGGGATCTCAGGGCACGCTGTAGTCCAGTCACAACAAACGGGGATAAAAAGAGCCCAAGAAGCAGCACCTGGTGCCGCAGCCAAGTCGCAGGGGAGGAGGTGCTTGGCCGAGCACGGACGTCACCTTGAACCAATGTGGTTAAGTGAAAGTTCACTGCTTTGGCAGTTTTGTTGTATCTCACCTATAATTTTTTTAAATGTTTTATTTATTTTTGAGAGAGAGAAACAGCACGAGCAGGGAGGATCAGAGAGAGAGGGGGAGACACAGAATCTGAAGACAGGCTCCAGGCTCTGAGCTGTCAGCACAGAGCCCGATGCGGGACTAGAACCCACGAACCGTGAGATCATGACCTGAGCTGAAGTCAGACGCTCAACCGCCTGAGCCACCCAGGCGCCCCTATAATTTTTTTTTTTTTTTTTTTTTAGCTTCACAGTTAGAACATAGTAGTCAATGCCTATCTTTAGGCTTGGTACTTATTAAGGAACCACTGTAGTGAAAATAATTTTAGGAAAATACTGGAATAGTTTTTTATTTCACTCAATTTTGGAAAATGTCGTTTTAGCTTATGTTAATAATTCGCTGCCCTGTATTCTCAGGTAATAACTGCTATTCCAGATTTCAGTAAAGTCTGATTTATTTGAATAAAGAGCCAAATCAAAAACTCTATAAACTGGGGGCAAGATACTGCTTTAATGTCCGGAAGCCTCACTGCCCTGAACACTGAAGACTGTGAAATGAGAATTCACTGAAGTATGTCTTCAGGGTCAAGACGCCAAGTCCTATATGGATCACCTAATCTGCGGTCTGAGGATCCACCGAGATCAGAGTCAAGGTCCTACCAGAACAGAATCCTATTTTATCATGTTTCATTTTTTTAGGAAACAGGGTCACTCCTATAGTGTTCAGTCATTCCTATGTCCCCAAAAAGCGAAGGAAACAAGCCAGACGTATATATAACATGAAATATCCATGTCCTGCCTCTAAGGTTTCCTCGACTGCAGATAGGGGGTGAGACCCACCAACAGATTTGGGCAGCAAACGTAGCCTCACATAACGATCGGATTCCACGCTGCTGTAAATAACACAGGAATCAAAAGAGCTTGACCGCGAGCAGCTAATCCACTGCCACGTATACAACGAAGAGGAAGTGAGGGAAGGATCAAAGCTGCCGCGCCCCCTCTGTGCTCCTGACAGAGGAATCATGTGCCACGCATTTTAAATGTCACCTCCTCTCCGCCCCACACGAACTCTGGGACGGAAGCACTACCCTCACTTTGCAGGGGAGAAAATGGAAGTGAAAAACAGAGCCTGTGATGGTCCCAGATCTCACAGCTGGTGGAGTGGGGAGGGGGGGGGGGGGAGGGAGGGAGGAGGCAGGACTCTGTGCCCAAGGCCCACGGTCCCTCCTGTTCGATGAGCTGCCCGTGACGCAGGCAGGCAGCCCCCGTCTGCCGGAGCAGACGCTTCGTCCTTAAAGACTCAACGGAGCAAAAACTACAAAATGAAGAGCAAGATAAAAAGGCAAAAACGAAATCTGTACTACCCAAGGACTAAGACTGGCTATGAGGTTAAATTCAGCAACCAGCGTTTTAAACTGACTTCGTATTATGAATGTTAGGACGAAAAGCACGTCCCTGAGGAAAGAGGGCCGTGGCTGATGGTTCCCCGGAGAAGTTAACTGCTAAACTCGTCATAAGAAAAAGAACCAAAATTGATAAATATTCACCTGCTTCGCAAAAAGTGGAGGACAAGAGCATAAATAGTAAGTGACACTGTTTTTCGGGACGGAGGCTTCACCTGGGAAGAGCTGAACGGGTTAGGTGGCGATGAGCTATGAGCTGTACCTCGCGGAGCCCCGGAATCTGTGCGGTGGCCTACATCTTCATCTCTGGAGTTTTCTTCCACAGAACTACTCCTTCCACTAAGTCACTAGGTAAAGCAGTGGCATAAAAGTCAGAAGGCAGCAGGACTTACTTTGGCTCTCCTATCTTGACGCCAGGATGCTGTGTGTAGGCATGGGAATGTGTGCTTGGGGCAGACTTAAACGCCATGGGACAAATAGGACACTTGTAGAAGACTTCACAGTGAGAGCCCTGGATGTGAGACTTCAGAGCGGCCACGTCAGAGTACACGACATTGCAATGGATACACCTGCCAGGAAAACAAACACGCGGTCATCAGCACGGGGCCCTCACACACGCGCACCTGCACGGTAACAGTCAGGTAAAACGAGCACGGCTTAATGGCCTCTTCAAGGTTTCTAATGGCTACTTCCGGAAGTATGTTTTGGTTGGGTTTTTTTTTTTTCTATTTATAACAGATCAAATTAGTTTTTATATATTTAAGAAAGAAGATCGTGAAGAAGAAAAATAAAACTCAAACGGTCTGACGCTTGGGCATCTTTAAAACTTTCGGGATTAAATACCCAAACACCAGACTATGAAGAGACCAACGGATCACGGGGGCTGTATCAGGGCCAACGGACATGGCAAGACCTCATGACCTGTGACTCTGGGGAACACTCCCACATTCTAGATGCTCACACCAGGCCCTGAGGCTCCTAACCAATGGCATTTCCAATGGAAGAAATCTTCGCTGCCTCGACCTACATGCCATCAGCAGAAGGCAGAGAGAATAAATCAGTCCTGGCTCCAAAGCCTGGCCACGGTCTCCTGGTGCACACTGATGTGGTCAATGTGTCTGGGGGTGATGGGGCCCGTGGGGCAGAGAAAGTTAACCACCTATGTTGTTTATCTCCTGGAAAATACGTTCAAGTACACTTACACTTATTTAATGAAATAACATGAATTATAAACTTCCGAAAAATCAACATCACTGAGTAAACTCCTTTCCGGTCGACTTCTTTACTTCTTGAGCATATAAATAATTGGATTGGCTCGTGAACTAATCATGTCTCGTCCCACAGAAACCAGCTCGACACTCAGACACGTTTCTCACCAACCTCGTCTTTCTCGTGCCGGGCTCTCAGCAACACTTACAACACATCCATTTGATGACCTCGTCATCCTCTGGCCACACCACATCCGAAAACTACCTGAGGGTGGTCTCTGCAGATGCTCAAGAGTCTGCGGAGATGAACCTGAAATGCACCTGAGTGGACACGCTCCTGGAAGTGAAGGTGGGAGCTGACACAAGGCAGGAGGGCTGTGGGCAGGGCCTGATCACTTCCGCGTTAGTCTAAGGTACTTCCATTCTAGGAGCCTCCCTTCCGGATTCATGGGGATGCCTCCAGTCACTCAAGAGCGGCATTCTCGGAAGTACTTGGCTTTTATGAATGTTAAGCTTTGCAAGCATTTCACCAAAATCATAATTACTGCATTAGCATTTTAAATGACTTAAGGCGTAATGTTTGAAAACCTATACAATAAAGGCACTAAAACAGAATGGGAGAATAACTAAGAAAGCTCCTCTATCTTATCTCCTTGAACCATTATTTTTGACAATTAAGCCACCCAAGCACATACTGGAATTACTTTGGGTTAGCCTGAACTTGGGATTGTCTTGAGCAGGTTACTGATCTTCTCTGGGCGAATGCCTCACTTGTAAAAGGAGAAGAGTTGAACTCAAGCACCTTTTAGTTCTTCCCAGCCCTGGAAGCCTAACGATTCCTAGGGAAGAGGAGGATCACACAAAACAAAAGCGGGTTATTCATGAAACAGGGGGATCCTCTGCACCAGCATCATAAACAGAAAACCTTCCCATCAAGGGGACACAGGTGGTGTTTCAAGAGTCAAGACCCAGGAAGGGGGAAAAGAAACGAATCCCTGGAGTTCTCTCAAGTCGCCTGAACTGGAAGGTTTAATGTTGAAGAAAATAAGCAGGAATTTAATGAATCTACGCAGCGGCTAATGGAGAAGTAGCTAAGGCGGGGTCCAAAAAGTGTCATGGGGTCCAAGGAAAAACCCTCCTTGATGTGAGGAAAGTAGAGAATTTAAAAAACAAAGTAAGAAGAAAGAGAGTTGTAAAATACCCACTGATAGGTGGAAGGAAAGGTTCAGGAGCAACAGAGGCCAATTGGGAATGGAAATGAGACAGACAAACAGAAGACAGAATTTGTAGGGTTCATATGGTATCTTAACGCTACTAAAAATCCAGCCTATAAATAAATGTTTCATATACCCGACGTCCTTTGTGTTCTAGGTACCAACCAAGTTTCTCTTTATGTAAAAAAAATTATTTGATGTTTATTTATTTTTGAGAGAGACAGACAGAGCATCAGCGGGGGAAGGACAGAGAGAGGAGACAGAATCGGAAGCAGGCTCCAGGCTCTGAGCTGTCAGCACGAAGCCCGACACGGGGCTCGAACTCACAAACCGTGAGATCATGACCTGAGCTGCAGTCGGATGCTTAACTGACTGAGCCATTCAAGTGCCCCCCTAAAAACATGTTTTTAATGTTTATAGTATACAGTCCTACAAATCCCCTTTCTAAATGCAGATCCAATGAATCAAGAAGTAGGAAAATTCACAAAAACCTTGGACTTTTACCAAATCAACCAGGAGCTGGGAGTGACCCACTCGGTACCTGGGAGATGCACTGTGCCTCATAAGGCATGCTGAATCACAGAGGCGAGGGAGGGAGGGGAGCCCTGCTCCACTTCTCTGGCCAAAGAAAAATCAAATGGGAAATGATGAAGTATGGAGCCAAAATGGAGGAGGGAACCAGAAGAAGGCCAAGGGGGTTAAGTCCCCATCAACTTATTTGAAATAGCAGGGGGAAAAAAAAAAAAAAAAGAATCAGGGTCAATTTTTTCCTCACACCTGAAGAGGTAAACGTGAACTAAGCAGAGTGCACACATGGTCATATCTTTACAGCTCTTCTGAGCCTCGAGTGCGAGGAAAAAACCTGTCTTAAACACAAATGCCTTAAAAATTCCAAGTGCCAAATTTAAGTAACTCTGTGAATGGGGGTAGGGGGTGGGAAGAAAAGCAAGGGACGGGCTCTTGCAATGAGCTGATTCCTTTGAGCCTGACTGCACAGCTGGTCTTCATTTAGGAGAGGCACCAGGAATAGCAAGAAGTGCAGAAGTCCTGCTTCCTCTATTCATTCCAGCCTAAGTTTACTTTCCTTATACGCAAAAAATAAACACTGGAGGAAAGTTTGGCATCTTTGTGAGAGAGAACAGCACGGAGACAATGTGGCAGAACTGCTTTCCATTATTAAACAAAGAACCTGGCAGTAATCGTTTGAAAACATGGGGTGAGCCCCAAAGCATCACTGTGTATGGTTTTGTGGAATCAAGGGCACCTTCAATGTGTGACTTGCTCCCTAAGCTCTGAGAGCATTGGGAGTATCTTGCTTTCCTCGGTCACACCTCGGTGGAGATGGACCGTAGGCGGCACACTGACTTTACAGACAGAGGCACCGTCGCATGGGAAGGATACATGAATTACCATAAAGTTAGTGGCAAAACTGGCACCAAAAAGAACTCTAGTTCCTTAATTTGCAAACCAAACGCTTCCTACTAAGGTAGATCCCAATGCATCAAGCATGTGTGCTTCTCATGTTTGGAGGCATGAGGTAAAAACATGCACCAAGTCTCTGTTACTGTCAGAAAAATGGGACCGAGCCACCCAGGAACCGATGATGCTATGCCCTAAAAATCACTGAAAAAAAAAAACCCATCAAGTTATACTGACTAGACTTTATTTTTGTAAAATATCATAACTGTATTATAACTAAAAGATATCCTGTGTATTAACAGTCTAACATTCAAGTGACAGGCAACCAAACAGTTAAACACACAATACAGTAATACCTCTATTAACAAAGACATGGTGTATTGGTGACCTGTTATCTGGGCTGACCTTCTCTGGGTCAAAATATAAAAGGCACAGGAATGCATTTCAGAAGGTCACAGAGTGGAAGATAGAGTTCAAGTTCATTGTCACTCAATACCAGCTAAATGAACAGATTTGCCAGATGTTGTAAAAGACGAGTCTGAGATTCTCGGGGGAGCAGTGCAAAGGGTCATTGCTAAGAGGTACACAGAGGAGGGGAACGACCCAGACTTGGGGAAAAGGGGGATAGAGGAAGGTTATCTGGGGTCTGGTGTGGAAGGTTCTTCCACAAAGAGCGCTGTGAGGAAAGGACAAACACCCAAACCTTGGAGATGATGAAATACAAGTAAGGGACCATGCACCCTTTCTGTTTTGATCGGAGGAGATGCGTAAGAGAGAGAGAGAAATGCATGGTGCTCTTACAGGGGTTAAAATGCAGAGAACATGACAACAGAGGGATGCTGGAAAAGGTCCAGGAAGAAAAAGCTCGAACAGTTGAGCAAGGCCGAACCTGGCCACATGCACTAGTGTTGGCTAGAAGGAGGGGCTCCTTTTACCCTCAGCTTTGTGGGGACCGGGGGGCCGACACCACGAGGACTCAAAAGGATCACCTCGACCACAAACAAACTAGGCTCCTGGAGGATCTGTTAATTGAGGTATCACTGTGTGACCCCGAAAACCGCGTGCACAGACCACGCGCGCCGCTGCGCGGGGACAGGTGAACAGAGCTTTACCGGCACGGAAGCAAACAGTATACTGACCGAAAACCAACTCTCCGCGTGTAGTGCAGACAGTTCTTGGTGACGTGGCTCTGGAAGTGCACCGACCTGCAGACGGCCCCGCACTCGGGGCAGATGTAGGGAGATTTGTGCTGATGGATTCTCTGGTGTGACGCGTAACTGCACTGGTTAGGAAGCAGCATCTGGCACATAGTGCAAGTCTTCTAGACAAACCAAAGGGGGAGACAGGGTTGGTCCTACGAAGTACTTTCTAAGACGCAAAGAAGCTTGGTTACACCCCAAAACAACTGCGCATGGCTCATTGCAAATACTGCTATCACGGATTCCAAGTCCAAGGAAACCGCAAACTTAGAAGTTAAACCTTTAAAGTAAAATCCCTCACCCCGTGCAATTGAAATGATAGGTGCTGTGCGGTCAGGGTCATCCCAAAGCATGAGGTTAAGAGAACGTCAGCTTCGGGTAGACGTCCAATTTTGTTACTTTTGCATTTTGTTTATCTAGTGCGGAGAAGGGGTATTTAGAGGAGATATTCTTGCAGATGACCGAGGCAAATCAACGTTAATGTGTACTTCCAAGTTTATAGGCATCTATCTCCACAGTAGCCAGTTCCCACAACTCATAAAAACTTTCTCCAGAATAATAAATTCGAGACTAATCCCACTTTTTTTCCCTTCCTTTCTTCCCACCCCCCTCACTTCTGTCATCTGAAATCTAAAATACAGAAATGCAAAAGAATGACCACAGCAGTTAGTTGTTCTTTTTGCACTTGAATTGGTCTTTCAATGGATGGGCTGGACATTATAGGATTTATAATTGAAATCAATGAACTCAAATTCAGAGACATACATTTAGATATTAAACTGAAACTTTTACACAGCTTAAAATCTAATCACATACAATATCAAGACAAAAAAGCTCTTTGGAAAAGGCCCCACATTAACTAACCGGGAAAAACTGAAAACGCTATTTTTCATCCCGTTACATGTAAGCGGTAAATGTCGCATATTTTTAAAACACCAAAACAGAAAATTTGAGGTAAATATAAAGGGAGGACTTATTGCGTCCACTCCAAAAATAAACCTACCACAGCAGGAGATAAAATGTGTCCAAATTCTAGTTAGCCATTCATGCAGCAAGTACCTGCGACCTTCCGAAATGTCCAATTGGTACTGAAGTCCGTTAAAGAAGGCCTTACAATACAGACTCTAGCTAAGGCTCAAAACAATCTTTTAAACTGACGACAGAGGTATAAAATTTTAAGAAGACTTTTTCTCTTAGCCTTTGAATCTAGCCCCCCAACATTAAGGATTAAACTTCTTCTGAGCGATTGAAACTACGGAAAACCAGAAAACTCACTTAAACATTCTGTCTGGGTCTCCTCCTGAAAAGACTAAAATACAAACTTTATCCCACAACATGTTTATTATTATAATCACAAAATAAGAACATTACAGGCAGCTTTGAGGAGGTTAGCGTCATTGGAAAATAGTGTTCCTTCTCTAATAACACAGAGAGCAAAGGTGAAAACAAGCCACAACAAGGGAAACCAATTCACGGCTTCAAGCATTAGAAGATCCTGGTGCCGTCTACATTATCACAGGTTTCTTTGAACTCAAGTCTTCTATTTGCTTTCGCCACATGGTCATTAATCCCAGGCAGTGAATTACACCATCTGCTTTTCCACGGGCTCCTTAGATATGGACCCCATTCCGCTAGAGGCCGGGTGGTGAGCTAAGTACATACATTTAAATACAACATCCGTTTAAGTCTCATCATGATCTATGAAATAGGTAAATGAGATCACTGGGAAGCTGTGTACATTTTTGGACCTGAGAGCTTATGATTTCATCTATTAGAACCGCCTGACAGTTATGTTGGGACCCGAGGGGACCCCCTCTCCACAGCTTCTCTTTGATCTAAAAGCAGTGTGGTCGTGCTATTTTTATAAGAGGGGGAAACAGCAACACAAATAAAAGAACATCTAAAAAGGAAACAAAGTCTGTGTTCCATAAATGCTCAAAATAACTTTCACATGATCTCGTGTCAAGATAGATCAACACATATCCTCCACAATACATATAAAATTCACAATGAATTATATGCTCTTCCCTCTTGGACATTTACGTATTTATAATACATACACAACTATATAAACAGTCACGGAAATATCGGTGAGTGAAAAAGTTTTGTTGCTAGCAGGTTACCTAAGAGAAGTATTGAAATGATTCAAAGTTGAGAGGAGATTTTAGGAACTACTGAGTGTTCTTTACAACAGAAATCTTGAACTGCAAAGACTGAAAAAATGTATTAGGGTAACAGGTAACCAACAACAGACACCAACAGTTCAATACCGACCTTGCTCGTACCCGCTTCTGGGGGAGGGGGAGCATTCCCTTTGTGACACAGCATGTGACAGGGCGGTGGGGCCCATTGGGCTCTGTGAGGGCTGCTGGCGGCCAGTGCACCCCCCACCCCAGCCCTGTCTAGCTCCAGGCACTTGCCCTCACCCATTTTCCCCGGCTGAGGCTGCTCACCCACTTGAGACACAGAAGTTCAAGGAGAAAGTGGGAGTCGGGACGCACTACTGCCCAAAATCAAAACGCTTCCGTATTTTGCAATTACTGAAATGGGCAAATTCAGTCACTGGGGAAGCACACCGGATAAGGACCTTATCTTCAGTTTACACACACAGATGCATGTACATTCTTGCATATCCGCTACGTTTACTCTCGCGTTTGTCTCTGGATTCTTGTTTCCACTCCTTGCCTCCATTTCCATTCCACTTTGAGAAAAAGCATGGTAGTTTGGTTGTAGACATTCTCCTCCTTGATGCCTATGTGGTTATCCATAGTCTTAAACTCACATGACTGGTACCTAACTGGACTCCCTGTAATTTCTGTTTAAGTTTCATTCTCCCTGCTTCTAGAGAACGCTATTATACCCCCAGATTCCGGAGACGGTGGTGCATTTTCACAGCACTAAGGAGAATATCCCATTAGCTTCTCTGGGATACTCTGAATTCAGGACAACGGCACCCATTCTCTGGGTTGGGGGAAAATATCAGCACGGGGCAGACCAGGATTTCTTTGTGGTCTAAAAGAATATGACTTTTCCTCCTTCTTTAACTAAAACGGGTCTTAAACTCTATTTCTCTACTGTACAAGTTAAGGCTATTTACAAAAAGTTAAATGTGACAACACCTACATCTTGATTAGAAAAAAGTATACAGCTGACCCTTGAACAATGTGGTCTGAACTGTGCGGGTCCACCTCTGCGGGGATTTTTTACAGTAGGGTGGGGCGGTGTATTTCCTCTTCCTTGTGATTTTCTTAACATTTCCCTTTCTCCAGCTTACTTTGTCACAAGGACACATACGACATACAGAACACGTGTTAATCAAAATCAAGTCTTTACGTTATCCGTCAGGCTTCCGGTCAACAGCAGGCTATCGGTAGTTAAGTTTAGGGGGAGCCCAAAGTTGTGTGTGGGTTTCTGACCACGTGGAGAGTCGATGTCCCTAAGCCCCCACGTTGTTCGAGGGTCAACCATAATGAAATGCACTTAAATGGTTTCATGTATCTTCTGACGTTTTACTTCTACCATCTGAAAAAGGGTAAATATTTTCGGTACTGAGTTACCGAACAGTTAATCTCTACTCTGGGGCAGACTCATTTGCCCAGAAAACTGCCACTTTTTAAAGATATGACCTTTCAATGGTCAAGTAACAAGAGTAAGCTATAAGGAGATAAAGCTGAATAGGAGTCATACTCCATTCTTGACAATTACTCATCCGGTGCCCTCCCAGGCCAGGCACCACCCCCGGCGGCTAGTGCACAGACACAGGCTGGGGCGGGGGTAGGGGGATCCAGGGCACGTCCTCGCCCCACTGAGGACCCAGGGATGCCCAGACTCGGCATCCTCCTCGCACCCATGAGGAATCCTCTGAGTAATGAGGAAAACAGTTCTGTGTGTTTTGACTCATGTTTTATGGAAGAAAAATGCCCTGGCGAAGATGAGAAAAGCTGGAGAAATAGGAGTAAATACACCGTGTCTGTTGCTTACATTTCAAACAGACCAAAGCCAGCAGCAGCCTGCGACAGTGGGCCTGAAGGTCAAAGCACGGCTGATGTAACAGCCCCCGCGCCGCGTAAACGGTTCCTGCCCCGCGGAGAGCAGTTTTGTAGCCTTCTGCCTACAGCAGAATCACCCCCCCCACCCAATAATACCAGTAATAACAAAGTACACCAGTTTGTTATCTGGCTTTCATGTTCATCCAATTTCACGATGAGAATATGGACAAAGTGTTTCATCTGCGATCTGCCTTACGCTGGCAATGACACGATGAAAGATTTCTAGCAGAAATGACTATACACATACTTTTGTTTCCAAAGCTGGTGGGTCGTTTTGTCCTCCAATCATTCTGCTATACTAAAAACTCCTAGTAAGAGCTGACAGTTAATGAGTGAGTTTACAAAAAGCGGGAGGGTCAGCACATGCAATCTACTGAGAGAATAATCGTGGGAGAAAGGGTTGGTAACACTAACATGCAAACTGGGACGGGACTAGTCTGACCGGAACTGAAATTAAGCCCTTAGCAGAGCAGGACCAAGCAAGAGTCAGGAGTCTACAGCTAGTAATCTGTTGGGCGGCAAGTGAGGGCACAGAGGTGGGCTCCATGGTTTCCAGAAGCGGCTGCTGGAGCAGAGCATGTCTAGAAACAAGGCCTGGCCAGAGGTGCTCAAGAAAATGTAATATTCACGGTGGGTTATGCTAACGATGCCCCAAAACTAAACTGAATCAGCAAGCCCTTGAAAACGAGGGTCACTGCAGAAAAGCCGCCTCTTGTCTGCTGGCCTGGCTAGAAGCCAAGAGTCCATTCTCATATAATTCTTAGGGTCCCAGCTGCCATAAGACGCTCCTGTGTCTTCAGTTTCAGTGTGACAAAGCGGAAAGAACGATAAGCCAGCTAGAACGAAATCTTGCCTTGAGTCCCCGTCCTGCCACTCACTGGTCTTTTGTTTCCCCAAATGTAAAACCAAAGGGCTGACTGCGAGACCCATAACATTCTCAGATTCTAATGCTGGTGTAGATTCTATGGGAATAAAGCTGATTCTGCCCAATTAAGAGGTTACTACAGTATGTCTGTGCTTGGTTAAATTCAGTCATGGTTTTCTGAGAGGTAATGACATTCTGGTACATTTTAATATCAATTATTAAAAGTATAGTTGTCAGCTCTTAAATACTTCATGGAGCACAGGGAAGCTTCTCCACCCCTCTACCTACTCCTTTCTTTCAGTGTGTCCGAACGCAGGCATTCTTATAATCAGACAGGCGGGAATAAAAACCTCCAGCCAGGGCAGATTAACTGGTGCTAGAAGTGAAGGGCACGTGTGGCTCCATTTTCACCGCACTGCTTGACTCCACATCATTGGGTGGGGAAAGGATCCACCCAAGATCCTCTGGGCGATGAGCAGACACAGGCAGGGCAAGCCGGGCCAAGCATGCTTGGGGTCCTGCTACCATCACGTGTCAGAGTGCGACGCGATTCCGTGACTTGGATTCTGTCTTGGGGAATGTGGGGCCGTGGGCCTTGGGCTAAACCACACCTTCCAACCCGGCTCTTAGCAGAGACCTGCACCAGCGGGTGTGCTGAGCATGGGGCCGGTTCATGACACGACGGCACTCTGGATTCTCTGTGGCCATCGGTACGTTTGTACACAGACTGTCTGCAGGACAGCTGCGGGAGGGGAGTGACTGGGCAGGCGGAATTCAGCAAATGCCACCAGAACCTTACTGCGTCCCCCTGCATTTTCCAAAGGTCTCAAAGGCTAAACACGCACGTGTGGGAAGGCACTGGGCGGAGATCCGTCACCCGCAGCCACGGATGGGGTTAACAAAAGAGGGACCCTTCACAGGGGTCCAACAAGCACCCTCGGAAAACTCCCGGAAGGACCCAATCAAACAGCAACAGGGGTCAACATCTCAATGGGGAGAAACGGACAGATGGATGGGTGATGGGGCTGCACTCGGCCAAAAGAAAGTAGTTCCCAGGAGCAAGGCTGGGGTCTTCAGAAGCTGGGCTCCACGGATGACAGAGGGAAAACGAGAGTCACCACCTCATTCCTAATGGCCTTGGCAGGCGGGCTATGGACAAGGACATTGCTCTGGCAGAGGCAGTGTTTTGAGACACAGAGAAGTGGGGAGGCCCAGACGGTCAAATGGGCCGCTGTGCTCCCGGACACCTAGTTCCACAACTCAGCCCAGAGTCACAGGTGGGAAGCGTGCGGAATCTATCCTTGAAGACAGAGCGGCTGCATAGGGTGTTTAAAGACTGAAACTTCCACTTCCAGGAAAATGGAATAGAAGTCCCTCTCCCTGGTCCTCCCACTGAGCACAACTGAAACTCCTGAGCATTATCTACAAAACAAACGTTAGAATATTCTGAGAGGCAGAGAGAAGAAGGCAGGCAGGCTGGTCAGGGGATCTCGGGACCAGAGCAATGACATGGTGATGAGTTCTCTGGGTTTCTTTTTGCCTCGTGTACCCCAAATTTGGAGCTAAAGAAGGTGGCAACTCAGAAGCGCAAATAGGTGGAGACAAAAAAAAGAACAAAATCCCTAACAAAAGCCTGCTATATTTCTAGGCAAAGGGCAGGGAAAGGGGAGGCTAACGAAATAGAAAACTTTTAGACAATTACTGCTCTACTCCAGGCCACGCACCACAGGAAATTGTGGCTCCACAGCCACCATGCCAAGTGCAGGTACAGCCTAGACCTCCACCCTCTCGCAGCTGCAGTAAGTTGTCCCTACACCCTTGAGGCAGATGGTGGCAGAGAAAACCAGTAGGGAAGTGGGGCTTTCATCTCTCCCAAGTGATGGAGTCCCTTACTAGCCCAGATGTTTAAAACAAAAAACAAAAAACAAAAAACCAAAAAAATAAAAAACAACTCCAGGCCCAAAAGAATTCTACAAATTATTTTTTAAATAAACACTAATAGTAGAGTCTCTTCCAGAAAATAGAAGAGAATTCTTGTCGGTGCATTATTTAAAGCTAATAGTAACCTGTCCAAAACCAAAGGCAGTAAACACACACACACACACACACACACACACACACACACACACACACCTCAAAAAGCTACATGAATTCACACGTGAAATTCGAACACAAAATTATTTGCAGATAAAATTCACAATATATGAAAGGAATTTACATAGCCTGACCAAGGAGAAACCATTCCAGGGATGCAAGGCTGGTTCAATACCTGAAAAATCACCCAAAATACTGACTCCAATAAACGAATTCAACAAAGTCATGAGGTACATGACAAATATAGAAAAGTTAACTGTATTTCTACAGATCAGCAATGAACATGTGAATGCCGAAAAGTATAATACCATTTACAATTGTTAGAAAGCAGGAAAAGAAAGAGCAAAACGACACTTAGAGGATGTGTATGATGAAAACCACAAAATGATAACAGACATTAAATATCTAAATCAATGGAGAGACGTTCTGTATTCATGTCTACAAGGCTCAACACAGTAAAGATATCAATTCTCCCCAAGCTGATATACAGGTTTAATGTAATTCCTATCAAAATTCAAGGAAGATTCTTTGTAATTAGGGACAAGACTATTCTAAAATTTGTATCCTAGAAGAACTAGGATAGCAAAAAAAGTGTGAGTGTCAACTATCGTATTTAAAAAAAAAACTATTTTGAGAAAAAAAGAATAAAAACTGGTGCAGTATCCGTGTACTGGATTTCAAGACACTGTAAAGAACATGAGAACAGAACCCAGAACCCAGAACTAACCACACACAAATATGCCCAACTGAGGCACACCTGGCCAGCTCAGTCAGTAGAGTGTACAACTCTTGATCTTGGGGTTGTGAGTTCGAGACCCACAATGGGCACAGAGCTTACTTTAAAAAAATTATGCCCAACTGTTACTTGACAGAGGTGCCAAGGCAACTGAGGAAACAGAGGAAAGACAGTCTTCTGGATAACTGGTATCAGGGAAAGATGACGCGCATGGGGAAAACAGACAACCGCATAAAACTCAGTGTACGTCTCCTACCTTACACTAAGACTAACCCAAATGGATCATGGGGTTAATTACGTGTGAAATCCCAAACCATAAACTTTTAGGGAAAAAACGCAGGGAAAAAAAATTTCAGAATCCAGAGCAAAAGACAGGCTTGACGCCAAAAGCTCAAGCCCTAAAAGGCAAAACCAATGAAGTTGAAACCATCTGCTCTGCTGAAGACCTGCTTTAAATATGCAAAGGCTCAACTCTACTTCTGTAAAAACTTTTAAAAAGATGGAAAGACAAGCCACAGCAGGGAGAAAAGACTTGCAACCACACACTTAACAAGGGACTAGTATCTAAAATACAAGAAATCTTAAAACTCAACAGTTAAAACACACACACATGTGATCTAGTTAGAAAATGGGCAAAAGTGGGGCACCCGGGTGGCTTAGTCGGTTAAGCGTCCGACTTTCGCTTAGGTCATGATCTCGCGGTTCGTGGGTTCGAGCCCTGCGTCGGGCTCTGTGCTGGCTGCCAGCTCAGAGGCCGGAGCCTGTTTCAGTCTGTGACTCCCTCTCTCTCTGGCCCTCCCCTGCTCACGCTGTCTCTCTCTCTCTCTCCTAGAAATAAATAAAACATTAAAAAAAAAAAATTAAAAAAAAAAAAAAGAAAATGGGCAAAAGTGACATTTCACCAAAAAGGATATGCAGAGGGCACCTAAACACATGAAAAATAAGGTTCTAGGGGGTGCCAGGTAGCTTAGTCAGTTAGCATCTGACTTTGGCTCAGGTCATGATCCCATGGTCTGTGAGTTTTAGCCCCATGTCAGGCTCTGTGCCGACAGCTCAGAGCGTGGAGCCTGCTTCAGATTCTGTCTCCCTCTCTCTCTGCCCCTCCCTCCATCTTACTCTCTCTTTCATGCAAAAAAACAACAAAAAAACAAAACAAAACAAAATTTAGAAAAGTTTTTTTTAAGAAAAAAGATATTCTAGATCATGAGCTACTGGGGAACTGCAAATAAACACCACTAGCAGCTATCTCACTTTTACCAAAATGGCTAAAATGTCAAATACACCCATCAAAAGCTGGTGAGGATGCAGAGAAACTGGACCACTCATTCGTTGTCCATGGAACAGGAAACTGTGCAGGCATTCTGGAAAAGAGTTGCTTAAAAACATAAATGTATCAACTACCATACGACCCAGTAATTATACACCTGACCTTTCATCCCAGCAAACTCCAGCTCAGGTCCACACAAAAGCCTGGACACAAATGTTTATAGCAGCTACATTCAGAATTCACCCCAAACTGGAAAGAATGCAGTAATCCTGCAAAGACCAAAAGGTAAACACCCTGCGGTACGACCTCGGATGGAATATTACTCAGTGATGTGAAAGAACACACTAGGTTCTATACACGCTAGAACCCGTATGAAATCTCCGGGAAATGAGCCAGTCCCTAAAGGTTACATAACGATGTGGCTCCATGTGTAAAGCATTCCTGAAATAACACCACCATAAAGATGGAAAAGAGATTAGAGGTTGCTGGGGGTTAAGCGGCGGGTAGGGGTGGCTCTAAAAAGGCAATAGGAAAATTGCCGATGGTCATGGAAACCATTCTGCAGACTCAATGCATCAATGCCAATTATCCCCGCGATGATAACTATTCTACCATCTTGCAGTGTTGGACTGGGGGAGAGTAAATAAAGGATACGCAGGATCGCTATATTGTTTTACACAAATCTAAAATTATCCCAAAATAAAATGTTTGATTTTACGGTGTCCGGGTGGCTCAGTCGGTGAAGTGTCCGACTTCAGCTCAAGTCATGGTCTCATGGTGCGTGAGGTTGAGCCCCACACCAGGCTCTTTGCTGTCAGCACAGAGCCTGCTTTGGATCCTCTGTGCCCCTCTCTCCATCCCTCCCCCACTAGTTCTCTCTCTTTCTCTCTCTCTCTGTCAAAATAAATAAACTTAAAAAGTTTGGGGTGCTTGGGTGGCTCAGTCGGTTAAGCATCCGACTTCAGCTCAGGTCATGATCCCACGGTTTGTGAGTTCGAGCTGCGCATCGGGCTCTGTGCTGACAACTAGCTCAGAGCCTGGAGCCTGTTTCAGATTGTGTGTGTGTGTCTCTCTCTGACATTAAGAAAAAAAAAAAAAGTTTAATTTTAAAAATTCAGTGATTTGAGAAAGAAGACCAAAACATCAACACAGAACCCCGCAGTGGTAGCAGGTAAAATTCTTACATGACCATGGTAACTGTACGTAGAGGCGGGCGGGGGGAGGCGGGGGAGGGCAGGAGAAACATTCCTGCTGCCCACGAAGTAGTACACCCACCTCTAAGCCTGGTCAAGAGCCGCAGGTCATGCGCGAGGGGTAGTGGGCCTGTCCTGCGGCAGCCCACAGTCGCACCCTTGAACCTTCAAGATCAGCAGCAGCAGCAGGGTCAATGCAGCAATCGGCTGTGAAGGTCCCCAACCTACGACTGCCCTGCAGGCCGAGGGGACCCTGCCCAGGAAAGTGCTAACCTCACGCCAGAGTCCCATTCCCGAAGGAAGAGCCAACGTGGGAGGCCACGGGGGTCCCGACAAAGGGGAGGCAGTCCACTCTCTCGGTAGAAGTTTAAATACCAGGCTGTGGTGGGAAAGGGAGGAGACGGGGTTTAGGAGAGAGACTGCTACTTGAGGTGCCATTAGCTCAGCCTCGACGTTTGGTTAGCAGACACGTTTGAAGAGCCGTTCTCAGGGAGGGGCCGGTTCCCACAGCCAGACTTGTTTTCCCCAACTGGACAGAAGTCCACGTTGTAAACTGGCCACGAGTCTCGTGAAGAGCAAAGCGGGCAAGATCAAATGAAGAACTTTCCCTCTTCTCGCTTGGGTTCTTCCTGGCTTCGGCCCCCAGCTCTCCCACCGGCGTCACCCGATGCCACACCACACCCACAGCCGTGGGTGGGGACCCCTCCCGGTTTCCGCTGCACTGGGGGCTCGCACAGAACAGCCACGTGGGTCCTACCAACACCCTGGGCCATGGAGGAGACTCGGCGTTGGCTTCATTACACCGAGTGCTGATGAAGCGGCAGCGTTCCCGCGGACCACCGCGCTGAGCAAGGGTCAAGGCTGCCTGCTGGGTCTGCAGAGAACCCCCCTCTGGCCTGGTGGGGGAACACGGGGAATTAAGAGGGGGCAGTTCTGGGCACGGACTCCAGTAAGAGAAGAGGAAACGAGAACAGGAGGCGTAGGCCACGGACACGTTTATGGTGCAGGCAGCCGAGGTTTCGGAGCATAAATACAAACTGGGTGGACACGTGGCCAGGCAGGGCGGGGGGGGGGGGAAGAAAAGACAGTGCAGTGGGGGACATGGGGGGTAAGGGGAATGTTCGGCTCAGTGTATATTTGGCCCTAGATTAATGTTCCTCTGCCATGACTCATTCCTAAGTATTTCAGGTAAAACAGGTGAGCTACACTATACGCTTGTCCCAGCGAAACGCCAGAGTCGAGGCAAAGCAACCACGCGTGCGTGCACATACACACACACACACACACACACACACACACGAGAGAAGATGTTAATCTCCTTCCCTGAGGGAAATGTCCACCCCAGTTTGACCCTAGTTTGGCTGTTGGGCCTGAACGGTCAATACAGAACAAAAACTAGGGGAATACACAGAAGAAGTTCTACACCTCAGCCCACGTCCTTGCCCCTTCCCAGAAAAGAAAGATCCCAAAGAGAACAGACGATGAGAGGGCAGCTCAAAGTGCCAGATCCTGACCCACGCACACGAGCTAGGCGAGACGTGAGGGGAAGAGCCCTGTGAATCCGGCACTCACCCAGCCCCCACACAGAGCACCAGCGGACGTAGAAACAAGGCAAGAGAACAAACAGAACGAAAGAAATGGGTTTTTTTAAAAACTACAACCTTTTAAGATGGGAAGAAATACGGCCTTTCTGATGAAGCAGTGACAAGGTCCGAGGGCACCCAGAAAGAACCCAAGTGTGTCACCAGAACACGCGAGAAGGGCTATGTCACGCCGCCTTCCTGAACAAGCCAGCCACTCTACCGAGTGCTCCACTGTCCGGGCCAAGGAAATCTAACATCCGATGCTGCAAGAATGCTCTCAAAACTCTCTAAGGTTTCCATCTCCACCCAACTGAAAATCCAAAGGAAAAAATTCATCAAGGTATTCTTGATCTTCTGTTCCCCCAACTCAAATCCTCCAAAGAACTTAACTCAGCAGTGGCCCTTGAGGAAACTGATCCCAGCAGCTCTATCAGACATCCGGACCACAGCGTCAACCTCCCAGTCAACAAGATACAGAGGCGAATAGAGGAAAGCGGGTCGCTGCTGGGTCTTCGCAGACTGAGGTTCGAGCCAGTATTAGCTCAAACGAGCAGCCCCTTCCAACTTCGTGAGTTTCCTGGTTTGGACAATAAACCGTACAGTCTGTCTGGCTTGAATTTGGTTCATTCAACACGTCCAGTTAGTTCCAAATAAGTCTCACATTGTCTGTAAAGCATACTGATCGGTCTACTAGCCAAATGGTGGCTCACGGAGAGAAGACGATGATGGAAGATAAAAGGGCTCACTGATGTCCACTGAGACATGCATTTCACCCACATCAACCTACACTTCACCACCAAAAGAGAGTAAGGCTAAAAATAAAAGCTACAAAGAAACGCGAAGACATTCTGTTCAAATGGAGACGGTTCTCCATTTGTAGGTTAAATTCGTCATCCTGAGGACTTGTGAACATACTTCTGGACCAACACCACTATGGCTAGCAGGCACACCATGTAAGTGGGTACCGATTAAGTCTGTTTAACTGTATAAGACAGTAATTATAAATAACAGGAATTCTTTTTTCAAGCCCCAAATTGCCATTAATAACCAGGAACGGTGGTGATGTAACCTGACTTGAACACCGGATACAATGGCACGATACTATCATTGGCCACATCTCAGACCTCCCACATGTATACCAACGACCCAACAATTAAGAACGCACTTATCCCACATCTAAGTCGCCATAACTCAACTAGTACATTGAGTTTCTGTCAAAAAAAAAAATCATCTTCCGAAGAAGTGGTTTATAAAATGAGACTCATATTTCAACACTGTTCAAGTCTCTGAAAACAACCCTTTCTCTCGTGCACTCACACACGCACACGCGCGCACACGCACACATGCACGCACTCCCATTTAACTGAGTTCCCACCCTGAAAATCAAGGGCATCATCGTATAGAGCACTCATGTCTACGGATTCGTCACCGAAACACCCAAATGGAAGGGATACTCTACTTGTCCGCTCGCATCTGCAGCCTGCTGGAAGTGCGTGGCCAGCGACGCCTCGTCCTGGAAAGCTTCATTACACTCCAAACATTTCAGACTATGCCTACAGAGCTTGGACGGGTCTTCATCCAGAGGCATCGCTGGAATGATGGGTGCGCTGGAGGGAGCGGATATGACTGTCCCCGTGAGGCCGGACTGAATCTTCGCTACAGTGTGCGCGCCGGCTCCGGCGGAGCTTGGAAGAACGGAGGACGAAGTGGAAGTATTGCTGGACGGAGAGACAATCATTTGATCAGCTGGGACTGGCTTTAAAATCAAGTGGGAGCACTGCATCACAACCCCCTTTTCCTTATGCCCGCGGGCGTGGGAAAGGAGACTGCACTTGTTGTAAAAAACGAGGTTCTTGGTACAGTGGTTACACGTTACTTCGATGCGCACGCTGCGCCGGTCGTAGTGCTGGGTCAGGCTCTTCTCCAGGGCGAAGGAGTCGCCGCACTCCAAGCACTTGTACCCGCGGGTCGGCAACGTGATGCCTGCGCTGGCAGGGGGACTGAGGTTGGGGATGTAAACTGGGACTGGGTTGACGCTGCTCAGCACCTTGTTGAAAGCCTCCACCACGGAGCTCTGCAGGGACGAGACCACCTGCACCCGAGACACCTTTTTGGGCGGCTGCGAGGCCGCTGCATTGATTATTGCCTGCTTTATTTGCTGCTGAGGTTTGGTTAGCACTTGGCGGAGCTCGGAGGTGGCCTGGGCGCCCTGAGGCAGAAGGTTAAGGTTGGCGAGGTGCACAGTCTTTGGCACGAGTTTGGCATTGGCCAGGCTGGACGCCGGCACCACGACGGTTTGCTGCTGGATGGCGTTGGCGGCTTTGATGATGGCGCTGCTGGCGCTCTGAACGGATGCAGCCGAGATGACCGTGGCTTTGACCGTCGTGTTGTTAGCGAGCTTCAGATTAATGACTTGCGAGCCCGCCGTCTTCACGGCAGACACCGGAAGGAAGGCGGTCGCCACGGGCTTGATGGTGACCTGTTTGGGGGTCAGCTCTGCAGGGGTGACCGCGTTGGTGACCACCGCTGACTGCAGAGGCGCTCTGGGCGGGGAGGAGAGGACAGCAGCCGAGGCCGGAGAGGACAGGAGAGACGTCACAGATGCCATCACGGACCCTGCCTGCTCCGAAGGCTTCTTCCCAGAGTCGAGATCGACCTCTGGCAACACCCTCGTCACTGTTCTCTTTATTTCCCCAGAAGACGTCTTGATGGTTTTTATGCGGACTTTGGGGATTGCTGGTGTCGACCCCGCGGGAGAGGACGGCGACCCCTTGCTGCTGTTCTCGCTGGAGATGCTCCTGGGGCTGTCTGGCTGCTTCAGGGACACTTTCTTTGTCCCGTCGATGAGGCTCTGGGATTCAGGAGACTTCTCCACAGCTCTGGGGCTATCACTTGCCTCTTTGGGTAACGGAGAGGGCCCCCGCGACTCGGCCACCGGTTCCTTGCAGGAGTCGGAGGCCGCCTTTTTAGCACTAAGTGCTGCTATTGCAGCGATACAGGAGGACAGCTTGGATGATGGCTTTGACCGCGACGGCGCCACGCTGCCGAGGCTGGGCTCGCTCTTCTCGGCGCTCAGCTTGCCGTCGTGGGCCCTGTTTTCAAGCACCTTTTCGGAGTTTTCCTTCAGCTTATCCTCTGCTTTTCTGGCTTTGAAAGGCTCGTAAACGCTCAGATTTATGGAATTTGTTTCTGTTTCTCGCTTAACAGCTCTGCTTTTGTCTGAGCTGCCTGAAGGAGAGACCCCGGTTTTGCTCGCACTGTCCCCTGCGAGCGCCTTGGGCTTGTCGGAGCCCTGCGGGGCGGCCGGCCCCGGCAGCACGTGCGCCCGGAAGCCGGGGCGCACGTCTTCCTTGTCAGGCGGGTCGTCCACCTCTATCTTCTCGTCGTCGTCGAACTCCTCAGCACTGGAGATGGGGCTAAACTGGCTGAACGTGGAGTCTTTTAAAGTCACCTCCGAGGCGGGCGCGTCGCCTTTCAAGGACTTGGATCCGTCTTTGCTGTAACCGTCGAGAGAGGGCGCGGAGAGAAACCCATTGTGCAGGCCGTTGCCCGCGGCACTGTGGCCTTCCTTCTCGGCGCCCTCGGAGGAGTCGATGTTCCGCACGTTCTTCACGATGACGCTGACACCTACGTCGGAAGAGGAGGGCGTGTGCGAGTCCTCGTCGCCATGGGCGTTCTGCTTGATGTGGCTTTCCTGGTCCTCGTGTACAGACTCGATGGCTGCTTTCGGATCGACCATGTCTGGGATGTCAAATGCTGCCAGGAGGTCATCGAAGTCTGGGGTCTTCATATCCCCCATGGTCATGAATGTGATCAGATGTTCTGTTAAACGAACAGAAATAATCCCGTCAGCAATGAAAACTCGGTAACGATGGGATAAACAGCCCCACAGGGTTTCACAAACACGGTGATGAGGACCAAGAAAAGAGCAGGCTGATAACTACCTTCTTACGAGGGGACTCAGTGAACAAACGTCCAGAGAACGTGTGTAAAGCCTTGATGATTACAGCTTCAAACTAATTTCACCAAAATGCTAGAGAGCACCCCCCGAAGGACAACTCTCTAACAGGAAGGAAGCTGATTGGAACTGGCACGGCACGAAAAGTAGCCTTCGGTGCAACACCCAGAAAGCTTGCCATTCACCACTGCGTTCATCAGACCGTTTCCACAAAAAGCTGTTTGCAAACCTATTTCGGTCTCTGTACCATTCGATTCTCCTGGCAAAATCAGCACTATTACAGTCACTGCCACGTTTGGCCTCTCGCATGAAAAGGAATATATGACAATCGAAAAAATAATAATAATTACTGATTTCAATTCGCCCACAAAACAAAGAAGCATCCCAACCCATCACATAATGTTGAGGTTTAAAAACAAAAAAATCCTACGGGGCTCATTCCATCATTTGTTACTGAATCCCACTTTTCTCTATTGTGTTAGGGAAAAAATACTCTCCTGGTAGAAGAGCATGGCGTCCCCTCCGTCTCCCTCTCTGCTTCACCGCTTTTAGCGGCTAAGGTAACACGGCCATTTCCTGGCTGCCACTCACCCGGCACAGTGGGCTGGCACGTGGCTGTGGCGGCTGAGGACAGCCCTGCCACGACACGGCTGTCGGCGCGGCAGGGCCCGGGGGGAGGGAGGCCGCCCCCCCTGCGCCGCGGCTAGAGCGGGGCGGGGCACGTCCCCGGGCAGGAGGAGGACAGAGCTTTCGGAAAACGGACAGTGACCGCCATTACGACAGATGAAGGATTCCAAACCCGTGAAACGCTTGGGGCCTTCAAAGGACACCCTTTGCCCCACCTGCAGAGGACACGTGATTGGGAAGATCAGACGTGACTCCACTGGAAGAGAGAGCCCTCTCCCGCCCGGCTCTGGGACCCCAGCGCACGGTTTCTAGGTAGCTTCCGGTAGGCGGCACGGCGTGTGTATACAAGTGTGCACACATTTGTCTCTTCATTCCTGCCAGCCTGTCAGCTGACTGAAGATGACTTGGTCTCACTCACGTTACCCCGTAAGGGCCGCATGACTAGCACACCACAAAGTCAGGGCTGGCCCACGGGACTCCTATTGGGAGGCGGGGCCCAGACCTAGCGCCGTCCCCCACCAGCTGCGGGGCCCTCGGGAAGGGAGGGCATCTCTATGGGTCTATTCCTTCCTCCTGCAGTGGAGGGAGGCAGGCAGCCAGGAAGAGAGGGAAAAGAGGAAACAAGAAACCAATGTAGAAGGGAAGAGGGTTACGGCTAGTTTTAGGCAACATTCAACGGAAGAATCAGCTTGATTTGTAGATACACGTTCCTAGACTCTTTCCTTCTCAAAACTCACTGTTGTTCCTCATTTAAACCTGCTTTAAATCAGTGAGAGATTGTCTTCCACGTTTTACTAAAGTGTTTAATGACTTTGGGGGTGGGGTATGATCTGTAAAAGATCACGCATTCCTAACAAAAATACGTGTACAGGGGTCCAGACAGGATTTCTACATCCGCGTGAAAACTCACATAAACCACAAATCCATCCACAGGCACTGAGCCACCCTCCTCACTGTGGGACACATCCCAACACTTCTAATGATTTGGATGGGAAAAACTACTATTAAAGACGAAATCTGGGGGCACCTGGGGGGCTCAGTCGGTTAAAGGTCCAACTCAGGTTCCGGTCATGATCTCAGTGTCTGTGGGTTTGAGCCCCGCGTCAGGCTCTGAGCTGTCAGCACAGCTCCTCCCCCCTCGTACTTGCTCTTTCTCTCTCAAAAATAAAAATTAAAAACACTTTAAAAAAGAAAAAAAGACGAAATTGGGTGATGGGCATTAAGGAGAGCACTTGCTGTGATGAGCTTTGGGTGTTGAATGTTAAGTGATGAATCACAGAATTTTCCTGAGACCAGTATCGCAGTGTATGTTAACTCACTAGAATTTAAATAAAAATTTGAAAAAATAAAAATAAAAATGAAATCAACAAGCACGGTTCAACAGGAATGAGTTAAGGAACAAATCACATCTCCGTTAAGGCAGAACTAAAAACATCCCATGTACTTTTCCCTAGATGGTTTGCTTTAGCCCAGAGAAAACACCCCAGGGCCACCACTCTCTGAGACAGGGGCCTGGTGGGACCAGACAGGGAATAATGTCCCCAGCATCAAACCACAGCCCAGATACAAGGTGTGGAGGAAAGAAAACACCAACAGTTCTAAGCTGATATTGCTGTGAAAATATCCATGACCAGTTGTACCCAGGGCAAGTTTGTGATTATGATTTTCTGTTGAGAATGAAATTGGACATTTAAACTGCAAAGTATACGAAATGGAAACTCCATCTGCCAGATTAATACCCACGTAAGAGTCCACCCACTGAGGAATAATCCCTGAACGTCACTACTTTTATTTTCAAGCAGCAAACTGCAGGGGCAGATCAAAACTCGCAATCAAATCATGCTGTGGTCCATCTTTACCACATTTGTAGATGGACGTTCGTAGAGAACTCAAGACACAGAATTGTGAGCTACCGCCCAACTCCCGCCAGCGCTGGAAGGGTCTGAAAACTGTTTTGTTTTTTAATTTTTTTAATGTTTATTTTTGAGAGAGAGGGAGGGCACAAGCAGGGAAGGGGCAGAGAGAGAGGGCAACACAGAATCCGAAGCAGGCTCCGGGCTCTCAGCTGTCAGCACAGAGCCTGACGCGGGGCTCAAACTCATGGACCACAAGATCATGACCTGAGCCCAAGTCGGACGCTTAACTGAGCCCCGCAGGCGTCCCTGAACAGTTTTTGTAAGTCACCACTTATCTAAAGCTTGGATCCAGGCTCTAGACCTCCCCAGGGGTAGCTGGGCTCCGCCTTGGTCTCTCCACCCCCCTTTTTACAGTGACACAGGGTTTATGGCACGTGCCCCCCTCCTGTAACTTGGGTGAACGAAAGACATCACCCAGTTCCACATCAGTCCATCCCAGAGAGCAGTCGGATCAGGAACAAAGAACATAAGAGGCCATTCAAACACCCCTGGGTGGCAGGCCCAGGACACGCGACCACAAGAAATGATAGAAGGTCTTGCGTGAAACAAAGTTTGTCGAGCAAATGACCGCTTGGATCCGCAGTGTAACAGGCAGGTACTTAGGAATCCTTGGAAGAGGAGTAAATGGATCTTCACATCTTCCTCTCCGGTTTGCACGACAGGGACGTGCCTGACACAGTAGGGCAGTACCCGCCCCCTCGCTGCCCGTATCTCTTCCTCCCTGCCCAACTAAAGCAGAGGTGAGGTTTGGAAAACCCCAGAGAGGAAGCCCAGGGGCCGAGAAGACATTCCTGGGTCAGCAGCAACTCCTTCTCGGCAGTCATGTGGCCACACACCCTGCTCCCCTGTCCCCGTGTCACTTCAGTCTGACACCTTCTCTTGTGGGAAGAGGGTGAACTTGAGGGTAAGATAACGGGATATTCTGAAGAGGTAAGAAGGAATCAGCAGTGGCCCCAAAACCCAGGAGTCGGCCCTCCCGGTTCACTTGAAGGAACGTGAAGGTCGAGGGCGCGAAAGCACGAGAGCAGAGCCCAGCGGGCTCTGAAACCCAAGCTCACCCTGCGGTGGCCTCACCGCTGCGGGGTTGTAGAACCGTGTAATGAATCCCGCTCTCTGTAACTTCACACTTCTTTTGTGGTTCACAGAAATGTTTTCCAGACCCACAATCACACTGTCCTATTACCCGTTCCCTTCCCGCACTCAGAAAGGCAAGAGCAGACTTTCCACTCGGGGGCAAGAAAATGTTTCACTCCCTCTTCACGTCCCACTTACGTCGGGTACAAAGAGCGATGTTTATATTTGAAAGCTCTGTCCATTTTTCATCCCAATTCCGAAGTACCGCTGTTTTGAAAACATCACAAAAATAAACTTCAGTATTCTCTTTTAAAAGGTAATAGGGGCACCCGGGTGGCTCACGGGGTTAGCATCCAGACTCTTAATCTGGGCTCCGGTCATGATCTCAATTGTGAGATCAAGCCCTAAGTTGGGCTCTGCTGATAGCACGGAGCCTTGGGATTCTCTCTCTCCCCTCTGCCCCTCCCCAGCTCGCTCGTGCGCTCTCTCTCTCTCTCTCAAAATAAATGATCTTTTAAAAAAGAAAAGTAATAGACAGAGGACTGACTTGAGCTCCTCTTCCCCTGCACAGCTTGACTATCAGACAGCATTAGCTTTCGTTATTATAACAATGTCTTTCATTTCATTTGCTCTCTATAAAACATATCTTCCTTCAAAGGCACTAATAGTCTTTTAATTTAAAACGAAACCCCATATCAATAACCTGTAATTCACTAACAGCATCTGTGCTTCATGTAGAATGTCCCTTTACCCAGAGACCTTGAAAATATCTGTGGGGAGAACGCGAGGCCTGTTTACAAAAGCGGAAATTGAAAGAACTCGGGTCTGTCACGTGATCACTTGATTCTCTCCTCGGACACAGACTAAACATTTCCTTTCCTACCAAAGCCTTAAAATTACAGAAAGCTATCTCGTCTTTGGGAGTTATCAAGTTATCAAGTCAAAAAAAAGGCTTGAGACAAACCTTCCCCCCCCTTCCTCATCCTTCTTACACTTTCCGATAAAAGAAACTGTTCTTTGCGGAGCTGTTTCCCAATTTTAAACCAGCGAATGGCAGCGTGAAAGGCTCAGGTGTCACCGTCCCGGTGAAGGCTAAGTTCAGCTCATCCCCAGGGCTGTGCCTACATGCGCCTGACCCAGCCTGGGTTCTGCCTCCAAGATGGATACACAACGGCAGTCTGGGTGGTGAAAACACGCCAGATTTCCCATTTAAATGGAGAAACTAATATTCTCTTTCCTGAAAACCAATAAACTCTAAAATCATAATGATCCTAGCATACACTGACCACCTTGCAGGTATTATACAAACTTTGCATAGAACAACTGTAATAATACAAGGTCTGTCATTCTTTTGGGGAGACCACATTTGTCACTATTTTCTAGCACTGTCTGGACATGGAAGCCCTTTTTAAAGAACTAATTCAACAGAGTAATGAGTCTAACACATATTTCTAACTCCCTTACCTTTCCTTCAAATATAAAATGTTCTGGGGCGCCTGGGGGCCTCAGTCAGTTGAGCGACAGACTCTGGCTCATGTCTTGATCTCATGGTTCGTGAGTTTGAGCCCCGCCCGCATGGGGTTCTGTGCTGGCAGCTCACAGCCTGCTCTGGATCCTCATTCACCGCTCTCTCTGCCCCTCCCCTGCTCATTTTCTCTCTCTCTCTCTCTCTCTCCCCCCTTTCTCAATAACATTCTTATAACATGTTAATATTAAGCGGTGTTTCACATTCCACATTCCATTTGTTGCTCCTAGAAAAGGAATCTAGCACCCCTGGATTTTAGAAGTCTTCAAAGACACACATGGGACTTGCTTTCTCCTGGCCGCCCACACTTCCCCCGTTCTAGTCTGCACACCTTCAGCTCCTTCTCCACCACCAGTACCTTCTCACCTTCAGTATTCCCCGGGGTCCCCACCAGACTTCCCAGCCACAGAAAGAAAGAAAAGGACAAGAAAGGGAGTGGGAGAAAGAAGGAAATCACATCTCTTTATCCTCAACCGACCTTCTGCCTTCCACTTCTATCCATCCCACTTGAATGTGAACTGCTTATAAAAGAAAAATATTTTCTCACTGCAATTCCGTTCCAAATACCAAGCAGGTTCAGTTATGCAGGTCAGCCCCCCACTTCTTCACTTGGCCTAAACCAGCTGGGAACAGATGTCCGTTTTGTCGTTTTGTCGTGTTTCAAAAAAAGGAGAAACATCTGATCAGCTCAGTCCCTGGAGCAGCTGTTAAGAACTCTGCCTCGGGGCACCTGGGGGCTCAGTAGGTTAGCGCCCCGCTCCTGATCTCGGCTCAGGTCATGATCTCAAGGTTCATGGGTTCGAGCCTCACATTGGGCTCTGTGCTGATAGCTCAGAGCCTGGAGCCTGCTTCGGATTCTGTCTCCCTCTCTCTCTGCCCCTCCCCTGCTCACTCTCTCTAAATTAATAAGCAAACTTAAAAAAAAAAAAAAAAAGAACCTCTGTCTCCGTGCTTCTCTGGTGGGGGGTGGGGTGGCCGGAGTGGATAAGAAGACTGGGTCCCCAAACTAGCAGACACTTAGATTTCAAAAATAACAGTAATAGGGGCACCTGGGCGACTCAGTTGGTTGAGCATCTGACTTTGGTTCAGCTGATATCTCACAGTATGTGAGTTCAAGCCCTGCATCGGGCTCACAGCAGGCTTGCTGCTATCAGCTGTCAGCACAGAGCCCACTTCAGATCTTCTGTCTCCCTCTCTGTGCCCCTCCCCCACTCACGCTCTCCCTTTCTCTCTCAAAAAATGAGAACATAAAAAAAAAATGATAGCAATAAAAATACACATGCGTGCGCACACACACACATATGTACACACCGAAGTGTGCACAGCTCTGAGGAAAACTAAGCAATAACACATGGATCTACGGAGAAGCTCTTAAGAATTATAGGCCATTTGATGTGTAGCAACATGGATGGACCTTGAGGGTGTTATGCTGAGCGAAATAAGTCAGGCAGAGAAGGACAAATACCATATGTTTGCACGTATAGGAGGATTAGGAGGAACTTGAGGGAGGACCAAGGGGGAGAAGAAGGGCGGAAATGGTGGGGGAAAGGGAGAGAGGCAAACCATGAGAGACTCTTGAATGCTGACAAAAACTGAGGACTGATGGATGTGGGGGGG
>NW_024080679.1:2902773-3209855 GCF_003009895.1 Hyaena hyaena
GGGGGGGATGGGCATGAAGGAGGGCACTTTGGGGATGAGCACTGAGTGTTATGTAGAAACTAATTTGACAATAAACTATTTGTAAAAAAAAAAAAAAAAAATTGATCTTATATCCTGTAACTACACTGAACTCATTTACTGGTTTTGATCATTTTCTGTTGCTGTTATTCTTTAAGATTTTCTATGTTTAAGATTGTGTCATCTACTAATAAAGATAATCTAACTTCAAAAAAAAAAAAGAATTATAGGCCATTTGAAGGCTCCACGCAAGTGACAAAATGCTAAAGAAAAATGTTCACTTTATCTTTGTCCTCCACACTCATCAGACCCTGATGAATCTTAACAATAAGCCAGAGTGGGGCACCTGGGTGGCTCCGTCGGGTAAGCGTCCGACTTCGGCTCAGGTCATGATCTCACGGTTCGTGGGTTTGAGCCCTGCGTCGGGCTCTGTGCTGACAGCTCAGAGCCTGGAGCCTGCTTCAGATTCTCTATCTCCCTCTTTCTCGGGCCCTCCCCTGCTCACACTGTCTCTCTCTCTCTCTCTCTCTCTCTCTCTCTCAGAAATAAATAAAAACATTAAAAAAAAAACCAATAAGTCAGAGCACCTGGTAGGTCTACAGGTTCCTTTCCAGCCACAGCCCCTTTCCAGTGGAAGTGGGAACCATGGGAATCACCACCTCCCGCCTTTCTGCACTGGTTGCGGGTCTGGTTATGTCCCCGCGCTGCCCCCCAAGGGTAGGAGAACTTCCATTTTCTACACAACCTATACCAGGGCACCACGTAGTGTGTGAAAAGCCACTTTACACAGAGGGTGAAAAAAACAGAATATGGGTTTTGTTAATTCTGGAGGAATTAACAAGAAATTAGTAAATATGGTTGCTATTCATCCAGAATAGATGCTTAATTGTTTCACTAAATCCTCATATTAATCTCAATATGATCCTTGTATCGATTCTCAGTACGCAGATCCTTTGGCCAAGGAAGTATGTTTCTTTCTTCCGCTAATACTAGATGCTCCTGATTGGAAACAGAACTGATGTGAAAGTTCAAAACCCTTCTGGAAACATAAACACAGCACCACTTAATCAGGGCACCACCTTGGGAGATACAGGGATAAGAGAGCAGCTTTCCCTGCACACCCACACTGCCCTCAAGGCTCTGCAAACAGGTGCCTCCCTGCTCCCCGGGCCCGTCCACTCTCCCCAGCCCTGCAGAAGTGGCCAGGGGTCGTCCCCCGACATAAGCAAAGGGCCCCTACAAACCTCAGCCCTTGCAAAGCCCCACCTGCAATCCTTGGTCTACATCCCACATCACCCCCCTAAAGAAGGTCACCCTTAGATCCAAGCGCTCAAAGCTCAGCCATGAAGGACTCCTTTGCTTGTCCCACCAAGGCCTCTCCAGTGGGCCGAAGAATCTCCGGGGCAGAGGGGGATGCCTGCTCTTTACCCGACCCTCCACCCGTCTCACTTGGCTCCACGACGCTCTCTTCCACATTGCTGGCTCCCACGCTGTCAGAGGACAGAGGCGGTTCCTCACCTTCCCCCTTCCCTGCTCTGTGCCTTCTTCTCCCTGCAGTCGGCTTCAGAGACAGCAGGTGCCAGGGGAGACCTCTTCCCACCCCCTCCTGTCCTCTGACCGTCCCCATCCCCCACGGCCGGCCGCTGCAAACCGGCCCCCATCTCCACGGCGAGCGTGCTGCCCCTCTCCCATGCTCTTGGGTCACGCCTGTCACCTCCACCTACTGGCATGAAGAGACCTCCCCTAACCTTAGCCGGAGCCCACCCTCAGTGCCCGGGACCCATGGCATGCCACCTCTGGTCCAGTACTCGACGGCAAGGCAAATTCTGCTCCTCTGGCCCCTGCCGGATACCACTGCTACAATCCAGGCCACGGGAAGGAATTGGGGTGAAGAAACTATTCTGTGTCACAATTTTGGGGGTGGATACACACTTCTATGCGTTTGTTAAAACCCAGAGAACTTGGGGCACCTGGGTGGCTTAGTCGGTTGAGCGTCGACTTCGGCTCGGGTCATGATCTTGCGGTTCGTGGGTTCAAGGCCCATGTCAGGCTCTGTGCTGACAGCTCAGAGCCTGGAACCTGCTTCAGATTCTGTGTCTCCCTCTCTCTTTCTGCCCCTCCTCTGCTCGTGCCCTGTCTCTCAAAATTAAATACTAAAAAATTTTTTTTAAATCCCAAAGAACTTTACGGTATGTAAATGGAGGTGGGGAAGGCAACCAGGAATAATGGGAGCCCCAAAATGAAAGAGCAACTCTAAGAAAGAACCCGACTACGTCACAGTAAGTAGCATCGGCATGCAGGAGACGAAGGGAAGAAAAGAACTCGCTGAAGTTAACGGGCAAACACAATTCTGAAGGTACAGGAAAGGCTGGAGGAAGAAAACTGTGCCCATCTTGTCCCCCACAGTCAGTCCCAAAGCTGCTCAAATCGGAGGACAGCCTGTAATGGCCAGTGCATCAGTGGTAACTGTTGAGCTTTGGTTAGTGTTCTGATTCTGCCAGGTGGTTAGGGAAAGCTGGGGAACTTTTGGTGCTATTTTTGCAACTTTTCTGTAAGTTATAATAAGTTCAAAATTTGGTGAAGACACGTGCTATCATTTAATCGCGTGTAGCTACTAAATGAATTCAAGCAAGTGCCTCACAGCGAGAAAACACCCCATATAACGTACAACAGTCCGTTCCCGGCCCCTGTTGCCTTGTACCCGTTCCATTGCCCGTGGCCTTTCCCACTGCCCGTGGCCTTGCGGCAGGATTTCCTTCCCCGACTGGCCATCCTTCCTCTCATGGGTCTCCTGCTCTCCCCTCCTGCCCCTGGGTCCCATCAGACTCTGCAGCGACCTCTGTTCGAAGGGCAAGCAAGGCAGCTCCCGTGGTCCGGACCATCGTGCATTCACGCAGCTCTGGCATCTGCACACTAAGCCCTAATTCTACCCTAAACTGCCGGTTCCCCGCCTGGCCCCCCCACTGCAGGACCAAGTCCACACCCTCATGTTCCCTCCGCGTCCTGTCTGTGCTACGTCCCTGACACTGACACTCACCTTCTCTGGGAAAACCTCAAAAACCCTGGGGCACCTTTGCACACTGTGAAACACACACAACTTCCATAGGATCTTATTAGGCTTTTCATAAATGCGAGGCTGAAGCATGTACACACAGGAAAAGCTGGACTTCTCTACACTGAACAGATTTCCTTTTGGCTGACAACTAGTCACCATGCTAATGAATATTCTGAGTCTCTGAAAAGAGGAACGCAGGAGATCCCCAAATTCTGATCTGACCGAAGGTCCCACAACGATTTCCCAAAAGACTATATACTGAGTTTTGCTGCCGCCATGATGCATCAGAGTTACCTCAGGTGCGTCTGTCTCTCGACTTTATAAATATGTATTAGCAAATGCCTAAAGTGGCAAAAAAGTAACTTACTACATCCCCATCTCTATGTTATTGATTATTACAAAGTTTACACTTGGCCCATATGGTTTCCTTACCAGTTGTGAGAGAAGGAGGTGGCCGATGAAGGGTGAACAGACGCACGGAGGGACATGATGAACATCCTACTTACCACTTTCTGCCGCTCTAGGAAATAACGTAACAACCTACATGCTTTGTCGCTTAGCTGATAGTGATACACAAGAGCGTACAAAACCCACTCCTACTACAGCCCCGAGACACATCCGTTCCTATTAACAAAGCCCGAGGGGAAAGAATGAGCATTTACTGTCCCAGCTCCACAACATGCACACCACACCCCTTGCATACCCACCCTCCCTCTGCTCTGACTTCTTCGTGTCAGGAAGTTCTCCACCTAAACGCCGGGGTGAACAGTACCTGCATGCACCCCCAGGGAATTGGGGAGGGCTGGCACTTAGATATGTAGGGAGAACGTGACCATCATCAAATCATCACACAGCACTCAGAGTTTGTACCCCTTCCCATGAACAGCAGCTCTGTCCTCTGAAGATGGGTGGGCCCCTGGAGAAGGTCAGATCTGAGAGCTGAGCCTTCTCTGAATCTGCAGAGCCCTCCCCACGGGAGCTCCAAGAATGATACAAAACTCTTAAGTCTGGAGTCTCAGTTAATAAAGAAAACTCAACTGGGAGCCTGGGTGGCTTAGTCGGTAAAGCATCCGACTCTCGGTGTAAGCTCAGGCCTTGTCCTCAGGGTTGTGAGTTCAAGTCCCCATTGAACTTGACGCTGGGCATGGAATCTACTTACAAAAAAGAAAAACCACCAATAATTAATGTAATGTGAAGAGAAGAAAAGAAAAGAAAGTAATCTGTTTCAAGACCCACACTCAACACGGAAGTGGTTTTCATATAGGGTATCCCATAAAGGACAAACATAGAAATTACATCCTGAAGATATGAATCTTATATTATTCCGGGCATCTATGCTTTACTTTAATCCCCTTCATTTAACTCCGTCACTATCCTTGGCACTCTCTGTCATCGAAGCTAGACTGTAAATTGGGAAAGACAAATGCAAATCTCGAGTTCCCAAGTCCGTTTGATTGCATCGACTTATTTTGCCTTCATTAAACCAAATGCTCAAAATTTACTTTTAATGAGTTCTTAACAACCTCCCTAAGGTTCACAAATCTGTAAAAATTCTTGGGAACTATGCTAAAGGATACAAATTGCAGACCAAAAATACCATCAACCCAAATTCAATCCTGTTAGCCAGATTTCTAGGTAGTGTTGATACCGGATCTCAGACCACATAAAAAAGCAGCTTAATCCCCCATCCAAAATGTAATGATTTTGTTTCGACGCAGTCTCCTAAATTCTGAAGCTACACCAACCAAATCTGGGCAGGCTTACTGAAAGGCTCAACAGGAAAAAGAGGAAAGTGAGTCATTTGAGAAGGGGAGCACAGTCAAGGGCAGATGCCTGGCAAAGACCAAAAGACCACCTTTGGTGGGGACATCCAGCACATGGTTCTTGGTTTCTGACACCATTTTCCACTAAAAGGAGAAAAGCCTGGAGAAATAACTGATTCTGGGATCAGGCAGGAAATGCACATGAGGGGCCTGGAGGACCTTGGGATTCCCAGTAAGAATGAAAGTGCCCCAAACAAAACAACTACACTGATAGGGGCACATCGAAGGAACAAGGTCACCTGAAAAAGCTCCCAATGGCCAAAGCCTGTAACAATTTGAGCAACAAGTAAAGCGGTACTGGATAATAAACCAAAGTATAACATTAAAAACCCCTGAGTCCAGAATGATAGAAATGATTGAAAACAGGGGTGCCTGGGTGGTTCAGTCGGTTGAGCATCCGACTCTTGATGTCGGCTCAAGTCATGACCTCTCCCTCTCCCTCCACCCCTCTCCCCTGCTTGCACTCTCACTCTGAAAGGAAATGAAAGGAAATGAAATGAAATAATTGAAAATATAAATGGGAGAAAGCAGACAAATGTCCTGTACAGAGGAAATTTCCCAATAACTTATGTAGTTGCTCCCCGTCCTTACAGAGGTGAAGAATAACCCCTCACTCCTTACGTGACTTTCTTCTAAAGAGGACAGAATGGAAAGGGGAAAGAAATGAGTACCTTTAAGGGGAAAAGCCTGAAAAACACTCTCTGGGCCAGGTGACCAAGGTCAACATCAGTGATGACTCACATGTAGAGCATGTCCCCTTGATGTGATGAGAACAGCACCTTATCTACCCCAGAAACACGCTACCCCAGGCTCATCACGAGAAAAACACTGGACAAATGCCAATTGCTAGACGGTCCACAAAACACCTGACCACTACTCAGGACACCGTAGGATCGTGAAAAACCAGGGAAGCCTGAGAAAGCATCACAGCCAAGAGGACTAAGGAGATGTGATGACTGAATGTAATGTGATGTCCTGGATGGGACGTGGGGACAGAACAGGGCACCTGGTAGAAACAGAGGAAATCTAAAGAAACCAGGGACTTCAGTTAGCATTTTTAAAAGCGAGTAAGACAGAGATAAGGAAGAGCCAGCTAAGAGGGTGGGAGGGCATTACAATGTAAAGAGGGGGCTGGGATGAGCCGAAAACGGGTAACCTCCACACCTGACCTTCCAAACAATGCCGGTTCCCAAAGCGTTTACGTAACAGCTCTCTACATGTGGAGATTAATTTTCCCTTCTATCCTCTTACCAAGAAGCTGCCTCAAGGTCAGCCACGGACTAATCAAAATGACTTAGCAACTTCTAAACCAAAGTTTATCAGAAACAGAATTTCCAGGGGTGCCTGGTGGTGCAGATGGTGAGGCCTGGGACTCTTAATCTTGAGTTGTGAGTTCGAGCCCCCACGTTGGGTATAGAGATTCCTTAAAAAATAAAATCTTTAAAACAAAAAAAAGAAAGGAAGGAAGGAAAGAAGGGAAAGAGGAAAAAGAATTCCCCAAAGTTGGCATATTCCATGCTCTTTGCACAAAAAATGACTGAGATGATCTTCCACTACCACAGCCGGCCCCAGTCGTGGCCAGAGACGTTAAATGATGTATTTGGGGTCTCTTTTTGTGTAATGGCAAGTAACATGACAAGTGGGTCACTGATAATGTAATCTATAAAACAACACCCTATAAAAAAAAAATAGGTCTCCCCTAAATAAAGGTTCGGTTGCTCAGGTCACATGGAAATAAATAAACTATTTACGCCCCTCACCATGCTTTAGGTATTTTCTAACAAGGCCGGTCTTTCCTTCCACGATAGCAGTATAAATGGGGTTTGCTGTTCCAAAATTTAATGTTCGTTAATGCCAACTACTCTATGCCCTTTCCTTGGAATAATTTCCCAATTATACATATGTAAGGAATGGCCCATACACAGGAAAACAACAAAGTATACATTTAATTTTTTTTAATTGTGAAATTGTGGTAAAATACACATAACACAAAATTGACCATCTTTTTTTTTTTTAATGTTTGTTTATTTTTGAGGAGGGGTGGGGAGGGGCAGAGAGAGAGGGAGACACAGAATGTGAAGCAGGCTCTAGGCTCTGAGTCGTCAGCACAGAGTCCGACGCGGGGTTCGAACCCATGAACTGTGAGACTGTGACACTTAACCGACTGAGCCACCCAGGCGCCCTATAAAACTTACCATCTTAACTAAATAATTTTTACGTGAAGAGTATATAAAAATAATAGGAGCAAAACCTACTACCTACTATTACTAACTAAAGACCTGCGGAGGGCGGGGGGGGTGCCTCTCACTTCAGAGAGGTTCAAACCTAATGTCTGTTTCTCCCTGAGGTACCCAGTTAAAGAGCCTGGGGGATATTTCTGATGGGACACCTGCAACGGCTCCAAGCATCTTCCACGGAGTTTCCCATCTACTCCTCAACATCACTCTATCACTGTCCCCCTCTCCCAATACCGCTTACCCCTCAGACTCAACTTCGGACCATCCCCTCTGCTTCTCGCTCACCAAATCCTGCATTTTCCTCGTTAACGTGACACCCCTCTCTCTATGAGCCTCTTATCTTCCACTTGGGGGCCATCTCATCCCCCCCCCCCGGTCTCTCCACGCCCCCATCCCCGTTCAGAACTCCCAGATTAATCTTTCTAAACTCTGCTGGGATCAGATCTATTGCTCCCCTCTATGAAAACTCCTCCAATCCCCTGCCAAGCCCCAGCCACGCTCGCTGGGCTGACAGCGCACACCTTACCCAGCCAAGGTCCACCCACACTCCTCTGCAGCCTAGCGAGAACCTTCTGGGCCATGCCGCTTCATGGCCTAGAGTCCTCCTGGCACACGCACCCCTCCGTTAGCCACGCATCAGAACCCATTCCTCAAGGTTTTCGGAAAGAAGAGCTTCAACTTCATCATTTTCAAAATGGGAACTAGGAATAACAGCCATGGCACTGAGCTGTTGTATAAATGAAAATAAATAATATATGGAGAGCACAAATGCATCGGCATTTAGATGCTATTTTCAGGGAGCACCTGGGTGGCTCGGTGGGTCCAACTCTTGATTTTGGCTCAGGTCATGATCTCACAGTTTGTGAGTTCACGTCCCAGATCGGACTCCACCCTGACAACATGGAGCCTGCTTGGGATTCTTTCTTTCCTCCCCTCTCTCCCCCTCTCCTACTAAAGCTCACACTGTCTCTCAAAATAAATAAATAAACTTAAAAAAAATTGAAGGGGCTCCTGGGTGGTTCAGTCGGTTAAGCGCCTGACTTCGGCTCAGGTCATGATCTCGCAGTTCGTGAGTTCGAGTCCCGTATCAGACTCTGTGCTGACAGCTCAGAGCCTGGAGCCTATTTCAGATTCTGTGTCCCCCCTCTCTCTGCCCCTCCCCCGCTCACGTTCTGTCTCTCTCTGTCTCAAAAATAAACACTAAAAAAAATTTTTTTTTAATTGAAAATGCTGTCTTAGGGGCGTCTGGGTGGCTGGCTATCAGTTGAGCATCCAACCCTTGATCTCGGCTCAGGTAATGATCTCGTGCTTCATGAGATCAGGCCCTGCATCAGGCTCTGTGCTGACAGCCTGGAGCCTGCTTGGGATTCTCTCTCTCCTCTCTCTCTGTCCTTGTTCCCTCGCTCTCTCAAAATAAACATTTTTTAATATTAAAAAATGCTATTTTCTTCTTCTTCATTGATTTGTTCAAAGAGTAAAACAAAACAGAAAAAAAAAGGTAAACTGAATAAATGTTTTCCAGGTCAGAAAGCGAAGAAGGCTGGAGGTGAGGATGGTTTGGTGGGAGGAAACGGAAGGCACTTTACAAACTGTGGCCTTATTACCTCTTACTTCACTTCAGACTGCCTGGCCTGTCTCCTAATGTGGAGGTGCCCCCAGTCCTACCATCAGCCATTGCTAGGGTCACCTGAAGTTCATACATGGAAAAGGTACAGTTTCCTCTCAAAATGCAGCAAAATTTCAACTCCCAAAGCAAAACACCTCGGCAGGTCTCTCTGCTTGTCCCATAACCCTTTCTCCCCGTTTCGAAACTCCGTCTTCCCAGCCAAGCACGGCCAAGGACAGTGTGCGATCTCCACCACTCCTTGCCCAACCTCGGCCCGACCCACGCCCCGAGCCCACGTTCACACACTGACTGACGCCACACCAGGCTCTGACTCACACACTGGGCCCCACGGAGGGCCGAGCACCGGCATGAGCAGCCACAACAGGATGCAACGGAGGAGAGCCACACCAGGAGCCCTCAGCACAATCCCGCCCTGGCCAGGAGCCCCGGCCAGAGGAATGGAACACTCCAAGAGAAGCTAGAGAAGAACAGGAATGGACAGACAGACAGGGCTCAGAGGAGAGTCAAAGCAGCAGGAGGCTAACGGAGCCACATCACATTGCGGAGTGCTCCAGCCACAGTCCTCCGGTTCTCTGGAGAGCGGGGCGGGTGCCCCTTCTTCGGAGAAAGAGGAAGGGAGGCGGCCGTGGAGGTGGGAAAGAACACCAGGGTCCGGTGGCTGTGAAGGCAGGGCCACAAGGCGGCAAGGGCTCCGGGCAGACACCCCCGGAAGAGGGCAGCGTCCACTCGGGACGGTCCCTCAGGTCATGCGGCCTTGTGACCCTGTTCTTGCCGGCGTGCTGGTCATCGTCCCGACAGGTGTGCTGTTAGCGCGTCTGTCGTCTCGCCCTAACTGGTTCAGTCCATGCTCTCCAACTGCCCGTCTGCAATGCTCTCCCAAGAGCAGGTGCTCCCTGAACATGACGTATGTGAGGAAGAGCTACTCAGTGCCTGGGCACTGGCGGGCACCAGGCTGGCTCTTGATCTCAGGGTCACGAGTTCAAGCCCCACGTTGGGTGTAGAGATTACTTAAAAAGGATCTTGGGGGTAAAAATTACTAAGTGACCGGAAGTAGTTACTTTCACAAGCACGGGGCGTCCGTTTCCTTGACCCACAAGACGCTCAGGGGCCCGGACTGAAAGGCTGACCTTGCAGTTCCGGGTCAGCTCCCCTCCACGGCCACGCCTCAGTCCCCGGAAAAGTCCTGGAAGCCAAAAGGACACGAAGGCAACTGATCTGGGCTGAGCGATTCCCAGTTCCAAAAGATCCAAGCTCAGGTCAAGCAGAGACACTAAACGAGGAAATAAAAAAGAGGGAAAGAGAGAAAGAGAAAATATGGAGTAAAATTCCTCTGTCTGTCAGAGAGTGTGCTTTAGTCAACCCTTGGAATACAGAAGCAGCGAAGGGGGCAGAGTGCTTTTGTATATTAATAATTTGCTGCAAGGTGAGAGCTTCCCACGAAAGAATGTTGACTGGATTCATGACTGTCTTTCCCGTCCCTCCTGAATTCCTACAGAAATGACAGTGAAATTGTTTTTAAGAAGATAAAAATAGACAAAAAGTCTCTCATAGCTGCTTAGGGCTGGGGGTGCCGGGAGACTCGGGGAAGGGCAGCCAAAGGGTACAGAGCTTCTCTCCGGGGAATGGAAAGTCCTCCAAGTGACCGTGGAGATGGCCACACTGAAAACCCCGCACCGCATACTGCACACGGGTGACCTCTAGCTCCAAATAACATCCTGACCGAAACACACCTCCGTCATAGGCCCGTGAGGAAAGGACAGCGAGAAGAGAGCCACACCCAGCATAAGACACCAACGGAGTTTTAGGCGAAGGAAGAGGGCAGCGGAGGGGCAGCCGGCTCAGCAGGGTCACAGAGTTACACCCCAGGTCATGCAGGAGGCTGCCACGGAGACGGGGCTTCAGTGCTGGGGAACTTCAAAGGAGCTCAGGCCTTGGACTTGGGGAAGGAGGAGCCTCATGTGGAAGGAGGAGTGGGTCCAAGGAGGGGATAAAGAGCCCGTGTACAATCCGCCGCCCCCCTGCAAGCGGGGAGAGCCGAGGGAGGGCATGGTCATCTAAGCCCTGGCGCAGGCTCGGGGTTCAGAGCACCCCGTCGAGAGGTAGGAGACAGAAAGCCTGGCCTGTGGCCTTTCGTTTCCTCCATCCCCAATGCCAGCAGCCACGTTTATGCCCCAGGCAGGAGAATGGACGAGTCTCCTACGGAACAAAAGCTCCAGGGAGAAGATTCCAGATGCTGACTAGTGGGATCCTGCAATGAAGCGTCCGGCTCCAGGACTAATCAAGGAGCCGCTCCCCGCCCCAAACAGCAGGTCTCATGGAGCAGGTGGAGCAGGAATGAAAAAACAAGAGGAAAGAAACGCTAGAAAGATGGAAGAACATATACACAGAGAGAACCCTCGGAGGAGAAAAGAACAGGAAATTATGGATAACAAGCAGCCAAAGGATCAAGGAACTTTTAGAAATAGTAAATGACTGCAACAAAAGCTAAAATGGGTAAAAATAAATACGTAAGTCAAGTCAAGGAAACGAGGGTGTTTCCCAGAAGGAGATCCAGACAATAAAAGGGACAAGGCACGAACATTAAAAGTTCAATCTGGGGGCGCCTGGGTGGCTCAGGTCATGATCTTGTGGACTGAGAGCTCGAGCCTCATGTCGGGCTCTGTCCTGACAGCTCAGAGCCTGGAGCTTGCCTCTGATCCTGTTTCTGTCTCTCTGCCCCTAGCCCGCTCATTCTGTCTGTCTGTCTGTTTCTCTCAAAAATAAATAAACATTAAAAGTTCAATCCAGTTGGTCCAACATTTATGAAGCGCATCTCAGAAAGAGAAAAAAAAGTTGGAGTGCCTGGGTGGCTCAGTTGAGCACGCAACTTCGGCTCAGGTCATGATCTCATGGCTCAGGAGTTTGGGCTCCGTGTGTGGCTCTGTGCTTGACAGCGCGGAGCCTGGAGCCTGCTTCGGATCCTGCATCTCCCTCTCTCTCTGCCCCTCCCCTGTTCATGCTCTGTCTCTCTCCGTCTCTCAAAAATAAAACATTAAAAAAAGAAAGAAAGAGAAAGAAAACAAAGAGTCGATGTTACCAAAGAAAAACTACAGGAATATCTCCCAAGATGAAGGGAGCAAAGTCTCGGACTGCATGGGCCAGCACAGGGCTGCCAGATAAAATATAGGATGCCAGTTACATGTGAACTTCAGATAAACAATGATTCATCTTCTCGTAGAAGTATGTTCCACTGTTTATCTGGGCATCTTGGATGTTTTATTTGCAAAACCTGAGAACCCTCCACTTCAAATGGCCGAGCGCATCACATGAAAACAGTCCACACCACAGCCAAGTTACCACCAAAAATTTAAGGGGCGCCTGGGTGGCTCAGATGAATGTCTGACTCTTGATTCTGGCTCAGGTCATGATCCCAGTGTCATAAGATCAAGCCCCCACCCCTGGCTCTGCGCTGGCAGCACAGAGCCTGCTTGGCATTCTCTCTCTCCCTCTCTCTCTGCCCCTCCCCCGCCTGCTCTCTGTATCTTTCTCAAAATAAATAAAGTTTAACTTAAAATTTAAAAAAAGAAGAACACCAAAAAGGTAAAAAGTGCAAGAAACAAGTGTATGGGGTTTACTCCTCAATCCCCTCAACAGCTAGTGGGGGACTCAGCACCTCTGTCTCCAGACCAAAAAAAAAGCCCTGGGCTTGCGCTTTAGACAATCATTTATCTAAAGTACCAAACCACAGAGATTTGTTTTTTTCTCTTTGGTCTCTTAGGAGTTTTGTTATTTTTTTTCTTTAATTTTGGAAACTGGCTGAGTGAACAGGAATTACGGGAAAGAGTGGGAGGCGGGAGGCGGGGGGATGGCGTGCGTATGAAGACCACAGGCTCGGCCCTGGGGCGCCAGACCTCCCTGACTCTCAGCTGCGCAGAAGGGATAGGTTTACAAAGGCCTGGAAATCTCCCGTCACAAAAGTTAGGGGTGAGAGAAGTTGGAGACAACTGCGCTGGGCGGGGACCCCAGCCACCCGGGGAAGCCTGAGCTCAGGAGGTCCAGCTCGGCCTCCACTGGCCACCTCAGTTCACAGGGCGGCTCTGAGGACCCGGGCGCCTTCAGCCTTCGGGCCTTGAGGAGGTGGGCGTCGAGGCCCTGGGTGGGGACAGGGACGAGACCGAAGATGCAGCTTGATTTAAACCTTTTAAATATTTAGGTATATGGTATATACCTTTTAAATATTTAAATATACCTTTTAAATATTTCACCAAGTCTTTTAAATATTTAGCCATCTAGTCTCCATCTGTAGTCCTGCCTAGGCTCTGCTCTGTAACATTAAGGGCAGGCCCGGGGCCATTATTACTATTACTACTACTATTATTATTATTCCTGTCTCATGTACCAGGCAGAGAAAGTTTCAGTGTCTTGCTCAAGGACCTAGGTCCAGTAAGTGTCAGAGGATGGGCGCGGAGCCACAATCCAGGCTCGTAACCGCCATCAGAACAGTCAGGAGGTAATATCTAAAATGGAAGAAACCCCAAGTCAGCAGCAAAGTGTATCACTTAGAAACGAGAGAAGCAGTGACAGAAGGACCAGATCAAAGAGTAGAAATTAACTGCCCACGGGGATGAGGCCTAGAAAACAGAGCTGGATCTTTCAAATCTATGTGCATGTATTACTTTGACAAAAATTAAAACTGTGAGAAACAGTTAAGTAAGCATCTGAACTTCACGTCTTTTCTCTCAGTACAAACAAAATTAAAAAAAAAAAAAAAACGAAAAAACCCACTCTGCTCCTGGAGCTTTTCTTCCAAAAAGGCATCAAACTGACTTGTGGCTTTTCCTAATGTAAATGCAAATCTGTCACAATTAGAAAATAGTTCACTAACTGTGACCCTTAGGGCGTTACTGCATTTAGCATGGTCTCAAAACTGTTTACAGTGAAATACCGCATATTCCGTTATTTGCTGGAAAAATGTTATATAACTGAAAACCCAGAAACCAGTCATTTTTTTCACTGCAAAATTAGGTTTCATGAATATTCAGAAAGAATTTGTAAATGCAGTTTTCTTTTTTAGGTCTCTCTTCCACCAACCTCAATGCATTTAGAAGACCCTTACTCAGGGAGTTAAAAATAAAGGAAGGAAAAAAAAAGGTGTGGGGGAGGGTTCAGCATCCCACTACTTTTAGATTATCTATATTCTGGAAAATTACACAGCTTTAAAGTTATTTGTTTAATTTGGAAACGGCTGAACCGTTCCGACAAGCCTACCAAATCTACGAGCACATGTAATGAAATGTTAGTAACAATCCCCCCTCAGACCAGGGCCAATATCAAAGAGAAATTCCAACCCGGAGAATCTGAGCCCGTGTGTGTGTGTGTGTGTGTGTGTGTGCATGTGCATGTGTGTTTCTTTCTGTATAAGCCCTGGGGAGGGAGAAACAGAAAGAGAAAAAGAGAAGAAAAGGGCTTCCGACCTGAGACTTGACCTCGCAACAAAACCGTGGCCCTTTGAAGAATCAAGTCTTGTAGCCTTTTATGTGTAGCTGGCCAGGCTGCCCAGTTTAAAATGTGAGGTCACAGGGCTCGGGGCTGGTCCCCGGCTCGCTCTCCGGGCTGCTTTACTTGCAAACCCTCCATTCTGGAGCCTCACCTGACTTTGATCAACCTCCTCCCGTTCAAAGCCTCCTGCAGACACCCCCTAGCCTAACTGAGCTAACTGAGCACCCCCAGCCTGCCGCAACCCGCCCGTGTACTGATCTTCCTAACGTCCGTGTACGCACGGTCGCGGTTTTATTTACAGCACGACAGGAAGACAGGGAAGTGGTTTATAGTAAGAGATGCCGGACCGAAAACGCCGCAGAGGGAGGACTATGAAGCATCCACGCTGACGCACACGCTGAGGAACACCTAGGCACGTGCCGCAAACCTCCTTCCTCAGTTTCCCTCCCACACACCGGGGGCGGCTCCCACTGGGTCCCGGCAGACACGCGGGATAAAAACTGCTGCGTCCCCACTCAGCGGAGGTGCCCGCGACGGGCAGATTCACAGAGACGCGCGGCAGAAGAGACGTTCCCGGGCAGGGGGAGGTGGGAAGGGAGCCTCATCGCTGAACTGGTCCAGGGCTCTCGTTGGGAGTGAACTAGTGTGGCGGACGGCGATGCAGCCAACGCCACTGGGCTGCACACTCGTGAAAAACGATCACGTTACACAAATTCCACCACAAGTAAAGAAAACAATCTACACTGAACAGAGAGGAATGGGGAGGACGAGTAGTTGGGAGAAATCTTAAAATGAAGATTTGAGGGATGTATCCCTTTTGCGACCCTCTTTAAGGAGAGGGGCTGATGAATGCCAGCAGGGTGCCGGTAGCCTTTAGCAAGCTGCAGTCCGGGGGGCGCGAGCCCCGACGGTTAGCACGTACCCACTGGTGCTGAGCTTCTCCCACCGGGGCGCACGTGAGGCTACCGACACGGCACCACTGGGGCGGCTGAGAGGAGGCGCAGGCAGCGGGCCAGTGAGGCCGGGAGGGGCAGCTCCCACACACCAAGGCGTCCAGGCCTCACCGTTTCCCAAAGTGTGGTCTGTTGACAGACATGAAGTGGGAAGGAAGATTCTAGAGTCAAAAAAGGTTCAACATTTAAACCGGGTTTCTCACAAGACCGCCCCTAAATCTTTATCCCCACCATCTTCTGAGACCTTTAATACGTTGATACACATTTGAATCACAAAGAAGGGTTGGAGTATGAACCGGTCACGTCTATTTGACCTCCAGACCCTCTTGTTCTTCTAAGAGCATCTCAGAGGTGCCCACGCCTTTTGGGAAATGTCCCCGTAAAGAAAGGAGTCTTCATCTGCGGCCCACAAGCAGACGCACGCAGAGCAGGGCCGGCCGGGCAGCCAAACACCGCCTACCCCTCCACAGAGCCACCATTACCCGGTACGACTGCTGCACCCTGGTAGGCCAGCCAGGTGGGGAAGGCCAATTTGGGTCAAATATTAAGGACAACGTACACAGAAGACCCCAAATGGAGCTCACTGGCCCCATGCCACAGGATTTGGGGGAAGAAAGGGTAGGTTGGGCACAGTTTCTTTCGGTCTTTCCTACAGAACATAAACTTCTCTCCAGGACCCACCAACCCCTCTCTTAGGATTCCAATAACCCCCAATGCCTTCATGGACGTTAACTTCTAGAATATTCCAGGAAGGCTGTGGTATCAATCCAGATAAAGCTGCCAAAATATCTACAGAAAACTGATAAACTAGTTCATTTCATAGAATGCCAAGAAGCACCTGGACAGACAGGAAGACTTCAAGCCTAATGCAAATGAAGCAGGGGAAAGGGGAGGATCAGAACTGCAGAAAAGGCAACTGATTAAGAATTCCTTATGGAAGGATAAGGAGGTCAATAATCTGAAAGCCTCACAAATTGACACCCAGCACGAGCCATCGTGTATCGGATTTGATGAGTAGAATATTATTTTCACTTATTATTTCAATCCATCCTAAACAGGGGAAAGGCCCTCTGTGATGAAGATCACATATTTATGCTTCTTTGCAAAAGTGCTTGTGAGGAGACTGGGTGTGGCTTGGTCGGCTGAGCGTCTGACTTCAACTCAGGTCATGATTTCTCGGTTCCTACATTCAAGCCCCGCATCAGGTTCGTTGCTGACAGCCCAGTGCCTGTGTCACATTCGTTGCTGACGGCACAGTGCCTGTGTCACATCCTCTGTCCCCCTCCCTTTCCGATCCCCCCCGCTGCTCATACTCACTCTCTCAAAAATAAATAAAATATTTTAAAAAGTGCTGAGAGGGGCGCCTTGGTGGATCAGCCGGTTAAGTGACCGACTTCAGCTCGGGTCATGATCTCACATCTCGTGAGTTCAAGCTCCATGCTGGGCTTGCTGACAGACAGCTGAGAGCCTGAGCCTGCTTCAGATTCTGTGTCCCCCACCCCCAATCCCTGTCCTCCTTGTGCTCGCTCTCTCTCAGAAATAAATATATTTAAAATTTTTAATAAATAAACTAAAAAGTGATGAGAATGACCAGGAAAACGATGGACAGTGAGAACCAGACAACGGCAATCTTCAGCCACGAAGGGGCTGGCAAGACGCAGTCTGGCCCCGGAGCCGCTCCTTCCCTCTGGTGTCCGAGTCTGGAGCCAGAGAAAGACGCTCTCCCACCTCACTACCAAAGACGGCCAACACGGGACAAGGAAAAGGCCACACTGCACCCGGGAACATCTTGGGGAGTTTCTGAAGGATCAGATTTTCTGGAACCACTAAACTGATCGACGGAGAAGTAAACACAACTCAACCTGACGCCACACGATCCCAGCTCCCTGGCTTGCACACACAAGAAGCATAAGGCAAACCCTTTAAGGAGAAAGCAAATATTAAGACCAACCCTTTCCCAGGTAAGCCAGGTCTTCACAATTCTAAAGGATCGAGTAACAGGCACTTAGGTCCCAAAAACGTATACAGCTTCCCAGTGATCTCATTTCTCAGAGTTAATGGTTAACAAACTCCGTGATTGGAAAAGGTTCACAGAGGTCTGAAGTGACTCACAGAAACTTCCAATTGTTCTTTTAGTCTTCCTTTGAAGTACAAATCAGAAAGCGCTGATCCAATAACCTGGAATGCCCAACCTGTTCTCTTTATTGACAAGCATTCCTTAAGACGGCCGATCACTACACGAACAGATCAAGAACCCCACCAGTGCATCCCCGAGCCCCAGAACCTTGAGTCCTTTTGTGTGAGTTCCGTCACGGTAATGGCAGGCCACCGCCTCCGTCTCCCTCACTTCCCACTCCAGGGACCTTCTAGCCACTGTAACTTCTTAGATTCAAAATCTCTGTTTAAACACTGCCACTCAGAATCTCTCTTAACTCAAATGTTCAGGTAGCATCCTTGAAATAAGCTTTATTTAAGCCAACAGGTTACCATTTACTCAAAATACCTTTCTTTCGTTCCTGTTTTTTTGTTGTTGTTATTGTTTTTTAGATTTTTTAAATGTTTTTTTTTTTTTTCATTTATTTTTGAGAAAGGAGAGTAGAGCATGAACAGGGGAGGGGTAGAGAGAGGGGGAGACACAGAATCCGAAGCAGGCTCCAGGCTCCGAGCTGTCAGCACAGAGCCCGACCTGGGGCTCCAACACATGAACTGTGAGATCATGACCTGAGCCGAAGTCAGATGCTCAACTAACTGAGCCACCCAGGTGCCCCCCTTTTTTTCATTTTAGAGAGAGAGAGCATGAGCAGGGGAGAGGGGCAGAGAGGCAGAGTGAGAATCTTAATCAGGCTCTGCGCTGAGCGTGGATCCCATGACCTTGGGATCACAACCTGAGCTGACATTAAGAGTCAAATGCTCAACCAACTGAGCCATCCAGGTGCCCCAGTCCTGGATTTTTCAACCATTTTATTATAAAGGAAGTACATATGTGCTCTTGGCCAATCCTCTAAAGCCCCAAAATATAAGCAAAAGTCTCCAGGGGATCCACTAGTCAGAGATAAACTCTGATAACATTTGGGATACAGACTTGTAAATGCAAACATAAACATAAATATAAACACACATATAGATTTTCACATGATAGGCCTTGTCACATTCACCAATCTCTCTCCATGTCTATGCAGGTTTCCATCATGCTGGACATATGCTCATGTTAATTCAGTGCATACATTTGTTCAAGAATACCCTTTTAAATTTAGATTTTGATATTTTCCAAAGAGATTTTGCCAAGGCAAGGAACCACGAGAGAGACCTTTCTTGGAGAATTCTTGCAAAAATAAGAACACTTCAAAAAATAACCTTTAAGATATACAGTGTTGAGTTTCACCCATTTGCTTTAAAGTTCTGAAGATATATTTTTAACTCATGTGGTAAAATGAAAGATAAGGGCAACAGACATTGAAATCAGTTACTTATGCTCTTAAATCATAACCCTTATGTTCTACTTCCGTCACTCCATCCATCGAGACTATATATTCTAGATGTCGCAGTAAACTAGGCTTCTCTGTGGATATGCATTTACCCATAAACGTGTGATACATGTATTTTTCCATGTCTAATGTCTCAGTACTCTTTCACTTCTACTTTCCTCAAGGGTCTCAGCCTAAAGGAAGTCTTATCTAAACAATAAGCTACTTCTCTCAGCTCAATGAAAAGTATGAGCCCAGAAGTTCTGCAAGCCTCAGGAGAAAAGGCAAACTGCTTGAGGCAGGCACTTAATATCATATCATGCCAGGATCAGAATGGAAATCATATGGGTCAACAATAAAAAAAAAAGGGCTGGTCAGAAGGACATGTTGAGATAGGTAATGACCTTTCTAAGGTACCTTGAGCCAAGCTTACAAGAAGTCAATTCTTATTTTAAATAAAGAGCCTTCGGGGCACCTGGGTGGCTCAGTGGATTAAACATCCGGGCTTTGGCTCAAGTCATGATCTCACAGTTCTTGAGTTAGAGCCCCGCATCAGGCTCTGTGCTGACAGCTCAGAGCCTGGAGCCTGATTCAGATTGTGTCTCCCACTCTCTGCCTCTCTCTCTCACAAATAAACTGTTAAAAATTAAAAATAAATAAATAAAGAGGTTTCAAACATATGCAAAAACACAGACCAAAACTTAAGTATAAGAACACTACTTAACCTCATTTATAAAGCATAATTCATATATCTGGTGATTTTTTTTAATTTTTTTAAGGTTTATTTATTTTTGAGAAAGAGAGTAAGAGAGAGAGAGACAAAACATGAGCAGGGGAGGGGCAGAGAGAGAGAGACACACACACAGAATCTGAAGCAGGCTCCAGGCTCGGAGTTGTCACCACAGAGCCCAACGCGGGGCTCGAATTCTCAAACGGTGAGATGATGACCTGAGCCAAAGTCAGACACCTAACCGACTGAGCCACGCAGGCGCTCCTATCTGGTGATTTTTAAATGCTTATAAGTACAAGGGTCCCAAGTCCCTCTAAAAGGAAGGAAGGAGCCATTTGCCTATGAACAGGGAGAGGTCCAAGGAAAGAAGAAAAAGAAAAAATGGAAGCAAAGAAGCAAGAAAGGGAGGGAGCGGAGAGGGAACAAGAATGAGGGAACAGTGTACATAAAGAGCCAGTCACACTTCAAATAGTGGCTGGTGAGAATCTAAGTAGTACTTAATACGCAATTCGTATCACACTTTTTACTACATTTTACATTTCTCAGAAAAGGGAGAAGGGGAGACAGAAAAAAATTCCTTTACCAGGGCAATTGAGACTGATGGGGATTTTAGCAAGCAGATACCCAGTACCATTAAAAGTAAAAAAAAAAAAAAGAAAAACAAACAAACAAACAAAAACCTGGAAGTTGTTAAAGAGCTAATAACTACCCTTCTAGTGAAAGAGAGTAGGGATGAAATGGGGTCCTGGGTACAGAAACTGCTCTCTGGGTAGAAGGGAAGCAAATGTTTGGATAAGTCCAGGTTATAACAGTTAAGTACTGACAAGGGTACTTAATTTTATTTAGGAGTTTATATTTCTTAAGCACCTGCTCCACGTCTGGAAAAATGTCCTTTTAAGCAGAACATACAAGTTAATGTGAACGCCGTTCTATTAGTGTTTATTTTATAGAAAACGTAAAAGATCTATATGAAGAGGCAAGGAACAGTAATATGAAGAAAAAATAAAAGATACAACAAGGAAATACGTTATATGGCTCAAGAAAGACAATCTGATGGATTTCAGGTTAAGCCTGAACAAGCACTTCTTCTTTATTTGTGGCAAGCTACCCAGAAAGAGGCAGCCTCACGCTTATGTACCTCTACCTAGCTAACTTCAGAGCTTTTAACTCACGTGCTATCTAAGTGCTGGGGAAAAAGGAGAAGAAAATCAAGAGAAGAGAAAATACAGCATAACATGCTGAAGCGGGGGGTGGGGGGGCAGGGGACAGGGGAGGAAAAGATTGAATCGGAAACATTCTCATTTAAAAAAAAAAACTCAAAGTAAAAATTCCCGATTTCATATTTACAAAATTAGAAAACAAATGATATCGAGGCAGGAATGGGTACATTCGAAGTGGCTTTTCACTTTTGAGTGGAGTTAGCGGATTTAATATTAATTTTCCTAAGTTATTTACTAAAATCAAGTTCAGAAATGCCCAGCTCTCCACATGTTCCTCTGTCAGAAAACAACCTAAGGGTTCCATCCTGTGTCTGCCGGAATGAAATTAAATATCCCCATAAAGATGGTGCTTTGTTATTCAAGTGGTTACATTCCTTTAAAAAAAAAAAACCTGAGTTTCTTAAAGGAGATCAGAGTGTAAGCCCGGAGACCCTCACGGAAGACACTGAGTTCTGCTCCTTCACTGTCCCGACTTCCCAGAGTCTAGGATGCCTGCAGAGAGACAACGGCTAGTAAAGCAGGAAAATCATTTTTGAAAGCAGAGCGTTAACCTAACAGAAAGGTCTGCGGAGGGCTTCTCACATGTCAAAGCCCCTGCTCAAAGGAAAATTCGTGTGCGTGTCACTTCTACTCCTCCCGGTTCCTGGGGCTCCCTGGGGCTCCCGGGGTGACACAGCTTTCTGCCTCGGTCACTTCCACAGGAAGTGGGACTCAACCACAGCTCGCCCCCAGCTCCGCGTGGTCTCAGGCATTCAGAGAGGGTCTAGGATTTGGCAGAGGTCACGTCCACCGCAACCAGCAGCACGGGCGGGTCCCCCGTGACGCAGACGCGCCCTCGCGCTCCAGGCTGGGGGCTCTGCTCTGCTTGGTGGTTTTTGGGGAGGCCCAGGTGGAAGGGGATAGGTCCCTCACTGCTGCGGTGGGCCCGACCATTGTACAGCTCCCTCTTCTCCCACCAGACCACCTCAGCGACCCAAAAGGCACCAGACACGGGCTGCTGGGTCACCCTCGGACTCCACCTGTAACAGACATGCCCAAATTAAGCACCTCCACTCGATCCACATGCCCACTGCTTCTTCTTGCTCAAGAGTCAGAAATAGAACTGTGCTCGCCGTGAGGGCTCAAGTTCTGGAACAGCATGAGATCTACTTACTGAATGTACAGAGCTTCCAGAAATACCTGTCCCGTGTCTTTCTTTAGACAGCAGAATGTAAATGTAAAGGGCAGGGTGCCCCTAGGTTAGCATTTCAAAACGATGGCTCTGCTAGCAGAGCTCACAGCTACAGTTTATGAAAACCCAGGGCATCGCACACAGACCTGAAGAGCTGGCTCCGCTCTGCCCAGGGCCTCCTGGGCCCACACAAGGGTGCTGTGGGGTGAGCAGCCGCACCAGGCGGGCCAAGCCTGGCCATCAGGACTCCGTTATCTGGACGTGCATACTCTCCCCGGGGGTGTCCTCCAACCCCCCTCCAGGAATATCTACCTGGGCTGCACAAATCTGGTGCAGGACAATAAAAAGGTGCTCAGGGCAAGGGCTTGCCTAGACAAGACACCCACTGAGCTCCGAAATAATAACAGAACCGTCAGCTGCGGGGGATTACCCTGGGAATCGCATTCTCCAGCGGCACACCCACAACCAATAAATTCTTAAAGTCCAGAAAGAACAAAAAAGCTGCTCTTTTCCTTAGTTTTGTTTTCTCCCCCAAAGGAAAAAAGGCAAGTATTTTATTTGCTGCATCTGGACAACGTGGCATCGATCTCCGGGCACAGGGACCACGTGGAAAAAATAGTTAATCTTCTAAAGTGAGAGGCGTCCATGTAAGAACGTCTGCTCCAGGAGAGCCTGGAAAACACGTATATTAGCCGGGAAAGGATTCCATCAATGACGGTTCGCCCTTTCTAAATAAATTGTGCTGGGACAGCTGAGAGTCTCAGTCGAGCCTCCAACTCCTTATTTCGGCTCAGGTCATGATCCCAGGGTCATGGGATTGAGCCCTGCTTCGGGTTCCGTGCTGAGCGTGGAGCCTGCATAAGAGTCTCTCTTTCTCCCCCTCTGCCCCTCCCCTACTCACACACATGCAATCTCTCTCTAAAAAAATAAAAACAAGTAAGTTTTTTAAAAATTATGATAAAATATATAACATGAAATTTACCATCTTAACCATTTTTAAATGTACAGTTCAATAGGGTTAATATTTATTTTCATTTCTTTTTATTTATTTTTGTGAAACACAATGTGAGTGGGGGAGGGGCAGAGACAGAGAGGGAGACACAGAATCCCAACAAGGCTCCAGGCTCAGAGCTATCAGCACAGAGCCTGACACAAGGTTCGAACTCATGAACCGTGAAATCACGCCCTGAGCCAAAGTCAGATGGTTAATCAACTAAGCCACCCAGGTTCCCCAGTTTTATTTTACTGAAAGTTTAGTTATTTATTTTTGAGAGAGGGAGAGCATGAGCCCATGAGCAGGAGAGGCGCTGAGAGAGAGGGGGACAGAGGATCCTAGGTGGGCTCCGTGCTGACAGCAGAGAGCCTGATGCAGAGCTCAAACTCACGAACTTCGAGATCATGACCTAAGCCAAAGTCAGAAGCTTAGACTAAGAGCCACTCAGGCACCCCTACAATTCAATAGTGTTAATAAGTACATTCACATCATTCATGGTATACCCTTTTTTTTTTTTTTTTAATGTTTTATGCATTTCTAGAAGAGAGAGAGAGAGACAGCGTGAGCAGGGGAGGGTCACAGAGAGAGGGAGTCACAGACTGAAACAGGCTCCAGGCTCCGCGCTGGCAGTCAGCACAGAGCCCGACGCAGGGCCCGAACCCACGAACCGCGAGATCATGACCTAAGCGAAAGTCGGACGCTTAACCGACTAAGCCACCCAGGCACCCCTTTTTTTTTAATGGAATATTAAGTAGTCATTAAAAGGTAGATATAGAACAATCAAGGTACCCTATTTGGTGAGAAAAAAAATCAGGTCATAAAACAATACCTAAATTACATTAAAACTTTTAAAAATAGGTATATTGGGGTGCCTGGGTGGGTCAATCGGTTAAGCAGCTGACTTTGGCTCAGGTCATGATCTTATAGTCCGTGGGTTAGAGCCCCGCGTCAGGCTCTGTGCTTACAGCTTCTTCCGATTCTGTGTCTTCTCCTCTATTCTTCGCCTGCTCATGATCTCCCTATCTCTCCAAAATAAATAAAAATTAAATAATTAATTAAAAATAGGTATGTTGCATTTTATATGTTTCTACATATAGATTCATAAAAGGAATAGAAAGGGTCAGGATGCACACTGAACACTGTGACACCTGAATCTAGAGAAAAGCAGAGGATTGGAAGATGGGGGACGGAAATATTTTTTGAAGTTCATCTACCCCGTGTAGGTATGCATTTTCAAAATCTCATACCTATGAGGAAGTAGATGAAAGTTCAGATTTCCTATGAACTTAGGGATAGTCAAAATCATCAATCTTAACAATTCTGTCAAAGGTACTGTTGTATGAGCCCTATTTCCCATTGGATTTACATTCTTTTAACTAAAAGTCCCTTGTGCTGGCAATTTACTAATTCATCAATGAGTTAATAGAAATCCTGAAAGCGTCTGGGCTAAATCTGTCACCATCAAGAAATCCAGGAAAATTCATTACGGCCTCTGCTTGAAGTGGGTTATTCAAATGGCTTCACAAGAAAGCAAGGGAAAAAATATCTAAATTTCTTCACTATTAGATGTAAGGTGCTTTTTGAAACATGCTTGAATTCCAGTATTTCAAACTTAAGAAATCACTTGCCCATTTACGTGCTAACACAAAGGGTTCCTCATTCAGAAGCGAAACTCGTAAAAGCGTTAGAAGCGTTCCTTTGGCATTTTATAAATGCCACACTTTTTAGTACCATCTCTGCAACTCTAGCTTGAAGCAAAGTACAGATTTTCTAAATTGCAAGGGATATTTCAAGTCTACAAAGGAGAACTTTAAAGGGCTTTTCCTTTATCACCTGAATAAGCCTTCTAAATTTTCATACGTAAATCGTAAATCCTGCAACAGATGCCTATGTCCCTGAAATGCTACAATCAAACCAGCAGATCTAGTTTCTGCAGTTGCTTATTCATTCTAGCAGCAATTTTTCTTTTAATTTTAAATACTAAATTTAAGGGGCGCCTGAGTGGCTTAGTCGGTTAAGCGTCCGACTTTCGCTTAGGTCATGATTTCGCGGTTCGTGGGTTCGAGCCCCGCTTCGGGCTCTGCGCTGACTGCCAGCTCAGAGCCTGGAGCCTGTTTCAGAGTCTGTCACTCCCTCTCTCTCTGACCCTCCCCTGCTCACGCTGTCTTTCTCTCTCCTAGAAATAAATAAAAAACATTTAAAAAAAAAATTTTAAAAAATAAATAAAAGGAAGAGACCCTTGGAAGCGCTCTCCCTACTCCTCTCAATGCCCTCCCATTTTTCACCAAGTTCATCAGCGACAGCCCAACAGCTTGAAGGACGTTCACTCAGGAACGTTCTACTAAAAAGAACAGCCTCTACAGCCCCGGGATGTGGGACACGCCAGGTTAATCGCATGCATGCATGCATGCGCTCAGACACACACACACACACAGCTTTCTTCTCTCAAGGCTTCCCTGAGGTTCAAGTGCTACTGTAAACTCCCAGTGCGAATCCCCACCCCGGGGACCCAGGCTGCACGCCAGGGAGCACTGGCCCCAGAGTATCAGGGGCCGGAAGCTTTGGGGTGAGACATCTCTGGGACATGCGTGAAGCAAGGTGTAAGTGATTGTTCTCCTGGAGGAACGGGATTAGGGACGAGAAATGCATTCTGGAGCGGAGTGGGAGAGAGCGGCGTCCGGCCCATTTTCCTGACAACTCTGAAGTCCGTGTGTTTCCAGGTAGCTCCTCTCTCATGGGCACCTCCCATGGACCCAAGATGACTCAGGAAAGAGTATATAACAAATGTCCAAATACAGAGGAAGAACAATAAAATGGCAAGTCTCAAGGGGCTCTGCCTTAATTTTTTAGCCACAGAAATGATGACAAAAACGTTGATCGGCTGGTTGAACAATCCCTGCCCAAAGGAGGCGATTTGTGTTGTAAAATGCTTAAGCACGCAAGCAGGTACACATATGTATGCTAAAGGAAGAAAGATCAGGAAAGGGAGCAAGGGACCTCTCAACATGTACCTACTTTCAGTACCCAGAGTCACGACGCATCAGGGTCACGGAGAAAGCCAGAAATACCTCACAGATCCAGACAACAAGAGAAATACTAGTTGACCCAGAAGCAGTGGCTTTGAACCTCAAAGATATTTGAGCCTGCCGCCGACTAGCTGTAGCAATGACACCTCTAAACCACAGTATGCTGTAGCGGTTAAGAGCATGGGCTTTGGGGTAAGACAAACGAGAGGGAGTCCTGGCTCTTCCCTTGCAAGCTACAAGACTGAGCAAGTGACTAACCTCCTTAAGCTTCTGTTTCTCAAATGAAAAATGGAAATAACAAGATCCACTTCGTAGGGTTACTGTGAACATTACATTGAACAATCCAGGTAGGTGTTTACTCCTACGTGGGGTATCTGGAATATAGCAAGTACTTATTACTTTGAGTTATCACAACATCAAAACAAGGTCAGCAAGAGGATTCTAGCACAGGGAAAGCCCTAGAAGAAATGAAGCCACAACTCTGATGGTCTAGGACAGGTGATGAGAACACGATCAATGCCATCAGAAGTCCCAGCAATGACCTGGGACAGAATGAATATCCTTTTTTTTTTTTCTTTAATTTTTCTTCAATTTTTGTTAACGTTTTATTTTTTCTTGAGCTAGAGAGAGACAGGGCACAAGCAGGGGAGGGTCAGAGAGAGAGGGAGACACAGAATCCGAAGCAGACTCCAGGCTCTCAGCTGTCAGCACAGAGCCCGACGTGGGGCTCGAACCCACGAACCAACCACAAAATTATGACCTGAGCCGAAGTCAGATACCTAACCAACTGAGCCGCCCAGGCGCCCCAGAACAAACATCCTTAAGTGCCTTTTGCAGATGGACGGCCCGGCAAGGTCTTCTAAGCAGCACAACAGATACAAAACAAATTTTTCCTACCCTCAGTGACCTGAAATAAGAGCGCTGTGTAACCAAAGAGGTTAGAGCTAAATGTGAAACTCCAATAGAGGTCAACACTACCCTCATGCTCAAGATTAGAGGAACAGAAATGTCTTACGGTTCTATGAGTCATCGAAATCAAAACCATTAAAGCCTAATTATTCTTACTCAAGTGCTAAACTATGTGTTTAATCTTTCCCAAAATTAATATTGGCCCAGTAAACCAGACTTGCCTCTTGCCAAAGAGATATGTAGCTATGAGGGGCTTCAACACACACCTACCTAGGAGGGGCCTCGAGTACACATCTATGTACCCATGAGACCCTAAACATGAGGCCTGAACAAATCCTCCAGCCATCTGTCCAAATTCCCCACCTCCCGGGTCTCAGTCCAATGCATTACTCAGACAATCGGCAAGCACTATGCATTTATGGAGCAAAGGCTAAAAGCTAAACATACTGTTTTTGTGATTTTGAGTAAATAGAAAACGGGAAAAAGATCCCATCTCTAGACTCAGAAGAGCTCATACACCTTAGCTATTATACTGAAGAACGGTAAAGGGTGTAGAATTGGGGTCAGAAAGATCCAGGTGGGAATGCCAGCTCCCAACAACTCATCCTTGAGCTGTGTGTCCATCTCTCAGAGCCTCCAGCTTCTCAGGCATAAAACAGGGTGGGACCACCCCCTTGTCAAGCAGCAGACCCCTCGGGGATGCTTCACAAGCCCAGTGAAAACGATCACCCATGTAGGGTTAGGGGGAACCCTGCCCTCCGAGCCACAGTTGATTAGACCGGGACCAGCCAGATGGTGGCCTTGAGAACCAGAAGTGGGACTGAGGAACACAGGTGATGTTCCTAGTAGTCTAGAGAAGGACGTGGAAACACAGGGCCTGCGGGACAGCCACCCTTGCCGAGCGCACCAGAAAGAGTATGCCGTTCTCCTGAGGGAGAGGTGCAAAGAGACAGGCAAGGACGGGTGGCCCTGGAAAGGACTCAGTAAACTTCACGCAAGAAAACACTGGAGTTCGTCCTGGCCCCAGCCACGGCCGTATGATCGGCTCCTCTTCTTACTGCATTAGTTTGAAAAGCTAGGTCTTGATCGTGTGTCCCGTGAAGTCACGCACACTGCGAGCAGTCTAGTGTTCTAATGCCTTCCCGTGTGACCCTTACGCGTCAGGCACCACTGCTCCTCCCAATCCCTACTCCCCACCTCGGCCCCTGAGCAACAAGGGTCCCCACTCGCCCTGGCACGTGAAGGCTGCCAGGAGAGGCTGGTTCTGACTCCGTTATCCAGGGATCACCGGCAATGGAGGCTCACACTGCCCTCACTCGTTCACCTGTGCTCTCACCCCACAATCGTTCCGGGGGCCTCTGCTACGGGCACGCACGTGGTTCCCATCATCGCCCGATCTCTGCCGTCCTTTTACCCACTTGTGCCACAGCCTCGCATTCTGCTCGTTCTTGTCTGTCCACTAGACTTGTGCCCACCCGCCTTCGCTGTCCCTCCTTTCCTCCTCCGGGTGTCCATCTACCTAGTCTTTGACTCCTAACTTACCCTGGCGCCTGGTGTGCTCCCCGTAAGGCTTCAGACCCCACTGCGCTCGGAACTCACCCCAACTCAGGCGAACCTCCTCGGTTCCAACCCTTCTCCAGGGCTGGCCCCACTCCCCTTCCAGCAATCTCTGACGCCTCGACAGCCACTCGCGGGCCAGGCAGACACTCCCACACCAGGCACAGGATTCCGTACCGAACAGGGAGCTGACAGATCTGGCCGACCGTTAAACATCCTACCCGATGTGCCAGATTCACATACCCTAGAACGCAGGGTCCACAGGCCCAGTGACAAATTAAAATTCAACGAGGAGGCCTGTGAAATGGAGCTTCCTTACAGAGACGTGGGGATGGTAAGTCTCTCATGTAGAGACGTCGCTCTAGCGTTAGCTTATTTAATGAATACGCATCATCCCAAATTTAAAAAACACGCTAGAGTTTTGCACAGTCTCTCAGAGTTCCAACACGTCATACACCGGACTCCTTCCTGAAACTCAGTTTCTTGTTGGACCAAAGACCAAGCCCTTCCCCAAGAACCCCGGACCCAAGGACCACAGGGTGGCTCTCTCCATGACATGCTGGAGAAGCTAGTGGTGCTTGTTAGCCGGTCTTCAACACCCCTGTGTGAGGTGGGCTCACGGTGACCCCCTTCACAAGTGCCCTCGGTTCCCCATCAGGCGTGGAGGCGGACACCGCAGCGGGCCCACAGCTCCCAGGCCTCACCTCCCACCAGGTGCTGACGCCAGTCTAGATTTAAGGTTTGACAGTCTTCCTCACGAGGACTTAAAACGGATACCCCGGCCACATATCTCAGTACTAAAATTATCCTCTGTTTCATTAGACTACAGGTGCCAAAGGGGTCAAGCTCATCAAGGAGGCGTGACGCAGCTGCGGAGGAACAGGAAGAAATGGACCCGGTCAGATTGTGCGCGCGCGGAAATCAGCGTCCGTGCCAGTCTCGGCTCAAACCAGCAAAACCCGGCTCTGGCGTCATCTGCACTCACCGGCATCACATGCAAAGCCACAGGGGGAGCCCCTGCAGAGGCAGGAGGCTTTGGGGAGTCGGATCACTCTGGAAGCAGAGGAAGCAAGTTCGACACCAAGGGGAGCAGTGCAGACCCTTGCTACTCAAAGTGTGGTCCAGGGACCAGCAGATCACCTGCAGGCTCATCAGATATGCAGACTCTTTCCCCACCAGCCCTAGGAATCACTACCGGCATTATCCGACAATGTCCCATGTGATTTACGTGAAAATTAAAGAGTGAGAAATGCTACTGAGACAATAAGGGCCCCCAGGACCAGGCCCGGGACAATGGGCAGGACAAGACACCAGCACCGGGCAGGAGCCGCTATTTGCAAAGGGCAGTGTGATTTCAAAACCAGGTCGTCCCTGGTCCAAATCTACAGTCAGTCACTCACTGGTGGTACCACCAGGGACATTCACTTCACGTCTCTTGGATCCCATGTGCGGGGTTAACTATGCTTCATAGGGGACGGTAAGTATCTAGCAGCCAGCACATGACAAACTTGAGATCAACGCTGCCTTTCCATTCGGAAGCAGACCCCCGCCTGGCGTGGCTGTCTAGGTCCTGTAACGCAGAGGGATGAACAAGGAACACCTGGGACAGAAAAGAGGTCCAAGCCAGGAGAGCACAAGTTTCTCTAACAAGGAGACATCACGTCATTCTTACCCTATCTTGTTCAACCAAGAGGGGAACTCAACGTCAATGACTATGAATACTTCAGGGCACCAGAGAAATTGCACTGCTAAATTTATTTAGCTGTCCATCCAACATTCCAGAGCAGCCCTGTCCCAACAGGAAAAGAATGAAAGCCATGTATATATGTTTAAATCTTCTAGGATTCAGATTTTTTAAAGGGGGGGGGGGAGAAGAAGAACTCTTAAGTTAATGCTTTTGATAATTTTAATTTAGTAATGATTTGTATTCAACCAAAAATAGTGTCATTGCAACTTGTAATCAATATAAAAAAGCATTCATGAAATATTTTACATTCCTTCCCTCCCCACTTTTGTGGAAGTCTTCAAAACCTGGTGTGTCTTCATGCCACTTACAGCTCACCAGTGAGGCCCAGCCCCCTTCCAAACTCAGTGGCCAGACGTGTCTAGTGCCCCCCATACGGACAGAAAAGTTTTAGACCCTCAAATACGATCCACAGATTCCTTAGAGCCCTCTCCACTCCATCTTCCGTCCCCAGCAAATCCCAGTGTGCAAGGTAATGAATACCTGGCCGTTGCCAAGCAAATGTGGGAAGCAACGTGACGTGGGAAAAGACGGAATAGAGGCTGTGGCTAACCCGCTGCGTTTTCACCGTCAGGTTCCATTTGGGTTTTTAGCTCTGGTCAACGTCAATGATGCCAACTAGACTATGGCCAGCATGGACTGGGGTGGATCCGTCTGGAGGCAGAGACAAAGGACCAGCTAATAATTACGAAACTCATCCAACATTTTCCAACGACAAACCAATGTCTGGCCAGGTGGAAACAAGGATGCTATACCTTCCCCCCCACCCCCCCACCCCCGCCTACATGTCACCCACTTTGTTACTTTTTTTTCCCACCCACTTTAAGCCAGACATAGGGCAGCTGTAACTGAAGACCTCAACGGACAAGGCAAGAGACGCTCACTGTGTATTTCCCTGGGCCAAAAAAAAAAAAAAAAAAAAAATCTACTTAAAAACGAAGTAAAAGGTACGAGAGGAGAAACAATACTCTCTAAGATGAGAAAAGAATCTCAGGGCAAAGCCCCTTCCCCTAAACCAGGGACAGCGAGGAGCACAGGACAGCCAAGATTTTAGGGAAGACTTACCACGTGCCCGGCACTCTGCTAAACACTTTATACGCATTTACTCTTCGTAAAGACCTTCAAGAAAAGCATGGCCTAGGATCTAAGGAACTTGCTCAAGGTCCCACGGCCAATCGGTGGAAGAAGGCAGACTTACATCATCAAGGGAAGGGCAGACAGGTGTGCGTCACTGAGAGGGAGGCAAAGGCAACCGGAAATCTCCATGCACTGAGCCCCCATGTTTAACCAGACCACTAGGCATGATCGATCACTTCTCCAACCGGAGACCTCCAACTACCTCTCCCATTCTTGCTACGTTAAATCAGCCGCACAGCTGAAGACCAGCTTCCCAAGGAGCCCCTGGGTGGCTCACGTGACGTACGAACTGTAAATATGAGCTCGCTCTGACACCACTAAACACATAATAAACCCTGGAAGGCAGAGGGATAGTAATGACGCAACCTGTCTTATACCAGGAGGCCGGAGCGCTGGGTTCCAGTTCTCCCCCCTGACCCCCCCCCCCATTGGGGCCCACTGTAGAAAACGAGGAGGCAAGTATAAATATTTGAAGTATTGCTAGCTAAGGGATCTTCAAGAAAAGCCAAAAAAAACCAAAACGGAACTAAAAAAAAACACATAGGGCTCTGAATTTTCTAACCTGGTAAGTTTTTCAACAGCCTAATTACGATTCAGTCCCTAGAAAGAACTTGTCCCTCACAAACAAATGATCAGAATCAATACCCATTACGAGACCAATGAGTCAGCCTCCGGAAAGCAAGTCTGTGTCCCAAAAAGAAGAAGCTGGGCTGAGAAAACATTCACGAACTACAACACCTTGATTTTTATCTCCAGGCCTCTATACGCCCTGCAAGAAGTCTGGAATCTCTAACTACATCAAGTTGTACGAATACGGACCGGAAATAATACAAAACCTGCACTTTTAGGCCCTAACGACCACCAAGTACAGGCTACTTAGTAGGGAATGCTTGGGACAGCTAACAAGGCCACTTTGAGTTTGTCGAAAATTACTTATTTCAGTCTCCAGATTTAGATCACGTAGGATTTGCTCTCCCTCTCATTCTAAAAGAGGAAAAAGTCAGAACTTCCTGTCTGCAGAAGATGGTTCAAAGAATTCTTTTAACCAACTATGTTTATCTGTTACTGAAACCAAAGATTCTTCTCAGCGCGACTTTCCATTCAAGTTCATCCTTTTCAAAGAATAAATAGAACAAAAACAAAAACATCTCTCTTCCTTCTCCCTTCCAATGTGTATCCTCACCCCATAGTGCCCAGTAAGAACACAATCTCTTCAGCCCGCTATTTCCCACACCATCTCGGGGGTACAGTCGCCTCTTCCCATGATGAATGAAGTCAGGAAAACAGGGCTAATTACCAGGGAGACTCGCATTCCCATTATGGAGTCTTGCCTTGGCCGGCATCAACTGCCACCTCTAACCTGAACCTTATCAGGGCCTTGACTGTCTAACGCCCACCTGTGCCCTCTCTCAGGCTCCTCCTCCTAGCTTCCACACCCCTAAACACCTTCCGTGGGCTCCTCATGCCCACCAATTCTGCTCCCCCAAAGCCAAACAGCCTAGTGGCGAGCAGCAGGCTTCAAATTCTGTCTCTGCTCTCATTTATGACCCAGCAGGCCTCAGCCAGGGTCTTGGGGTCACTTTCCCACCTGTGCACGGGGGGGAAGAAGGACACAGCTCATCTCCGTGTTTCAGCACTACAGGAGGTAACCGACGGAAAGAATCACCAGACGGACGGCAGGGTCCGCAGGTGTCAGCCACCAATACTACCTTCTGCCTCTCCAGAAATGTCTTACCCTCCAGTTTTCCAGAGCGTGCATCTTCAGTTCTTCAGCCCCACCTTCTTTAAGGCTTTAACTATGTAAACCATCACCTTACAGAACCCCAGCCTCCACTTTTTTTTCCATCTTTCTTTGTCTATCATCTCTGTTCTACGCCAATTCCTCTCGGTAAAGACCTCCAACCCAAACAGAGCCAGGCAGCCAAGGCCACTTCCATGGACAACCCAACCCAAACTTGAACTCCCAGCATCGCATCCACCCGCCAAGTGCATTCTGCCTTTTGAATGCAGGATCTCAGACAAAACCCCCCAGCAGCAAGTCGCCCCGAGGAGCAAACGTGGCGCTCTCCTCTGCTCCTCCCGCTCCACCACCCCTACTTCTAGTAAGGGGCGCACCCCTACCCCACCCACCACCGCTCCATCCCAATGAGGCCTCGGATCAAAACCTCCTCTCCTAGATCTGCTGCAGTGTTCCCTCCTTAGGGACCACCACGTCCCACTTAGATACTGCCTTGGGACCTCTGTCATTACAAGTAAGGCTTTCTGCGTACACTGCCTACACAAGGAAGTCCCCACGCAAATGGACCATGTGGAATGACCTGCGGGAGTCAGGCCCCTGACTGCCTCCTAATTTCAACTCCTACTCTCCCACACCCACCCCTACTCTCCCATTCCCCACTCACAACACCAGGCTCGCTCAGCGCCTTTCCATAGGCTGTTCCACCGGACTCTCATGCTGTTCCCCCAGTCTCTGCCTCCTGCACCTACTCACTCGTCTTTCACGGTTCGGCACAGAAGCCACCTCCTCAAGGGCCGTCCCTCTCCACGCGGGGCATTAGGCGGCTCATTCACATTCCTACCCTAGGATCCGTAGGCTACCGCCCACTAGAGTGTTCTCTCCGGATTCCTTTCCCCTCGATGCTCCCAGTGCCTAGCTCAACATCTGGTGCTCAGTAAACATTCGGCAGCTGTAAAATGGAGGAAATAATCCCCAAATTAACATCACTTCCCACCTCTCGGGCTCTCCTCTGCCTACAGCACCACAGCCTTGGTCCATGCGTTCTGCCCAACCCTGAACGCTATTTTATCCTATAAAAAAATTTTAAAAAATGTGGGGGCACCTGGGTAGCTCGGTTTAGGCTGAGCTTCCGACTTCCGTTCAGGTCATGATCTCACAGTTCATGAGTTCGAGCCCCACATCAGGCTCCTCACGGCCGGTGTGGAACCTGCTTGGGATTCTCTCTCTCTGCCCTCTTCCTGCCTCTCTCTCAAAATAAATAAAAATTTTTAGAAAAAAAAGAATCTCCCTACTTCATCACCCAGATCTTAAATATTTTCACTTCCTTAAAAGGCATAAAAGCTCAATAATAACTATTAAAGTTATTTCAGATTTCAGCAAAGGTCTCTGGTACCACGTTCCAAAATTCTGAGTGTTACTGTTTGGTGTCTTACTGAACCTGAAGACAAACGTAAAGATTAAAACTGCCAAACGCTACTGAAGAGATTAAAAAAATAATTGCTGTAGGAAATAAAGGATATTTTACCACTCATGGTTTTTTGTTTCCACTTTTGGCTAATTCCGATTAGTTCTGGGTTATAAAGCATGTCATCCCGTTAGTGAGTGGTCTATTATCATAATCATCTCTCGTGTGTCTTCAGATAATGCTCGCTGCCATCTCTTACTTGGGAAGTCTCAACTGCAGCTAACGAGGCCAGACCTCTCTCAGGAGCAAAGCAGAAGTGCTGAGTGTATTTTTGTTCAAACTTCTAATTCTCAAGTACTTACCGTAGGACCCCGCTGTCCCACTCCCCGTAAGTATTTAGGGAAGAGACATAAAAATGTACGTTCAGACGAAAGCCTACATGCAAAGGTTTACAGCAGCTCTCTTCCCAAGCACCCACAAGTGGAAATAACCCTAAGGTCCTCCAGCCAGGGGATGGATCAGCTGTGACAGGTCCACAGAGTGGTGTACAAGTTGGCAAGAGAAAAGCAGCAAGAATGGGTATCCGCGATGGCACGGGTAAGTCTCAAACGCCCTTCGCTAAGCGAACGAAGCCAGAACAAATCAGCGGCGTCAGGGGTTGGGGTGGGAAGAACGGGGTTACCAACAGTCAGCAGGAGGAAAGTTTTGGGACTGACGGACCCCTTCCCTGTGGTGGCAGATACACAGCGCTACGTACGCTTGTCAAAACCCATAAAACTAAACCCAACAGAGTACCTTTCGCTGTATGTGAATTTAAAAGTTAAGAAAAGTTAGCTATTTGACCATGACTTGGTTAAAGATTACATATAATCAACACAAAGGTGTAGATTTCCTTAACGTTTCATTCCCTCAATGGATGTGGTTACTGTATTGTACTGATTAGGAAGAGATGTCCGCGGAAGGAGGGGGGAGCAGCCCCACATCTTCCCCAGATGCTTTCCGTTTCCCTTGTGTTGGCAACTGTCCTGAGGTCCCATATCAGGGCACCCTCTGCTCCAGCTGCGAACGGCTAGATGGGGAGTTCTAGCAAGGCTAGGAGGAAGGTTATTCAAAACCAACAGAAGACAGACCCAAGAATGCATTTCGAGGGGAGAAATCAAGGAGGACAGGAGACACAAAATCCGAAAATTCCACCTCCTCCTGGTCAAGGGCGTGCACAGAAAATTCCACGTCCAGGCTGGCTCCCTGCCTCCCATAACCCCTTTTTTTAAAAAGGAGTCAAAGTGCATGGGGCCATGGAATCTCTTTGCTCACAAGGAGAGGTGAAAGAGAGGAGAGAAGCCAGCCTCTTCTCCTGGACCAGGACTCTGAGAGCCCTAGAAGCCGCCACTCCAGGGTTTCTTAACATAGAACAAATCATCCTAGGGAGGCAAATGATAAAAACAAAGGTTCGACCACCCTGTGCCACTTCCTTTCCAGTGTCCCCTCATCAGCCAAACCCACACATCCCATCTCCAGAGAGGGATGGCCATCTTGTCAACCCTGGAGACTGCTGCAGGCCATCCCGACCAGGCTCCAGGTGTGGCTGCCTGCTTGGCGACAGAGGCGGCCGGGACACAGGCCTGGCCCCAGCGTGGGCGCCGCCCTGTTCCCTCCTGGCTCTTCCAAGGGACCGCTGCTTTGCTCCTTCTCCTTCCCTGCACTCACATTCACATTCCCCAGCCCAGAAACCTCTCTACGCCTCTCTCGGAGACCTGGGCCTGCTACATTTTTCTTCCCCAGCAAGAGATCGCCACCTGAGCCAGCTCTCAGTCCACAGATGACTGCTGGCCTGGAGAACCAGCTCTCCAGGCTTAAACAGCACCTGCAGCTGGAAAGACGGGCCTAAATGCAAAACAAATGCGCATTTTCCAGGAGCCTTGGGGGGGGGAGGGGGCGCGGAGGAGGAGTAACAAAGCTAAAAACCACAGAGAGAGTAAACCAGAACGTTCTGTGACAGGCAGTGCCTTCCAAAAAGGGCTCTTCAACCTACTGTCCAGAAACAGCCACTGCGAGGGGATGGCCGTCCAAGTGAAATAAAAATCACGGCCTTCCGAAAGACAGGAGCGAAGGGCTCCATTAGAAAACAACTGACTGTATTAAGCTAATGAAGGTTTATCACATTAGCCATCTGAGTTTTAGTTGGCACCAGAAAGGCAGGAACAGATCACGCAACGTGGGTCACGATCTGCTTCGCAAGCAGATTTCCACCCCACTCACACACAGAACCTCTCTGGCAGTCGAAACCGGTGTTGAGCTGAAAACCAATTTTAGCACCGTGATTTGTGAAGAATTTTAGCTACTGACTGGTACCCCAGCCCGAGATTACATGGATCTTTATTAAATACTACACCACGCACCCTGAGCTAACCATGCCCTCGTTTCCTCCCTTTCACCAGTTTTCTCACACCCAAGAGGCTTCTGCGATCACATGAAAAAATTCTTAACAATAAGGAACCCTTGCGTACTTGACACCCTTCGCTGCAGGGAGTCTGCCCACCCATCCGCTGCCAGCACACAGCTTCCCATCTTCTGAGATCCTGGGCATTTCTGAAGTCTCTCTTCTGCTGAAATGGGAGAGGCACAGCATCGCCTCTTGAAAGCAGGGGCGAAATTTCTTTCCAAGCCTGTCTTCCGCGGGCGCCTCTGGACTGTACTTCTCCCAAAGCAGCAGACAGAACTACTCCTCTATCGGCTGTGGAGATCCTACTGGAGAGCATTCTAGAGCTGCTGGCTTCCTGTGTGGGGAAGCTGCAGTCTTTTTGCAAGGAACCCCAAGGCAGTGTTGCCCTGTAAACGCTCACTGCCTCACTGCCTTTGTTCGTTCTGCTGCCCTCGTTGCTGCTTTCTCTTCTCTGCTACTCTCCAGCCTCTGGGTTTGGGGGTGCATTAAAATGCCAGCTCAATTCTGACTGCAAGCTCTTTAGGCATCCGACATTTTCTACCAGCCACTGCTGTAAAGCGTGGAGTTAACAGGCATGTTTTCACAGACGAAGCCACACTAGCCGGTTTCCTCCTGGTACTGAATTAGCATTCCGCATTAAAATGTATGCCACAAATAATCCAATGGCAAACTCACCGTCAACAGCCCCCAAAATCAATAAAAGCCATTCCACCACTTGACTCGGGAGTGAAAAACCTTTCAGGTTAACACAGAGCGCAAGGGAAAAGGAAGGTGATGAATGAAAAAAAGGCAAAGCTACCTTCAGACTCCTCAAATCCTAAAAAGGAGGCTAGGCTGCCTCGATTTGGCCAAGTCCTTCCTTTTTTCTTTTTCTTTCTTTTTCTTTTTTTTTTTTTTTGGTCATCGACGGGGATAATGCTGTGTGTGTGCTGCTTCGGTCTTATGCAAAACAGTGCATTCGCCACAAGGCCCTGAAGCCTACCATTCTCTTAAAACTTGCCCCTTTCCAGGCCTGCCTCCTTCAAAGGACTACCCACATGCCAGTTAATGAAGTCATTCTGATTTGGTCTGGATAGCTATACCACCCTAGAGCCCCATACCCTTGGATAACATTAAGAGTATTTCTTCTCCACTCTGAAACCCAAAATTCTCTCCAGGGTACCACTCCACTGGCAGTCTGCCTCGGAATGGATCTTCAAATAAACACGGAAATTCATGCTCAAAATATCATATCTCACCTTGTGAACCTTGACCTTTTGGAAAAGACTTTGGCCCAGTGTTCAGTTACTGTCACACGGTTGCATTCTCTGCAAATATGAAAGGGTTAAAAGCAGCCCCAGTCAACAGGCCTACAAGGAAAAAAAAGACAGCATGTATGCCTCACAGCATCACTGGAACGCATTTCTGCTCATTTCCTAGAACAATATTGTTACCTTTTGGCCTTCATAATAGTCAGAAGTACCCCCAACACCCTTCAGTAGCTTCTAAAAGGAAAAGCACAAAACAGAACATTCCCTGCAAGAGAAAGAAAAAAAAAGGCATGCAAAGTAGCATTCTCCAGCAACAAACTCCCATTACAAACCCATCAGTTCATTTTGGTTTTGTTTTGTTAAAAACACAGAGAAAGAAAGAGAGAGAGAGAGAGAGAGAGAGACTGCATACACCAAGTGTCCCCACCCTAGCAAGGCACATTTTTTCTTTAATAAGGGCCATAAATCTCAGCTCCTTGTCCATCCCCTAAGCAAAAGAAAAAGGCAGGAAAAGCCCAAGTAATCTCAGACCTTGCAAACCTGCACCTTTTTCCCCATCTTCTCTACACAGAACCTTTCAGGGCTCCATTAGCCACGTACCAGTGCTGTGTGGTGTCTAAGTGTGCATTCACATACTGTGTTGGGGTGGTACCTTCCTGCAAGGTCCTCTGCTTTTGGCTGCCATGAAGGGAGGAAGCTGCTATCCCACTGTAGTAGCTCAGTGACTGCATTGTGTTCAGGAGCTGATCTGCCTCAAACCAGTTTCAGCCGGTTCTGGTCACCCTACATAAAAAAGCTATGGCAACCCTCCCTGAGTTGCCAACAAGTCCCTGAAAATCATCAGCTCGGAGGGGACCTCGCTGGGGGTTGCTGCTCCCTTTCAGGTCTTGGTGAGGAGGGGAAGGTCATCGTGTGGCCCCCCGCCGCCGCACAAGCACACAGCCTTGGAAATGCTCGGCTCCCCGGCACCCCCAGAGCCCCTCGGGGCCCCATCCCCCCTGCCCCTCCACCCCGAAGCCCACCGCAGACACTGGTGCCCCCTCCTTCTCCTTCCCCCACTTACCTCCCACAACCTGGCTCACATCTTTGTGTACCTGTGTGTCAGTGTGTGTTCTCTGTGTGGGTGGCTGACAAAGAGCCCCCAAGAAAGCAATCTATGTGTGTCTGCTCACACTGGAAGCGTCGGCTGCAGGAGCGGCCTCGGCCTCCCAGCAGAGCAGTGCTGGCTTGTTGACCAGGCTCCTCTCTGCCTGTCACCCCCACCCCACCCAGCCCCCTCCTCCCGTCCCTCTCCTCGCTCTCCCAGCCCGGTCACCACCACCGCCAGCCGCCCCCCCAGTCTCCTCCTCCTCCAACCTTCTCTTCTTTCAGGCACCTGGGGTGGGGGGGTGGGGGGGAGTCCAAATCCCTTCACCTCGGGGAAGGAAACTAGGGATGCCTGGGGTGGGGGGCAAGTCAAGGGGCGCGAGAAAAGAGGGGCTCAGCGGCCTTTCAGGAATCCTCCGTGAGCCGCCAGCGCCGGAGGGGGGGGGGAAGGAGCGGGCTCCTGCGCTCACGTGGCCCCCCTCTCTGAACCTGTGGGGCCTAGCGAACCCGGCCCGGCCTCGGCCCCCCCAAGGAGGAGGCTGGCGGGGCGCGAGGGCCAGCCTGTCCCCAAGGCCGGGGTGGGACAGGCCACTGCAGGCAGGCCAAGGGGCCTGAGCCTCACGCGCTCGCCCCGGCCCGCAGGGGTGGGCACGCGGGGCCGGCGCGCCCGCCTCTCCCCGCAGCCCACCCGCGCGCCCCGTGCGGCGCTGCCCTCGCCCCCCTCGCTCGCCCCCGGCCGCCCCCCGCCCCGCGGGCGCGCACCCACCCCCTTTCCCGGGGTTGGCCTTCGCAGCGGTCAAGCCCGGGCGTCTGGGCCGCAGCTCGGATGACCTTTGTTCAGCGCGGCGCCGCCGGCTGCTGCTGCTGTGGCTGCTGCTGCTGCTGTCGTCGTAGCGGCGGCGGCGGCGGCGGCGGCTTCCATGTTACGGGCGTGTCATCCGCATTCCCGCTGCCGGGGTCTGTGTGTGCGTGTGCGGCGGAGCGGCCTCGCCGCCGCCGCCGCCGCCGCCGCCGCCCGGGCTGCCGGCTCCCGCGCCCCCCGGGCCGCCCCGCCGCCGCCCCGGCCTCGCCGTGCGCCCGGCCCGGGCCCCGCGCCTCCCCGGGCGGCGCGCTCTAGGCCGCGCGGCGGCGGCGGCGGCGGCGGCGGGGCGGCCCGCCACGCCGGGGCCTACGGCTGGGGGTGCGGGCCCGGCGGCGGCGGCGGCGGCCCGAGCGGCGAGCGAACAAAAGGGAGCGCGGCAGAGGGGGAGGGGGCGGCCGGTGGGGGGAAGGGAGGATTCGGGGAGAAGGGCGGCGAGAGCGCGAAGCCCCCCGCAGCCGGGCGGGCGCGGACGCCCGGCCGGCGCCGACTCCGCGGCGGCGGCGGCGGCGAGAGCAGCCCGGCGGCGGACCTGCCAAGTCGCGCCTCTACGGGGCTGCCGGGTGGCGGCTTCGCCCCGGGGAGCGGGGTGCGGGTGCTCAGGGGCTGCAGGGAAGGCCGCTTTTTTTTTTTTTTCTTTTGATGCCAACGACATTTCGGGCGCTCACCCCGTCCTGGCCGTGGCCCCGAGCCGCAACTTACTCGAGTGGAAGGAAGCAAGGCCTCGCCAAAGATGGTTGAAAAAGACCGTGAGCCTCTACCCGGGATCTTGACGCCAAGGTGGTGTTTTGTTCTCCTCGCAATGGTGGCAAATAAGTAAGAAGAGAGCACGCTATCTTCGGAGAAATTAAATCGGAGATTCTCCTTGGAGGTGGAAAAAGGGGCTCTCCTCTGTCTAGTTAGTGGTTTGGAGCCCTTTTCGCCTTAAACTGAGCCACAAAAGAATGGAAGACACCCCCTGGGGTGGGGAGAAAGCCCTGGTGTAAAAGGCACACGTTTTGCTTTCAGAGAAAAAAGCCACTGGGGCCAGATTGAAACATGGCATGTTCGGTTCTTGTAGGATTCCCCCCCCCCCCAATGGGGGAACGATATTGAGTAAACACGATGCAATAGGTAGGTCTTTAAATTCAAGAAGGGAGACAGTGTACAAATATAGCAAGCACGTAGAGTACATACAGCAGGTGGTCATAGCCTACAGAACGCAAAAAAGATACATGTACAAACCCCGTACAGACCACAGAGCTGTGCATCATCGTTAATGCAAACGAGAAGGACACAATATATTCCCAGCAGACGAGGTATGCTATTTTATCCAGCCCTGGGTCCTGGGTCCTACCTCTTTCACAGACGTGGGCTCAATTGGAAGGGTTTTTCTTGTTGTTTTTTTAAAGGAGAGAGAAACCCCATGTTCACCTAATTGTGCTGACCCAGGAACCAGGACAAAATGGAAGGATCTGAAAACGTGTCACCACAAGCTCTTTAAAAAGGCTCACTTGCGTGTGATCGGCCGCACTCTAAACATAAGCAATATCACTCCAGTAGCGGTGAAGACCCAGCCTGGGAAGATGTTTCGGTGCTTTTTCTTTTAAATTAGGTTAATTGGTTGATATTTGCAAAGTAGGCAGAAAAGTTGGTGGTGGGTTTTGTCGTTGCTTGTTTTTTCTGTAAATCTCAGGATGCCTCCGCATTAACTTCCATTGAGGAAGCCATTGTTCTCCATTACGGAGACACTGTGATGTAAATTGGAAGGAGCATTTTTGCCATTTAAGACTTTTCATGTAAATGAACCGCATGATTATCTCACGGAAGAGTCGCTGGTCTTTCATTTCAAACAGCAGATTGTTTGTGGAGTTGCACAGAAATTGGCGCACGTATTTACACGTGGCTTGAAAGACCTAATGCAATCTGCAAATTTTGTCACATTTGTCAGTGTTACGGGATGATGAAACCGAAACACTCATCTTCTTTTAGCCTGAAAACGATGCCAGTGTTCTGTGGGTTGGGTTTCAACTTTACCTGGGCTTGATTTCATTTGAAAGGAGACCTTTTTTCTTCGCCCAAAGGTGGGCCTTTATTAGTATGCATGTAAAAACATTCCATGCATTGAAAAGTATACAAGGACTCACTTATCTGAAATCTTGATACGCTACACCCCCCTTACGATATATGAAATTGCATAATACGCACATCCAAGTGAATTGGGTTCCCTAGATTTGGAACCTTTGTTTACTTAAAACACTCTCTTGCCCCTCCCCCATTCCCTCTCTTAAAAGCGGAGAAAGCACAGCTCAGCAGTGTTCGAATGGTTTACAAGAATTGTGTTACCAACACCGAAGTCCGGACTTCTTATTTTGATCATAAAGAATCTTCACTTGTACAACTGCCTCGTGGCTTCATAATGCCAAATACTCTGTGAGCAGAGCTTTTTCCAAAGCCCAGTGTCTCGGTCAAACTCGCTGGAGGAAATGAGTTTGAAAGCACAATTCATCATTTGCACAAACGGCAACAGATAACATTGCATCTGCTTTTAAAAACCATAAACAGCCAAACACAAAAAATAAAAAATGAGTTTCCTGCAAATGAGCTGAGTTCTATTTTTACAGAGAGGATTTCAGAGAAACCCTTTTGCCAGGTGGACCAATAGTTAAAAGCAAGGCACCCATCCCGGCCCATGCTATGAAATTGTTGAAATTCACAGCAGGGGGAAAAAAAATCTTTGTAGTGTGAGTTTTTTAAAAATGATACTACCCTCTTCCAAACCATCAACACAAAGGTTCATTCTGTTATTCTCCGTAAGTAAGGCTATCTTGGGCACCATTCTGCTTTGCACAACGCTTTAGAAGAAGCAACTGGACTGCACGAATGAAATAAACTATTATTTGAGTACTGCAGATAAGAAAGAACAAAGGAACCATATTATTCTTATGCCAAATAGAAACTAAAGGAATTCCAACTCCTTTGGGATTTTGTTAGTTGCTGTTTTTATTGCTAACTCTCAACGCCTTAGCTTTTCCTCCAATCAGTCTATTGCAGAATCCCAGCTTTTTTTTTCCTTTTAATCCTTTTGTGGTTTGAAACCGGCTTTGCAAGGGCATATAGATATCAGTCTGCACATAATACTTTACCTCCAAATTCCACTATGAATTCGGAAATTCCTTTGTTCGACAGAGCACACAAGAGGTGTGTTCCTTGAGGATGAAGAGACAAAAAAAAAAAAAGAAAAACCTCTTCTTTATCTCACCATCAAAAGGCCTCGCAGACTGCTCCTAAACCGACAGTCTCCTGACCTGAGCTACGCATTTTTTTAGCTCACAACTAAGGTAGGCCTGGGTGATTATAGTTTAATATGTTAAATTTGCTGGTGTGTTTTTAGAGGAATGATCACACTATTCCACACTAGCATGATCATTTCAAGATCCGTAGCTGAGTGGCCAGCAAAAAGTCATCTTTTTAACATCAAAATATTGATAGAATTGGGATTTATTTTTGTGTGTTTTCCAAAAGCATACCCTTGAAAGAAACCATAATCAGATTTAAATTATTATTCGCCTACCAGAAAGAGACTGAGGGGAGGTCTGGGAAAGGATTCCCCTTATCCTTTGTTAGTGATTTTATAAATAGATTTTCTGTAGCAAAGCCGCTTCCCCTTTCTTGACCCTTAGTTTGGAAATGCCTTCCACTCAGACCCGAATGGGGAGGAAGGGGGAGGAAGAAGATGTCTGTCTGTTAAAGGATAACGGAAGCATATTAAAATTTTTAAGAGTTTATTTGAGCAAAAATCGATTCAAATTGGGCAGTGCCAAACCGGAAGTGGCTCAAAGGGCTCCGCCCACAAAAGCCCAGGGAAAGACAGAGAAGGTGCAGAAACAAAGAAAGGAAATTATTTGATTGGCTACAGCTTAAAGCCCAATTGGCTGTTGGCGACTGGTTGTCCTTAGCTTTTGCATTGTGTCACCTTGAGGTATTTACAGGCCAAGATTTGGGTTTGCTGAGGATGGGTTGGCCGCCATAATATTGGAGCCAGCTCAGTAATGGACTCCCTGTTTAATTAATGTAACAGTCCAAAGTTGGCCATGTGTAGGAGGCCCCTAGATATCTGAACGACTTCCTGAGTCCTGGCTCCTAGATAGAAGCCCTGATGTTTTTCTCCTGCCGTCGCTGTAGGCCTAAATCCTGGAAAGCCAGCTTTGCCCAAGGAAAGAGAAGGGGAAAGTGTTGTCTTTTGAATTCTAGAGAATCAAAGAAGAGCCAGAGGCGTGGAGTTTGGCACAACAGCAAAGACTCCTCTTCAGGAACAGTGGGCCAAAGAGCAAGGCCTGTGGAGAATTTTGTAAGATTTCCCAACCCTTAAAACTTTTACCTTATGTCTCAGGTTCTTTGAAAGGGACTGGTATTTGGACTTGTTTTCACTGTCTAAGCCCAAGAGAAGGGAGGGAAGGCTGAATGGTGTCTGAGAAAAGCAATAGCAATCACGGTTCATCTTTTAAGAAGGGAAGGCAGGAAATAGGCACTCCGTTCCGACAGAGAAGAATTGGTCCCCTGCAGTACAGAGGCTGCCTGGACACCGTGTATCTGAATCTTCCCTCCTTGCTTCTGCCCCCACCACCCCCACCATCCCCACCAGTTAGCACAGCGCCTTGTACATCCCACAGCTGTGGGTAACTCCTCCCTGGGATGCCTGGCTGGCTCAGTCAGTAGAGCATGCAACTCTTGATCTCAGGGTTGGGAGTTTGAGCCCCATGTTGGGCATAGAGGAAAGGAAGGAAGGAAAGAAGGAAGGAATTAACTAGTTATTTGTGAACTAAGGAATGGATAAATAGGTTCTCAGGCACCTAAAAGTAAACCTGTCCCAAAGCAAACGTAGGAGCTTTTGCCAGAAGAGTGGATGCTACAGTGCTTCCTCCAGGACCTCTCTTCAGGGTGTATGTCCCCAGCCCTTAGATGCCAGTACTCACAGCTGAGTCCCTCCTGGCAAATTGCCTTGGAAGTGCCTCGCCTGAGTTTGCCACCCCCTCTTCCACATAGCAAGCAACCAGTGTCTGGCTGATGTAGAGACACAAAGGCTTAGCCCTCCTGCCCTAACCTGGGCTAATTCTAAGGAGCCACCCTTAGAGTTCCAGAGCTCCCTGGGCATTGGCTGAGGCCTTGGTCTTCACAACACTGTGGCTCAGCTTCTCATTCTGCCTCATCCTGCCTTCCTCACGCCCTCACAGATGGATCTCCAGAGATTTTCCAGAGCCTGTTTCCAGGAGCCTGAGTCCCAGACACGCACCAGACCAGACCCATCTCCCCATTGACTCCACTCTCTGGTGGCACTAATCCCTCTCATCTGCCTCATCACTGTGTGCTTTGGATCCTACCTCCCACCTATCTGTTAATTCCAGAACCTTCTCTCCACATCTACCACTCGATGCCACACGTAGCCCATCACTTCATCTCTCTTTCCCTGACAGATCTTCATGCCTCCAACCTGGCCAACTTCCAATACATTCTCCACACTAAAAACACCAGGAGGCTTCCTGAAGATACCATTGGGTGGCCCCTCTGCTCAAACCTTTCTATTTCTCTCCATTGTCCTCAGAGTAAAGTCCAGACTCAGCCAATCATGCGACATCCCTTGTCCCTCCCTTCTCTATTCCAAGATGCAGCCTCATTGAGCATTTTGTTATTTGAATGAGACCTGATTGCTCTCACAGTCAGGCCTACACATTGCTGTTTCCTCTTTCTGGAAGACTCTCCACCCTTCTGCAATCCCCTTTGTCTAACTCACTCCCATGTGCTATCTTCAGGCCTAATTTATGTCCCTCACTTGGGAAGTCTTCCCTCACCTCTCCCCCCACAACCAGCTGAGGTTGGGTGCCCCTGATGTGTGCTCCTAAATTCTCCTTTTCATACCGTATTTGAAGTTTATTGAGCTCTCTCTAGGAGACAAGAAACTTGTGAGCTCACGCACAATGAGACTTTGGCTGGCTGAGTTCTCCCCAGTGCCACCACATACAAAAAGCCATTTAAAAATTAGGAGTTCAGGGGCACCTGGCCGGTTCATGAGTCAGTTAAGGATCCAGCTCTTGATTTCAGCTCAGGTCATGATCTCACAGTTTGTGAGTTCGAACCCTGCATCAGGCTCTGCACTGCCAGAGGCTCTGCACAGTCAGAACTTGGGATTCTCTGTCTCCCACTCTCTCTGCTCCAACCCCTCTCCCTCTCTCTCTCTCTTAAAAATAAATAAGTAAACATTTTAAATAATAAATAAGGGGCACAGTCGGCAAAGTCTCCAACTTCAGGCTCAGGTCATGATCTCATGGCTCATAAATTCAAACCCCGCATCAGGTTCTCTGCTGTCAGAGTGGAGCCCACTTCAGACTGTCTCCCTCTCTCTCTGCGCCTCCTCTGCTCGCTCTCTCTCAAAATAAAAATAAAACAATTTAAAATTTTTATAAATAAAAATTAGGAGTTCAGATCATCAAGGCTGATTAAACGCCAATGGGATTTTTTTAAATGACATTTAGAGATAAGAGATGACCAAATACTTTACAATTTTTGCTAAACTTAATGAAATTTCTTTGATGCCAAAAGACCCAAAGCCACAGCTCACTGGGGGAACACCGGTTATTCCTGGAAAGGTAGAAAATATAAACAAATGTTGAAATAGGAAAATAATAACCAGAAAATATGACTGCAAAATAAAATACACTCATTTGTCAGCAAACAGTTGGAAGACGCTTAGAAAATATTGCTGTAGATTTGAAGAAACACGTATTAGAATAAATTACAGTGTGGGAGGATTGCTCTACTGTTGAAAGAAAAGTACAGCTATTTCTAACATGCCTCTGCTTAGGGTATATGTTTGATCCTGTTCCAAAGATGACATTTCTGAAACAACGTTATTTTTTTATGAACCACCAAATAAAAAGTTTAGCAGAGAAGGTATAGTCTTAACAATAAATGACTTCTTTAATGAAAATACTATGGGTATATATATTTTTTTAAGTTTGGTTTTTTGTTTTTTTTTTTTTAGTGATCTGTACAGATGACACGGGGCTCAAACTCACAACCCCAAGACGAAGAGTCACATGCTCTTACGACGGAGACAGCCAGGTGCCCATGGAATATAATTTTTTTTTAATGTGTGACAATAACAACTAAAAAAGCAGCTTCTTTACAGAAATGTAAAATTCCAGGATTGAATTATGAAAATCGCAACACTCAAAATTAACCACTGAATCATTCACAACAGATAAGCTTCTAAAGAAGCCAAGAAATTGAAGCCAGGATTTTAGAGATTGCTACTGTAGGGGAGGAAGAATTCCCTCTGCTCCTCAAGGTCCCTCTAGCTAGACTAAGAATAAACACAACATGAGACAGATCAACAGGAGAAAAATCAAATTTAAGGTATAAGTAAGAGGAACTCACACAGACATGGAAATTCCAAACAGTGAGGCAACATGATCTTATTGGAGCGGAGAGGGGCAGAGTCTGAGGATGCAAAGGTGAGAAAGACCTTTAGGCGGGAGGTGAGAGATGTTTGCAAAACAAAGGTTGCTCTGTTATGCAGATGTATTGCTTCCGTAAGGAGGAATCTCTGTGAACAGCTCTCTTCCTGATACTTGCAGGCAGGTGAAGAGGAGGTAAAGCTGAATCTTCTGGGTTTGGATTGCTTTCAACTCAAAATAATGTTCTTCCTAAAGTACGCTTCTTGAGGCGGCCCACCCTTGGCCTCTGTACTACAGGATATAATCAGTGGAGTTAATTTCATTTTGAAAAAAGGGGGGGAAGAGAAGGCGTGACTACTGAAATCTTTTATATCTATAGCAAAGAAGTCAAAGGTGAGTTATTCACTGTAGTTCAAATTTGCTGAACTTTTCTTTGGTAAGTGCTGTCTGTAATACGCTATCTGGCACCTATTTCTTAGAACAAAAAATGTGGGTTTTTTTTTTAATGTTTCATTTATTTCTGAGAGAGAGACAGCGTGAGCAGGGGAGGGTCAAAGAGAGAGGGAGACATAGAATCTGAATCAGGCTCCAGGCTCTGAGCTGTCAGCACAGAGCCCGACGCGGGGCTCGAACCCACGAACTATGAGATCATGACCTGAGCCGAAGTCGGACGCTTAACCGACTGAGCAACCCAGGCGCTGCAGAACAAAAAATGTTGAATCTGTCACTTTGAGGTAAAGAGAACCTGTTAACCATGAAAACAAAAGTGGTCGGTTTCAGGAAGAAGCTCATGCTATGGAGAGAGCATTGTAGAAACAGGTATTTGTAAATCACTCATAATTTGGTGCTAAAAATTATGAAGGGGACTGGGTGGCTCAGTCAGTTACGCGTCCGAGTCTTGATTTCAGCTCAGGTCATGATCTCATGGTTTATGTGTTTGAGCCCCTCATTGGGGCTGACAGTGCAGAGCCTGCTTGGGATTCTCTCTTTCCCCCTCTCTCTCTGCCCCTCCCCATTCTCTCTCAAAAATAAATAAACAATTTTGAAAATAAGCAAATAAAATGCGTATGCATATTACCTTTGACAGCTACAGATGTCACAGTTAAACTGTCTTAAACAGAATTTTTTTAAAGTTTTTATTGATTTCTTTTGAGAGAGACAGAGTGCAAGCTGGGGAGAAGACAGAAAGAAGGGACAGAGGATCTGAAGCGAGCTCTGTTGACATCAGAGAGCCTGACGCCCGGCTCAAACTCACAAACCATGAGATCATGACCTGAGCCCAAGTCAGACTCTTAACCGACTAAGCCACACAGAAGCCCTTTAAACAGAATTGTCCAAACCGTTAACAATTCCCAGATGAAAGATTTCAATGTGCTTGAATCTGTTTAAAATATAAAAATGCAAATGTAACTTCTTCCAATTGACATTGAAGGAACAATGGACTGACTTTGGAAAACGGATTCATCAACTAAATTTTAACGAAAGCTTTTCGTGGGTAGGGGAGATTGAAAAACAAGCATTACGGGGCGCCTGGCTGGCTCAGTAGAGCAAGGGACTCTGGATCTCGGGGTTGTAAGTTTGAGCCCCATGTTGGGTGTAAAGATTACTCAAATATAAAATCTTAAAAAAATACATTTTTTAAGTAATCTCTACACCCAATGTGGGGCTCGAATTCACAACCCCGGGATCCAAAGTCTCATGAGCTACTGACAGAGCCAGCCAGGTGCCCCTAAAGCCTCTAAAAAAAAGAAGAAAGAAAGAAAGGAAAAGGGCACTTGGCACTTGGCTGGCTCAGCCACTGGAGAGTGCAACTCTGGATCTAGAGGGTCAGAGAGAGACAGAGTGTGAGTGGGGGCAGGGCAGAGAGAAAGGGAGACACAGCGTCTGAAGCAGGCTGCAGGCTCCAAGCTCTGAGCTGTCAGCACAGAACCTGACACGGGGATCAAACTCACGAATGGTGAGATCATGACCTTAGCTGAAGTCGGACACTTAAACAACTGAGCTACCCAGTTGCCCCTAAAATCTTTTAAAAAAAACGAAACAAATGGAAAATGAGGATGTGGTGAAAATAACCCACTCCTTCCAATGGTACATAACTTTTGAAGTGTCTTTGCCCCCAAGGATGGCATTTAAAACAACCAAAGTTGAAATAAACTGAGTTTAGAACAAGATCTTTAAATCACTTAATCATAAAGCACGTTTGATATTCAGAATTTTAATGAGCAGAATGCTTCATACTGTTACTAAAGGAAAGGAAATTTTAATCACGTTGTTTAATCCATTAGGCTTTCCACATTCTTTGACTTCTATTTTTGTGTGTAATTTGTAATATAATGACATATTAGCATAGTACTCCCTGTGTTGAATTTATAAGTGATTACATAGGTGTGACTGAGCAAGCATGTTAAAGCCAGTGGGTTCAAAAAATTTCCTCTAGTGGACAAACTTTTGCCGGACTCCGTAAACAGCACGGCACTGAGAGTTAGATTTGCATAAATTAAATGCAGGTGGTGCTCAGTAAACCCAATCCAGGCATCAGGTAAATAAATAACATCATCGCACTCTGAGTTTCCACCTCCGCCACTCACCAAATATAAAAGCCGCCAGGATTGCATCACTTTCTGGCGGTGCCTCTTTCCTGATGGTCTCCCATCTTGTCCCTCCCAGTGCATCACACAGAGTCTTATCAACCCGGCTGTAGCCATGGAAAATTCAGAGCATGAACCACAACCAGCAAAGCTACCTCGGGCACTAGACACTGCGGGCACTGCTCAGCAGCTTTGCAGAGAACTCTGTAAATAACTTCCAGGTGCTACCCATCTGTCTAGCTTCTTTTAACTAGTGCCATCCTACTCTTTACCTTCTAACACAAATTCACTCAAGGGGAATAATGACCCATCTCTTGGAGCATAAAAGAAACCCTTCAGGGGGCACCTGGGTGGCTCAGTTGGTTAAGCATCTTACTCTTGATTTCAGCTCAGGTCAAGATCTCAGTTTGTGCATTTACCCTCACATCAGGCTCTGCGCTGACAACGTGGGAGCCTGCTATCTTCCCCTCCCCCACCTGCACGTGCTCACAGGTGCTGTCTATCTCCCACTCTCAAAAATAAATAAGCATAAAGAAATGAACAAAGTAGCTAATTAAGCCCCTTTTTGGCTGCCTCCCTTGAAATGACCGCTGAAAGATCTCCACTTTGGGAATTCTGCGTTGTACGTACCTCCCCAGCCCCTTCTTGAACTTCTCTCTTCCCTTCACTCTCATGATGCCTTGCCATAAAGATCATTGTTCTGAGGCTTTCTTAGCTGATTCTCCTGCATTCCTAGGTTAAGTATGGGCTTTCTCAGGGTTTTATTTCTGTTTTTTTTTTCAGGTTTTCCTTCTTTAGCTTTTGTTTTCTTTACTAAAGTAAGTTCTAACGCCCAGTATGGAGCTTGAACCCATGACCCCGAGATCAAGAGTCGCATGCTCTACCGACTGAGCCAGCCCAGTGCCCCGAACCTCCTCTTTTCCAAATCTGCACCTGTTGGGTAACCACATTTGCACTCGAGGTTTCCAATATCTATTCTGACATTCCCCAAACTATGTTTCTAGCGCTGCTCCTCCCCTACCTCCAGATCACAACGAATTGCTGAGGAAATTAGAGAAATCACTGACAACCACTTTAAACCCAGGGGGTCAAAAAATGTACCTCCTTCTCATCCACCGCCCACTGCCAGCGCGAACACCACCCTCACTTCTCCAACGCTTGCTCTCCACGCCTCCCCCGCGTCCCCAAGGAAAGGTCTGCTCTTCCTGCAGACTTCACAGCATCTGCCCTCTTTCCGTCTGCGTTGATGCCTTGTTTTAAGCAGTTGACTGTCACCTGGTCTCTTACAGAGACTTAAGGAATCACTAATCTCTTTTCAACCAATTTCTTCTCACCAACAGCCCCTTAAGCAATCAGTTTATTGTAGTAAATGCACAGCAGTCATGCTTTCCCTTTCCTCTAAAAGAAAAAGGTGCCTCTTGTCGGAAGCTGGCTCCCCAAATATGACCAACACAACCTGTTGACAAGGCAAAGCCATGTTCAAAGCTTACCATGGTAAGTCAGGGAGAACAATGCCTCAAAAGCCCAGGCAGTGTCTCAGAGGCCTGTAGGTAAGGTCAGAGTTTAGGGAGAATTGGAAGATTGGCTTAAGGTGGGGGTCTCTCAATGCAGGAACTCAGCTAAGAGATGGAAGAGTCTATGATTGGCGGAAACAGCAAGGTGGGGATTCAAAGAAGTTTAGAACACAAACTCTTGGGTCCTTTCCTTTGGGTCTTTGAAGAAGAATTTCTTCTAAGAAACCAGCAAAATTTCCCTTGGGCGAAAGAGTTTTGGAAGAAGAAAGAAATGCTAATGAAAACAAGGAAATAGCAAAGTAATGTTCATGTTGGGACTAAGGTGTGGCTTAAGTTCTAAGGCCAGGTGCCTGGAGAAGAAACAGAAAACATCTCACAGAAGTATCTCGAAGACTTCTTCTCAAACCTACTAAGTAATAAAGCATTTGGATAAATAAGAAAAACCTCAATAAAGAGGTCTGATCTTTTTATCCTTATCAAATCCAGAGTCTTGCCATTAAAGGGGGGGCAAATCTTGCCCTCTGTAAACCCAAGACCATTCCAGGACTGGCACATGATCAGGTGGGTAGGGTTGGGAAAAGAACCATTTCAACTTTTAGTCTCAACCTATTTATTTAAGTTTATTTATTTATTTTGGGAGAAAGCGCGAGCAGGGGAGGGGCAGGGAGGGAGGGAGAGAGAATTCCAAGCAGGTTCTGTGCTGTCAGCAAAGAGCCCCACTTGGGGCCTGACCCCACAAATCACGAGATCGTGACCTGAGCTGAAACCAAGAGTCAGATATGTAACCAACTGAGCCACCCAGGCGCCCCCCCATTTGTTATTTCTTTTAAGATGTTTTTATTTTTAAGTAATCTCTCCAGCCAACATGGGCCTCGAGCTTACCACCCAGGGGTGGTAAGAGTCACTTAGTCCACCCACTTAGCCTCACCAAACCTCTGTTTTGTGTTAAAATATTTCTGTTTCCACTCGGAAACAGAAGGAGAAAAACCTTCCTTTTTTATGACGGTTCCTGGGAAAAGTGTGAATAAGCAGTTAGAACTAAATAGCAAAAACCCATGAACAAATAGAAAGCCAAGGAAGGCCTCCCTTCTTTCTAGAGCTGGGGCTCTCCAGGTAGCTTTTGGTAAAGCGTTCTTGGGGCCCCTGGGTGGTTCAGTCGGTTAAGCCTCCATCTTCGGCTCAGGTCATGATCTCACGGTTTGTGGGTTCGAGTCCCGCGTCGGGCTCTGTGTCGACAGCTAGCTCAGAGCCTGGAGCCTGCTTCAGATTCTGTGTCTCCCTCTCTCTCTGACCCTCCCCTGCTCACGCTGCCTCTCTCTCTCTCAGAAATAAATAAAACATTAAAAAAAAATAAAAATTAAAACAAAGGAAAAGCATTCTTTATTTGTCATCCAGGACACTGACAAAGTTCCAGTCGTGAGGTGTACCTGCTGGTGTGGAAACAATGAGGGCGCTCACACTCATGCCGACTCTGATGCTTGTGGGGTGAGATTTAAATCAGCCCTTCCGGGGGACACCTGGGCGGTTCAGTCGGTTAAGCCTCTGACTTTGGCTCAGGTCATGATGTGACGGTTCGTGGGTTCGAGGGTTATTTTGAGAGAGAGTGTGCACACACCAGCAAGGAAAGGGGCAGACAGAGACACGGAGAGAGAGAATCCCGAGCAGGCTCCATGCTGTCAGCACAGAGCCCAACATGGAGCTCGATCTCCCATCCATGAGTTCAAGACCTGAGCAGATGTTAAGAGTCAGACACTTAGCTGACTGAGCCAGGCAGGACTCCCCTCCCTCCCCTCGCAGCACCCACGTCTTGAAGCTCGAGTTGGGTCTCAGGGCATCTGAGGTACAGTGCCTGCTCATGGACGCTCTTTCCACAGATACCTACCTGCCTGGCTCCCTCCCTCCCCTCTGCTCAACTGTCACTTTTTCAGAGGGTGATTCTCTAACTCTCACTAAAATGGCACCCTCACATCTCCTGCTAACCCTTTCCTCTGCTTTCTTTGTCCAAACGTAGCACGTGCCTCCACTGGCTTCATTGTTAAGGTCTCCAGATAAAACACGTGCCATCTTCAGGATCCACTTCTACTAAAAAGTCATCCACTGTTCATCCGGAATTCATATTTAACTGGGCGTCTTGTATTTTTCTTTGCTAAATCTGATAGCCCTCATTATATTGCATCTTCCCCTCCCACTCCAGGAGAAACTGTGAGGCCAACATGGGGTCTGTTGGCCTCGCGGCTCTAAATCCCCAACGTCCAGTGTTCTGGGGCCTTTTCACAGCAACACGGCACCAACTGAGGACTTAGTGCGAGCAGGGCAACGCATGCCACGTTCCCATCTGGCTTCCGCAGTCTCCTTGGAAAATTTTCAATTGCTACGGGGATTCCAAGGATGTAGTTTGCTTTCTGGTCCAGATACTGGATTAAGACCACCAGTAATACCAACCTGCCAAAGCCCAGGCAGCGGACAGCTTACAAATCCTACTGACACAAATCTGAATTGAGCCATAAATGTGGCAGTAAAAACAGAGTCCTTTTTTTTTTTTTAAACAGACCCCCTCCCCGCTCCCTATCCATTCCTTGTCTTGCCAAGCATCCGTCACCTCCAGTCACCAGATTTCCTTCCCCAACTGCATTCACTTTGTTACTCCTCTGCTGAACTCTCGCTCCCATAAGCTAGAAAAGAAAACTACATCCATCAAAGACCACCCTCGACAGCCAGCCTTTAAAATGCACAGATGCGTCTAGGGCGATAGTTTGGGCAGCTTCATCTGATGTTCTGACAACCGAGTATTGTTAGTTTTGACTCGGTTACTTAGAGGAGACTTTGTAGTGCTCCCTCAATCACTCATGTGTATTTACTCAGCTAAGTAACTCTCGTGACCCGTGGCATTCCTCTTATGGGTCTTTTCCAGAGTCAGGAAGCCAGAAAGGCAGTTGAAGCTCAAATAGCACACCTTTTCTACCCAGCAACAGAAAAACGAGTACTTCTTGCATGGGTTAAACTTGATGAGTTTCCACCCAGAAGGAAGGAAACCAAGATTTCTTTCTTCTGTCTCTTCCACATCCCACCCACTTGGAGAAAAGAAGGAAGGAAAGAAAGGGAGGGGAGAGAGGAAGGAAGGAAGACATAAAACTGGGAACCATCTACCTTTATACAAATACATTGCCATGTATGGTTTTTTTTTTTTCCTTGCTAATTCCTCTGAGCTCTGCTGTGCCTTACTTAAGCCTACAGTGCAGCTCTGAGTAATGCATATCTCCGCCCATCTTGAAGTAAATGACCAAATCCCAACAACGCAGTGGCGGGATTCAGGAAGAAAGTGACGCTAACCATCTAGACAGCCGCTATTGAAAACCTGCCCAGAAAATTTTAACGATCCAAGAATCGACCCCATAAAGAAAAAGTCCAAAGAGGTGCCAGACCTAGACAGCCAGGCACGATGGAGCTATGGGTTAGAATGGAAATACCAAGGGCACCTGGGTGGTTCATTCAGTTGTGAGCATCTGACTCGGTTTCTGCTCAGCCCATGATCTGGTCATTTTGTGGGTTCAAGCTCCGCGTCCGCAGAGCCTGCTTGGGATTTTCTCTGCCCCATCCTGACTTGTGCTGTCTCTGTCTCTCCCAAAATAAAGAATTCTGGTATATTTCATTTATACAGATACCAGAGAGCATACACTGTGCTGCTTTGCATCAGCTCTCTCGGGAACCTAATATGCCCTGCCCCACATAACATGATTTCTGAAAATTCATAAAACATTCTCCTGTCTTAATGGGCAAATGTTCCATATTCCAGAGTGCCTTTATGCTCTCAATAGTCATACTGAAACACAGTGAAGGCGTCCGTGTGCTTTGGGCGGGACTCACCCTGTGCTCTCAACGCTCTGAGCCACGGTTTGCCAGTTTGCTACGCCTCTGTGGTTCTTGTATCTGTGTCTCCTAGTACTTCCTGAATTTTCCTTGAGCTCCCAGGAGTCCCGTCTGCCTTTCCTAGGGGACTCCTTTTCTAATCAGCTATGGAGACCAAGTAACCAAGTTTGTAAAGGCAGCAAAACTCACCTGGAAGAGGGAGTCCCACGTTCCTGGAGTTTCCATCTTCTGGAAATTTGTAAGCATCCCCTCCCCTCCCCATTCCTCAGGTGTGTTTTAGAGAGCCGCCTTTGCAGCTGACTTAGCCGACTTCTTGCTGTGTGAGTGGTGGCAAAGTCTATACCCAACTTAGGGAGCACTTACTCTATGCCAGGTCCTGTCAGAGCACTTTGCTCAGTCTGTATTATCTCAGTTAACACACATTCTCTCACACGAACCTCTGAGTTGAGTCCTGGGATTATCTCAGTTTACACATGAGGCTTTCTTGAACACACAGCCTTCAACAATGGAGTCAGCACTCAATCTCAGGTGGACTGGCGCCATGTTCTGTTGACCACTGCTCAACATGGAGTCCAAGCTTGAAAGTCCTGAGTCATCCAAAGCCCTCCTTTAGCCTTCCCTCCGTGCTCTAATTTTGTTAAGCCTGTGGAACCCTGTCTCCTAACACCCATGTCTCTGGAAAAAATCCAACTCCTTTATGTGGTCGAACCCTTGCTTGCTTCTGCAGTCTCTTCTTACACCCACATCCTCTGGCGAGGAACACTCCCGTGGTTCCTCATGGTCTCTCTGTTGAAGAAAGTCTTTCTTGCCTTGAGAGCTCTGCACCAGGGCACTAGACTTCTCCACCTCTGGTGGCCTCTTACTGTTCATGTCATAGCTTGGAGGCCGTTTCCTCTGGGGAACCTCAGAGACCTCGTCACCGACTTGGGTCCTCCAGCTAGGAGCTCCAATAACACCCCTATCTCCCCCATCGATGCCTTTATTCCACAGAAGAAGGGTCGCTTATTTGCCTCCCACCTGTGGACCGAAGGCTCGGTTAAGGCAGCACCCTGTGTCTGATTCACCGTTAAATTCCCAAAGGGCAGCAAAGTGCCTGGCGCTTGGCAGGAGTAGCCATCATCACTATTCATTCAACAAATTGACCAAGCTCTGTGGTATCCGGGATGTTCTCATGTAGCCCTTCTTTAAGGATTTCTTCATTTAAACTTCCTAACAACTCATTGGACAATCCAGTTTATAGATTAGGAAAGCGGAGGTCGTTTCTTGTTTAAAAAGAAATTGCTCTAGGTACCACTAGACACTCAAACATAGCTTCGTTTAATGGATACCTAGAGGCCCTAAAGGCCTTGGAGGTCTCCAGCCTGGGCTACCCCCAACAGAACACAGAAATAAGGTTCAAAGTTTGCCTCCTTAGAGGTGAACTGTTAAAAAAAAAATCTCTTGTATGAAAGTCCTGAAATAGACAAAGTCCTATTAAAAGACAAAACCTGCCAAGGCAAGACGGACTGTAATCTAATTGAAGGTATTAGCATATCTAAAGAAAGAATGTGTCAATCACACGAAGGGGGTTGGTGAGCTTAGAACTTTGGGAAAATTAACTCTAGTCACTATCCTTCTTTGACAGCGCCCACCCAGAACCTTCCCCGGCTGAAGGCGCCAGCTCATGTTGCTGGTGGAGCCGGGCTCCAAAGGATGCGCCAGCCGCTGAATCACCAGCTTACCTCCCCCCGTCAAGTTCCAGCAACCCGCTTGCAATTCGGCTTCCGCCTGCAGGCAGAGGCTAATAATAGCTCCCATGTGTTCGGTCTGCATCCTGTGCTGGGCACCTTGAGTACACTGCTGGTTGCATTTTGGCCCCACACAGCCCAGCTTCCGGCCAAGAACCCAGGCCTGGGAGAGCTAGAGGACTTGGCCAAGGTCAAACTGCGGATACCAGGAAAGAGCTGGGGTTTGGATCCAGGCTCGCCTGGCTGCAGGGTACAAGATCACTTGGCCTGTCCTTGGCGCACACCGCCCACGAGAGCGTGCCCGGACCAAGGAGTGCTGGGTTTCTCTGCGTAGAAAATAACTAAGCTGGCATTCTTGTTTATGCCTCTGCCTTATGCCGGACTAGTTTCATGCATGCCTTCCCTGAGAAGCAAATCCATCTGAATACATTCATATTGAACCGTCTATACTTCCTCAACCCTCCTTGGACCACAGCACCTCCCTGCCACCCAAACAAGTCACAAGAACATAGAAATGCTCCCATCTGATGCTTTTCCCTGCCTTCCTCCACCTGCTCTCCTGTGATCTCTGCTTTCAAAACAACCACCAGCATTTCTGGACGCCTGGCATCCCGCCAGAGCCTGTAGGTAGAATAAATAAATGGGTGCTTTCCTCAAACCATTTGACATCCCAACCCTTACACTTTTGCCAATGAAAGGGATAATCCCTAATAATGGTGGGGGGATAGTAGGTGTAGCCTGAGACGTGGTTGTCTACTGACCCTGTGCACTTGGAAGTGACTCTGGAAAGATGTATCTGAAGTCTTGGTTCAGGCATTATATAGCTGTGCCACCTCGGAAAAATCACTTAGCCTTTTAGCCTACACGCCGATGGGCCCCCAATTCGTGATTTTTAGCTATTTTCCCCTCAGCTCTATACAGACAGGACTGCGATGATAAGAGAGCAATACAGTGAGAAAAATCTGTGTTGCAACCTGGTGACCTGTATTGTTCATTCCCTTTTTTCTGCTCTCACTCCCCTCTCCCAGGCTCTTCAAACACGCGCCACTGCCTCATTAAAGACTGAAAACCATCACATTAGGTCCAAATGCATGGAAACATATTCATGATTATTCAAATGATCCCCCGTAATACAGTATAATCAACGCCGGCCTCATAAATATTCATTTTCACCATGCTAATCACTATGTAATCTCACAAGAGGGTGTGCCTCTGTAATCCTCTTCCCTTTTGCCCTCTCCTCCCCCCCCCCTTCCTTTGTCTGATAGTCTTTTTCTCCACTGGTAAACCTCCTAAGGTTTTCCTAGGTCTTCACAATCTCATTCAGGGTAAAGATATTTCTGGTTCTGATCTAAAGCTTTCTTTATCTCTGTCTTTTTAGATTGTTGTACAGAAGGTTATCTTTGTTCTGTAAAGTATGTCTGACCGAGGCCCCACAGCTCTAGATTCTCAGGCATCAATACTTCCTTGATATTCCCTGGAATGGATAAAGAGAGGCTCTCTTCACATTTATAAGTGGGCGTCCCCTGGCAGAGCAGTATGCCTGAGCTGGAGGGCCACCCCAAAGAGCGACCCCTTCCAATCCAGCGTAGGAAACCACACTCCCTAAGAACACACAGAATGAGGGGCGCCTGGGTGGCTCAGTCAGTTAAGCATCTGACTCTTGACTTGGGCTCAGGTCATGATCTCGTGGTTCGTGATTTCAAGCCCTGCATCGGGCTCTGCACTGACAGCGTGGAGCCTGCTTGGGATTCTGTCTCTCCCTCCTTATCTGCCCCTCCCTGGCTCACTCTTTATCTCTCTCTGAAAATAAATAAAAATAAACTTGAAAAAAAAACAAACGTAACACACAGAATGAAATAAACACAGTGGACTTACAAGGCATACACTAGCATGGGGCAGCAGAAACGGGGTCGGGGGAACCTGGAGATAAAGAGAGGGGAGGCAAATCAGGCCTGCGTGGCATTCAGAGTTTCTATTCCAGCTGTGAACCTGAATAGTCACACTCATGATCTTTTATCCTTATCTGGGGCATCTGTCTCTCCTAACCTGACCTCAGTCATTGATCACAACAACCAAGTACTAAGTTAAGCGTGAATTTCGCCAGGTAGACCATGAGGAAGATCCCTATAAGACCAATGAGTCAGTGGAAGTTAATCCTTTAAATGAAGTCCCCAAGGAACCTGTTTCCAGTCACTAGGACCTGGCACACTGACACAGAAGAGCCCTAATTCATGCAAGGAAAGGCATTTGCAAACATAGCCCCCCGGGGGAGCAGTACACAGGGTCAGTGGTATTCTCGTTTTTTACTGGTAGTGCCCAGAATAGGGCCCAATAGAGTCTATTTGTGCATTTGATGGTAAGAAAGGGTCTACGCCATTTCCATCTTTTGCTGGAAAAAGACACTGGGAAAGAGGAATATTTTGACGGTGAAAGACTTCGGAAATTCTAGAATGGGAGTAGAAAGAACAAAATCAAGGGGAAAAACGGATAATGGTGGCTGGCTAATACAGCTGCTAGGCACAGATTGGAATTTTAAGTTTTATATATCGCGTGCTACACTCTAAGATCTAGGGAAATTCCACTGCTGTCTTTAATTTTATATGACAACCATTTTACTCTTCAAGCTTTTCAGAGTATCAGGAAAACCCACTGTCGCTCACAGCTTGAATAAATAAGAATCATTCTTTTCAAGCGAGAGGCAAATTTCTCCTAAGCACCCAAAATGTACAGGATGAAAATGAATGAAACATGGTTTCTAAAGCCATATTTTCAGTAATTTTAGTTGTCTCCTCACAGGCATAAACATAAGCTAGCTTGTCAGAGAAAGGCGCTTTCTACGGGAAAGAGAAACGTGGTAGAAAAAGCACGTGGGGCCACGAAACCCTTTGTCAATTTTTCACGCTCCATTTGTCAGTGGTTTCAGAGAGAGAAATAACACTATTTTCTAATCCAAAGAGGTCTCATACCTGAGATTGGCAACATTATTTCTAAAATCAACATAGCTTTTTCTTCCCAGGAATTGTCCCCAAAAAACCCAAAAAGACAAAATTGGGAGTCCTCCATTTGATTTAATGAGATTTACACAAAGGGAGTTGTCAGTAACCACAGAAACAGGGCAGCATTTTCATAATGATTGTGCTTGAATTGTATTCCAGTCTGAAAAGAGTCTTTTTAATTACAGGGTTTTGGGGTAGGGGGGAGCAGGGTAGGAGAGCTGAAGTGAGGGGGGGGGGGCGCGGGGAGTGCCCGGAGTTTTTCATGGCAAGAGATTGAAATGTCTTTTATCTATTTAAAAGGACAGCACTAACAAGTCTTAACCCCAGGACTTGGTGTAGCCCTGGAGAAAAGGTTTTTCATTTTCAACCCTATATATTTGCTGGTTCTTCACTTCTTTAAATTGCAAGCTTTTCAAACAGAGCTTAGCAGGCCCGGCAGAGTGGAGAAAGGTTCAACCAAGGACAGTTCACAGGGTTCAGGAATACCTGTGCATAACAGTTTCTGGAGGGCTCCGTGTAGTTTCGCGGACAGCTGCCAGGCCACGGGAGGAGAGCTGCTTTGAAGCTGACCTTGAAGCCTGAGACCTGGGTTCCTGGTTTAACAGCGTGTGAGCTGGGGTCTTTGACAATATTAGGTAATTCCATCCCATCTGCCTTGTTCTAGTTTAATTTTTCCCTTCGAGCCCGACGACATCTAGGGAGAAGCACAGTTTAGTTAGTATTACGCATATTCGGTATAGGACTCAGTCCCACCACCAGAGGTCAAGGCGCAGAGCCCACTTCCTGCGTGGGTCATGCTTGGAGGTCCAAGGGCAGCTCAATATCCCTTTGGGTTCTGATCTTCTTAGGATCAACTCCTCCTCCACCATTCATTTTCTTTTTCTTTTTTATGAAGTGTACTGAGGTATAATTTAATGTATAATTTCACTCGAAGCAAATGGGAGGGCATCTCAGTGGAGTCACAAAACAGAGGGTTATTTCTCATTCACCCAGAGCTTCTGCCGCTCAGATCATTCTCCTCCAAGCAGGGACTGAGGGCTTCTGGCTGTCCCCAGCTTGTGGTTCCACCATCTTGACAAAAAAAGATACCCAAATGGCCAATAAGCACAAGAAGAAGTACTCAGCACCATGAATCATCAGGGAAATGCAAGTTCAAATCATCACAATAAGATATCATTATATGCCCTCCAGAGAGCTAAAAGTTACTTTTTTTTAATTTTTAAAGAGATTTTTTTCTATTTATTTGTTTATCTTGAGAGAGACAGAGAACATGAGTTGGGGCGGGGCAGAGGGATAAAGAGAGAGAGAGAGAGAGAAAGAGGGAGAGAGAGAGAGAGAGAGAGAGAGAGGGAGAGAGAGAGAGAGAGAGAGAGAGGGAGAGAGAGAGAGAATCCCAAGCAGGCTCCATACTGTCAATGCAGAGCCTGACCTGGGGCTCGAGCCGTGAGATCATGACCTGAACCTAAATCAAGAGTTGGACACTTAACTGACTAAGCTATTCAGGTCCCCTTATTTTTTTTAATTATTAAATTTTTAAAAATTTTAAAATATTTATTTATTTTTGAGAGAGAGAGACAGACAGACAGACAGAATGTGAGCAAAGGAGGAGCAGAGCGAGAGGGAGACAGAGAACCCAAAGCAGCTGCAGGTTCTGAGCTGTTAGCACAGAGCATGACACAGGATTCAAACTCATGAATCATGAGATCATGACCTGAGCCAAAAGCAACAGTTGGACGCTTAGCTGTTTAACTGACTGAGCCACCCAGGGGCCCCTATTTTTATTTTTTTAAGGAGGCTCCATGCCCAATGTGGGGCTTGAACTCATCACCCTGAGATTAAGGGTCACATACTCTACTGACTGACACAGTGAGACTCCCCTCTCTGTGCTATTTCTTGTAACTGTATATGAATCTGTAATTCTCTCAATAAAACATTCCATTAAAAAAGGATTCTAGGGGCACCTGGGTGTCTCAGTCAGCTAAGTGTCTGACTTTGGCTCAGGTCATGATCTCACAGTTCGTGAGTTCTAGCTCCACATCAGGATCTGTGCTGACAGCTCAGAGACTAGAGCCTGCTTCGAATTCTGCTCTGTCTCTCTCTGCCCCTCCCCTGCTCACACGCTGTCTCTCTCTGTCTCAAAAATAAATAAACATTAAAAATAAGTGAACAAATAATAAAAAAGGATTCTAAACAAATAGCCTACTTAATAAAGCACACTAAAATGCAGAAGGGGGTGTGTTCTCAGAAATGCGTTTAGACGAGACGGATTGAGGGATGGTTAGAAGGACACGTGATGGACACACGCAATGAAGCAAATATACTAAAATGAGGACAGGGGAGGGTGTTCCCTTGTGTAATTCCGTCAACTTCCCTGTATGCTTAAAATTTTTCCTAATAAAATGTTGGGGGAGGAATGGCTTTGGGACAGCTACTCATCGATGCCAGCAGGGACCCAAGAGCTTTCTATTTTTGGCCCCATCAATCCTAGCAAGCTGGCTTTCATGCTCAAATTTGTCCATCACCTGGTTTTGTGATAGCTGCTGGGCTGCAGACGTATCGCCCTGTGCAGGGGGGGGCGGGGGGGGGTGTAAGGTGGAGGCTGGATTTGCTGCCTTTCTCTGCCCCCGTTCTGTCTCTGTAGTGGATTTCTGCTCACCCATCTCGGTCCTGAACTGTGTGACATGGCCAACCATACCTGCAAGAGAGAAGGGAAGGGGGCTAATGAGTGCGGGCGCTTATCAACCCCCCCTCTCTCCTTTGGTTTATTGGCAAAGAGGGTGGGACCGACACTGAGGGGACATATTGAGGGTGTCTGTCACACCTGTTATTGATCACACTGTCCGGTGTCAAATGTTTGCTGGTATTGTCAGGTGGAGGCCCATTTAGCGGATTCTAGCATTAGCTGCTTCCTCTAATGGGCACATTAACTGGGCGGTATAAACCCAGCCTAAAACACACGTGGTTCTTCAAGTACATGACTCAAGGGACTGCACCACTGTCCCGCTCCGTATTTCGTACAATTTGGGGCCCCTGGTAGTGGCATGAGCCATAAAGCTGAAACTGGACTTTATCGAGGCAAGAAATTCAGTAATATCCCAGAAATGAGATGTCTTGAATGTCTTCTATTTTGAAATGACCTTCATAGAGCATATTGAAAAAAAACAGCAACCAGATCTGCATTTGCCTCCTTTGTGTGTGCAAAACATCAGTCTGAAAACTCCAAAGTTACCATTCTCTATGCCCAACACATCTGTGTGTAGCACTTGGTACAGACTGATGGGAATGACCTTGGGCCAGAGATACAGTAGCCACTTGCAGGTCTGTTAGCTCAGTACCAGCAGGTGTTTTATTAACTTACCAGTCTCAAGGTTCAACACTCCTCTTCCTCCGTCACAGCTAATTTGTGACTCGATGAAGCCCTTATATTTTTTAGATCCAAAGTAAAACACATACCTTACAACAAGATAAAATCTGTACTCAACTTTTAACCATCACCAGAGGACACTAACAAACATTTTTTTAAAAATATTTTTATTTATTTCTAGGAGAGAGAGAGAGAGCGTGAGCAGGGGAGGGTCAGAGAGAGAGGGAGATACAGACTCTCAAATAGGCTCCAGGCTCTGAGCTGGCAGTCAGCACAGAGCCCGACGCCGGGCTCGAACACATGAACCGCGAGATCATGACCTAAGCGAAAGTCAGACGCTTAACCAACTAAGCCACCCAGGCGCCCCATTAACAAACATTTTTTAAGTTCACTTATTTTGAGAGAAACACAGAGAGAGAGCACAAGCTGGGGAGGGGAAGAGACAAAGAGGGACAGAGGATCCAAAGCGGGCTCTCTGCTGTCAGCACAGATGCAGGGCTCGAACTCATGAACGATAAAATCATATCCTGAGTTGTAGTTGGAAGCTTAACCGACTAAGCCACCCAGGTGTCCTCAAACATTTTTTAAAAAGTCATTTGTACATCCAACGTGGGGCTCAAACTCACCACTGGGAGATCAGGGGTCCCATGCTCTATAGCCTGAATCAACCAGGCGCCCCAAACATTTTTTTCCTTAATGTCCTAAGGAAAGGAAATTACCACTTGGCCAGTCCCCTTCAGCAGCCTCTCTTCTTGGCCTCTGTGACATCACAGAGTCCTAATCTCTGTTTGAGGAATTTCTGTTTCTCCTCCTCCCCTAATCCTGCTTTCTCCAAGTTCAAACTCAAATTCAGTTTCCGCCTATACCACTTACTCAGTGACACAGGAAACTGAGGTTCCTTATTTGAGGGCCGAAAACAGTCAGACTTAATAGATGTTAGCCTCTTTGCTTTATTTCAACAGATGTTACTGTTCTTGCCATTTAAAAAATTTTTTTAAAAAGCAGTGATGTCGGGGCGCCTGGGTGGCTCAGTCAGTTGAGCGTCCGACTTCAGTTCAGGTCATGATCTCATGGTTCATGGGTTCGAGCCCCGCATCGGGCTCTGTGCTGACAGCTAGCTCAGAGCCTGGAGCCTGTTTCAGATTCTGTGTCTCCTTCTCTCTCTGACCCTCCCTTGCTTACGCTGTCTCTCTCTCTCAGAAATAAATAAAAACATTAAAAAAAAAAAAAAGCAGTGGTGTCCATTGTTTTAAAAGAAAGTGTATCAATAGAGAATTTGACATATAGTTTGCTCAACTGATATGGAAATGACTGCCATTGAGAAGATAGTCTGTGGGGCACCTGAATGGCTTGGTCTGTTGGGCAGCCAACCTCAGCTCGGGTCATGATCTCTCTGGTGGTGGGTTGAGCCCTGCATCAGGCTCTGTGCTGACAGCTCAGAGCCCGAAGCCTGCTTTAGATTCTGTGTCTCCCTCTCTCTCTCTGCCCCTCTTCTGCTCACACTCTGTCTCAAAAATAAACATTAAAAAAAAAAAAAAAGATATAGTTTGTTACAGCTCTCAAGACGAGGAGGAACACCAAGCCGTGGTCGGGGGGCGGTGCATAGTGAAATGCTAGGGTAGGTCTGAAGGCAGAGGAAGAGGGGGAAACTGTGGGCAAGAGCCTTTCCGGTGGTTTCCGTAGGAAGATGTGGGCAAAGCAGGCTTATCAGGGTTAGCACTGGTGAATCTGAATCATGTCAGCAAGGTCAGGGACACAGGCGGTGTCTGTGATTGTTTGGGACCCGCCGTGGGGTGATTAGGGCAGGTAGTGACCCAGGGCATGAGAGCCCCAATAAAGGAGGTGGTTGAGGTGTGGACTTTGGGTTGGTTGGTTTGTATTTGACAAGTGTGCTCCCGGGTGGGTTGTTTGCTCTCTAGGAAATGGCTGACCCTGGGAGGGACAGTCAGCACATAGTCAGCAAGATCCCAGCATCAGGAAGCAGAAAATAAAACACATCACAGTATTTTTTATCTATTGTTAATTTTTTTCTATGTTTATTTATTTTGAGACAGAGTGCAAGCAGAGAGGGGCAGAGAGAGAAGGAGACACAGAGTCAGAAGCAGGCTCCAGGCTCTCAGCTGTCGGAACAGAGCGGGGGGTGCAGGGCTCGAACTCACCAACTGTGAGATCATGACCTGAGCTGAAGTCAGACACTCAACCAACTGAGCCACCCAGGCGCCCCTATTTATTTTTAATTTTTAGAAAATGTTTGATTATTTATTTTTGAGAGAGAGAGAGAGAACACGAGCGGGGGGGCGGGGGAGAGAGAGGGAGACACAGAATCTAAAGCAGGCTCCAGGCTTTGAGCTGTCAGCACAGAGCCTGATGCGGGGCTCGAACTCACAAACCGCGAGAACATGACCTGAGGTGAATCAGACACTCAACTAATGAAGCCACCGAGGTGCCCTGAAAACTCTATAGACTTTCGAGGATACCTTCTCCCCCGCCATCACCCATCCTTCAGCTTGGTTCCGGGACTTGCCTGACAGCAGAGTTGGCCTTCTGTGGGAATCCTCCTGCTACACAGGAAAAATCAATTCATATTTTCTGCCCTTCCTTTCTGCAGCATCTCATCTATAGAAATGTAATAGTGCTGGACGCATGGACAGGTATGGGCAGGTTCTGCCTTCTGCACTTTGTGTCCCACCAAAGGCCGAGAACCACGGCTAATAAAAGGTTGAAGTAAAGACTGCCTTTGCCTTTTCTTTAGTACTATGCTCTTGATCTCTTCTCCATAGACTTCCTACCCTATTTCTTTAGCTATGGGAAGGTCATGGTCCTGGTAAAGGTACTACCTAATGAATGTTTCAATTTAAATCTGAGAGCCCCCTATATACCATGTTAGGTGGTCAAAATACATATAATATAATATGTAATTTATAATATAATACGTATATATATAATATAATGTAATATATATTTATGTTATTGTGGTAAAATATATATAACATAAAATTCACCATTTTATGATTTTAAGTAAATCATTCAATGGCATTAATTACCTTCACAATGCTATGCAACCTTCACCACTATTTATTTCCAGAACTTTTCCATCAGCATTGCCCCTCTCCCCAAATTCTGTACCCCTTCCTCCATTAACCTCCATCCCAGCTCCTCCAGCCCCTGGTAACCTCTATTTCACTTTCTGTCTCTATGAATTTGCTATTCAAGGTACATCAAGTGAATAGAATTATATATTTCTCTTTCCCTGTCTGCTTTATTTCACTAAGCACAATGCTTTCTGGGTTCATCCATATTGTAACATGTATCAGAATATCATTCTTTTTGAGGCTGAATAATATCTCATCATACGTATGTACCACATTTTTGTTTATATATTTATCTGTCAGTGGATATTTATGTTGTTTCCTCCTTTTGTGACTGATGCTGCTATGAACTTGGGTGTATCAGTTTGAGCCCCTGATTTCCATGCTTTGGGGCGTATGTGGGATCGCTGGGTCAGGTAGTGGTTATATGTTTCACTTTTTAAGGAACTGCCGTACTATTTTCCATAGCTTCCATTTTTGATTCCCACCAGCAGTGCACAAGTGTTCCAATTTCTCCTACCATTATCAACACTTGTTATTTTCTGGTTTTTGTTTTGTTTTGTTTTGTTTTTACAACAGTCATCCTCATGGGTGTGAAGTAGTATCTCATTGTGGCTTTGATTTGCATGTCCCTACTGTAGAAACATTTATATTTCTCCTTAAAACAATTCCATAAGATACACGGCATTTCCGTTTTACAGGTAAGGAAGTTTAGATCTGTAGGAATCTCACTGCTTTTAAGTGGGGGTGCCTGATGTAATTCAAGGTATGTTGGTTTAATTCTAACTCCATACTGATTCCCTGAGTGCTTTATAAAGTAATAGGTGCTCTGAATTTCACTAAGCACGAATTAAATTAAATACTGTATCTAGAAATGTGACTGGTGTTCAGAAAAGTAATGCTTTAATTTAGTCGATGAGAAACGTTCTGTAACTCGAAGCAGGTTGGCTGTGTCATTCTCGCCTTGTGCTAAATGCAGAGGATTCCAGCCAAATGCCGTGCTTACTTTGAGAATGAACAAATCCAGAAAACCTCCTGACAATTTTCTTTTTAATGAAAGGAAATGGAATATTGCAATGTCCCAGAAGTCTTGAGCAAGACAAAGGATTTTGAAACATTGCTGTTTCCTCCGTATTGGTGGGGACTCAGCTAATAGCCTCAACACCAGATCCTGTGGGAGTTTTTGACAAGTGAAGATATTTCCTGGGGGTAAACACAGTAGACTTTTTTCCTAAACAGAGAAATAGTCTTCATTCAAAAAGAAAATCTCCCCTATGGATGCCTAAAGTTCCACCTCACTACCATTAAGTAATTATAAAATGAAATGTGCGAGTATTATAAAAATAACAAGGTACATCTATCCTGCCTATCACCCCCATCCCATTCCCCAAGGATTGCCACTTTTTTCCTCGAATCAACTTTCATATAGTTTCCGTGCAAATCAAGTGCATGTGCGAACATACACTCAGACACACCTGATGGGGCCGCGCTGTATTTTTATTTCTATCAAGTGTCATCTTTCTATGTCATTAAATCAAAAGTGTGGGGTATTTAGAGCATGAATATAGCATAGTTTATTTAGCTATTCCCGTGTTTATAGAATTTTAGGTTTTTAGCTTTTTCAGTTACAAATAATACCCTTGGGGTGCCTTGGTGACTCAGTCAGCTAAGTGTCTGACTTCAGTTCAGGTCACGATCTCATGGCTCCAGAGTTTGAGCCCCGTGTCGGGCTCTGTGCTGACAGCTCAGAGCCTGGAGCCTGCTTTGGATTCTGCGTCTCCCTCTCTCTCTGCCCCTCCCTGACTCGTGCTCTGACTCTCTCTCTTTCAAAAATGAACATTAAAAAAAAATTTTTTTAAATGCATACCCTTAAAGATGTGTCTGTTTACATGTGCTCATATATTTCTAGGCTTATCATATTTTGTTAAGCTTTTCCTCCCAGTTCATCCCTTTTATTTATTTATTTTATTTTTTAAAAAACTTTAATGCTTATTTATTTTTGAGAGAAAGAGAGAGAGACCGAGCACGAGCAGGGCAGGGGCAGAAAGAGAGGGAGACACAGAATCCGAAGCAGGCTCCAGGTCTGAGCTGTCAGCACAAACCCTGATGCAGGGCTTGAACCCATGGGCCACGAGATCATGACCTGAGCCGAAGTTGGACGCCCAACGGACTAAGCCACCCAGGCGCCCCAGTACATCCCTTTTAAATGTATGTCTTCAAATCCATGCCGCAAATATTGCTGAGAGCCTGCTGTATGCCAGGCCAGGCTCTGAGCTCAGTGTCAGGGGATAATGGTGAGAATATGAAAGTATGTATGTCGTCATGGGGGAAACAAACAATTGATTGCACAATAACGGTGATATGACAATTGTGGTTAAGTAGTAAGAAGTGGAGCCGTCTGGTGCTATGACAACACAGGCTACTGGAGCTGACCTAGCCAGAAAGTGGAGGGAAAACCCTGAAGACACTTCTGAGTGAGCTGAGACTGTGTCAATTAAAAAGATGAGAAAGCTGGGGGGTTAGGGAAAGCTTTCCAGGAAGAGGGAACAGTTTGTGCAAAGGCCCTGAGGAAAGAGGAAAGCCAGCATATGAAAGAAACTGGGCTGAATATAAAAAGCTGTTTTCCTTGTATTTAACAAAGCTGGAGGGCAGGTCAGGGCCTCCGAATTTTGATCTTTATCCTAGGAGCCCTGAGAGGACCTTCGTATGTTAGGCAGGAGCGTGGTGTCATTAGGTCTGAATTTGGAAATGATCTCCATGGTTGTGGGATGAAGAACAGACTGATGAGAGGGAAATGTGGGTGATGGGGGACTGACACGTGGAGAAGAGAGACGGTGGCTTGGGCCAGTGTGGTGGCGGGGAAGGAAATGGACTGGTCCCATCCGGAATGAATAAGTCACAGGATGGAAAGCCCAGCACAGGGAATATAGTCAACGGTATCGTAGTGTCGTTGTATGGTGGCAGATGGTGGTAGCTATGCTTGAGTGGCATAACCTACAGAGTTGTGGAATCACTACGTTATATACCTGAAACTAGTATAACATGTATGTCAGCCATACTGAAAAGAAAAGAGAAGAAAGGAAAAGAGAAGAAAAGACAAGAAGAAAGGAAAAGAGAAGAGAGAAAAGGAAAGGAAGGAAAGGAAAGGAAAGGAAAGGAAAGGAAAGGAAAGGAAAGGAAAGGAAAGGAAAGGAAAAAAGAAAAGAAGGAAGGAAGGAAGGAGGAAGTAAGAAGGAAAGAAGAAAATGGGTAGATTCCAGTGATGACTTTAAAGGGTTCCTGGGAAGGGGAGAGATTTGGCTGTCCCACAGTCTCCATCCATCCTCCTGTGGAAGACACTGTTGGGGTCCGTCTTCAGCCCACCGTGGAGCTTACCTGCACCTTTGAGAGACAGCTTCCCTGCCCACCGATGGTTTCTTGCTTCTTGGCCAGCACACATACATGTGGAGACGCTGCAGGAGCAAGCTTGAGTCAACAGCTACAGGAGCTGAGGGACAAATACCCTCCCCCCCACCCAGGTTCTTCCCCGTTCTGTGCGACAATTCTAGAAAGTGTCCCGTACCATCCCTCAGAGGGGACCCGAAGGGATCAAACCCCAATTGCCTAAAGGGACAACACATTCACTAACACACACTGTGTGCTTCCTTCTCTTGCCTGTCTCACTTCCCTGTTGGCTCACAGAGCTTCTGGAATCACCTCCCACATAGACCACTAGCACTGGGGGAAACCAAAACTAAGACTCTTCCCTATAAGCCACCCAAATAAATATAAACCTAAACAAATACTTGCTGTGCAAAGACAGCTCAAACCTAACTTTCCTTTCCCTTTCCTTTTTCCTTTCCCTTCCCATTTCCAGAATTTCTGGAGTTGCCAATATTAGGATCTGGTGATAGCTTATGTGGTGGGGGATGGGAGGTTGAAAGAGAGAGAGAGGAAGCAAAGATGATAATTAAGCTATACTCTTTTTAATCAAAAATTTTATTTATTTATTTATTTTTAAGTAATCTCTATACCCAACATGGTGCTGGAACTCAACCCCAAGATCAAAAGTCCGACTGAACCAGCCAGGCACGCTGATGTGACCTAGGCTTTATTTATTTATTTATTTTTAAAAAAATGTTTAAAATTTATTTATTTATTTTGAGAGAGAAAGAGAGAGCATGGGAGGGGCAGAGAGAGAGGATTAGGAGAGACCTCCAAGCAGGTTCTGCAGTCTAAGCGCAGAGCCTGATGCAGGGCTCGAACTCACAAACCATGAGATCATGACCTGAGCTGAAATCAAGAGTCAGATGCTTAACTGACTGAGACCCTCAGGTGCCCCAGCTTTTTTTTTTTTTTTTAATGTTTATTCACTTATTTTGAGAAAGACAAAGAGAGAGCATGCACATGCGAACACGGGGGTGGGGCAGAGAAAGAGGGAAAGAGAAAACCTCAAGCAGGCTCTGTGCTGTCAGTGCAGAGCTCGATGCAGGGCTCGATCTCACAACGGTGAGATCATGACTTGAGCCAAAATCAAGAGTCGGTGCTTGACTGCCCGAGCCACCCAGGTGCCCTGATACCTAGACTTTCGACTTGCAAGCCAGAAGGGTAGTAGTGCCTTCCACTGAGCTGGGGATGCTAAAAGAGGGTCAGTTTAGGGTAAAGACCATGGGTGTGCTGTGTTCCTTGTAGAACCTAGCACTGCGTCTCTTTTCTATCACCAGATGTTAATTGTGTGGTTAAAGCTACAGCTACGACTGGCTATATAATTTGTGGGACTAGTGGCCTTTACTAAAAAATGATTAGGAATTTCAAGATGGTGGTGAGTGGAGAACATTAAGTCAAGCATGGGACCCTTCGGAGCCTCAGGGCGCTGTGCAAATGCCTAGGTCACACAGCCATGCAGGCGGCCCTGGGCTCTGGGTCTGGGAAGACAACCAAGAAGAGGTGAAGTCTGGTTCCCATAGAGCTCATAAACTGTAAGGGTCAGAGACATGTAAACAGATGGTTATAAAAATTATCCTTATCTTTAAGAGATACATGGTAAATATTTGCTGATGATGTGATATGGTATCTGGGTTTTGTTCTAAAGTAATCCTGAGGGAAGGAGGAAGCCAGTGGAGGATGTATTTAAAACACCATTGCCAGGAGTTAATCATTGTTGAAGCTGATGATGGGTACGGGAAGATTCTATATAATATTCTTCATATTTTTGTATCTGTTTGGTATTTTCTATAATTCAAAAAAATCTTGAAGGAGAACCAAGTAACAACAATATCAGCGGAGACATTCTGGTGTAATTGTTGGAATTCAGAGATGATTTGTGTACTATATCCAGTCCAACCCTGTTCCAGACTAAGAGCATTTTTGAAATTTATATATTCCAATTTGGAATTTGTGTATATATACTGTATACACATACATACATACACATAGATCTCAAAAAAGACAGAATGAGGGTTGTTTTTTTTTTCAGCTTTATTGGGATATAATTGACATACAGCATGGTGTACATTTAAGGTTGTACAACATGGTGGGGTGCCTGGTTGGTTCAGTGAGAAGAGCATTGCAGCTCTTGATCTCAGGGTCACGAGTTCAAGCCCCACATTGGGTACAAAGATTACTAAAAATACAAACAAATAAAAATAAATGTTAAAGAATGTTGTACAATGTGGTGATTTGACTCATGTTATCTATCTATTGAGAAGTGATTACCATGATAAAGTTAGTTAACACATCTGTCACTCACATAATTACCATTCTGGGGTGGCTGGGGTGAGAACATTTAAGAAATAGTCTCTCAGCAACTATAGTCACCACGCTGTACATTGATTGGATGCCCAGGTCTTACTCATCTTATCCCTGGAAGTTTGGCCCCTTTGACCAATATCTCACCATCCCTCACCCTTATTCCCCTCTGTTCCTGGCCACCACCAGTCTACTGTCTGTTTCTTTAAGTTCAGCTTTTTTAGATTCCACCTAGAAGTGAGATCTAGAATGAGTGTTTTATTTATTTATTTACTTATAATTTTTAGAGTTTATTTATTTCAAGAGAGAGAAAGCAGAGGAGAGGCAGAGAGGGGAGAGGGAGAGAATCTCAAGCAGGCTCTGCACTGTCAGCACAGAGCCTGATGTGGGGCACGAACTCACGAACCGTGAGATCATCACCTGAACCAAAATCAAGAGTCAGATGCCCACCCAGGTGTCCCCAGAATGAGTTTTTAAAAGGGATAGTTTATTTTAGTTGTCTTTTGCTGTGAAACAAACAATCCCCAAACCTAGTGGCTTAATACAGCAATGATTTATTACACTCCCAATTCTGTGGGCTGACGAGGAGTTCTGCTATTTGTGCCTGGCTCACTGATAGTGGATCAGCAAGGGCTGGACTGTCTTTAAGATGACCCCGGGCTGGGCCAGCTGGAATGGCCAAGAGAACACTGTGCCTCCCTCTCCATGTGGGCCTTCATCTTGGGCTTCTCCACAGTGTGCTGGTCCCAGGGTTCTGAGAGGGCAAGAACTAGAGCTGCCAGGCTCCGAAGTCACACAACATCACTTCCAGTTCATTCTATTGGTTAAAGCACGCTCTAAGCCTCCAACCTCTTGATAGGAGGGACTACAGAGGACTTATAGCTATATTTAATCTGCATGTTTTGATAATGACAGGGAGATTCTAAAACATTCACTGTCTGCCCAAGCCTAAAATTACTGAGAGGACTCACATCGTCTTACCTGACCAGCGAGGCTGTGGAGAAGTCACTGTGTCTCAGACGCAGCTGCTCTGACATCACTGACTTGCCATTTGCAGCCCAGAAGGTCACTCCAGAAAGATCCATGAAGAATACACAGTAGCAAATCTTCAAAATGGAGCATTTGGGTTTTTTCCTCAGTGATGACCGCTATAGACTGAATGTTTGTGTCTCTGCAATATTCACATGTTGAAGTCTAACCCCCAATGTGATGGTATTTGGAGGTGGGGCCATTCGGAGGTGGTGAGGGCATGAAAGTGGGGTCCCTTTCGTGGGGAAGAGACACCAGAGAGATGACCGACACTGTGTGTCGGTTATGTGAGGACACAGAGAGAAGGCAGCCGTCTGAGAGCCAGGTAGGGGGCTCTTACCTGACACCGAATCTGCTGTCACCTTGCTCTTGGGCTTCAGAAATGTGAGAAATAAATGTTTGTTGTTTGTTTCTGGTACTTGTTATAGCAGCCCAGGCCAACTAAGACAATGATCATTTTTAAATGAGTTTTCAGAACAAGTCTATTGTTTGGATTGGGTCTTCCACATGTAAATCCTTGGTTCACTGCGGTTAGTGTGGCTGGAGTGTAGGGTCTCGATGAGGAAGCAGGTGGGTGGGGAATGGGCCTGAAGGAAGATGGTGTGGTTGTCTAAACAGCACCTCATGTGGGCGGAGTGGGGGGGAGGATTGCCGCCCTTGCTCCATGTGGTTCTAATAGGGACTCTAATGTGGTTCAAAGTGCCCAGTCTGCCTGGCCTGGATGGCTTTCCCCAGTATGTGCTAAGGGGAAAAAGCCCCAATTTGGCTTGGGGGTGACTGCAGTTGGGGAGAGGCAGTAGTTAGCCAGGAAGAAGGAGACCCAGCGCTCCAGTACCCAAGGCGGAGGCCTCTGCTTCTCCTAACATGTAGACATTAAGCTCTGAACCAGTTACGCTAATAACCCAAAACACTCCATTTAATCGCTCCGAACAAGTGTCCTCAAAACCGGAGACACTGGAGTCCGGCCCACAGGCTTCATTAGCACTCTGTTCAAGGGCAGGGTTAATATCTTTGTTTAATGTATTGTCCCTGGACCCCTTTCTCTCTGTGTCTCTTGCTGGCAGGGATGTCTGTGTCCAACGCTGTTGGCTGGTTGGTGCCAGGAAGGGCTCTCTTTGCAGAGTCCTCCCCCACACTGGGCAGGAGAGAGGAGTGCCACAGAGGAGACAAAGCCGGCCCCTCAGCGCCGTGCCAGCTGCAGAGATTGCCCAGGAAACCAGCTTTTAGAGGCTGTTAACTCCATCCGGGCTTCTCCAGCTACAGCGAGCTGACATGTCAGTTTGCTGCCCAACTGGGGGGCCTCCCAAGACTGTGAGTCATACAGAAACCACGTGCCCTCTCCAGAATCGCTGTCCCTGACAGTAGACAGATGTAAACATCCTACGTCAAGGAAGGCACAGTCCTCTTCTGGATAGCATGGAGCGTCAGATCTGGCGTGGGCTGAGGAGTCATGAGATCCGGCTTTGAAGCCCAGCCAGTTTCTTCCTTCATCCGTGAAATATGTTTGATAATATCTCTCTCACCGATTGTCCAGAGTATCAATTGCGATTGTGTCTATGAAAGTACATTGTGGGGTGCCTGGGGGGCTCAATTGGTTAAGCGTCCAACTCTTGATTTCAGCTCAGGTCATGATCTCATGGTCCATGGGTTCGAGCCCTGCATTGGGTTCTTGCTGACTGCAGAGCCTGCTTGGGATTCTCTCACCCCCTCTCTCTGCCCCTCCCCTGTTTGCTCTCTTTGTCTTAAATTAAATAAACTTCAAAAAATGGAAGTACTTTATAAAGAGCATTAAATTACTTGCCATTGGTCTCCTTCTGAGGAACCGGGGCCAGCTGGAGGGCAAGGTCTTGGTCTTCTTCTTCTATTATTTTTCTATGGTGGTAAAAAACACATGACATAAAATTTAGCATCTTAGTATACATCGTTTTAGTATATAGCTCAGCAATGTTAAGTACATTCACATTGTCATGAAACAGATCTTCAGAATGTTTTCATCTTGCAAAACTGAAAACCTATTATACAACAACTCCCCTTTCTCCCCCCTTCCCAGCCTTTGACAACCATCCCTCAACTTTCTGTCTCTATGAATCTGACTGCACTAGATATCGCATATAAGGGGAATCATACAGTATTTTCATTCAGTTTTAAAGAACTAGTGTTCAGCAGAACATTCAGCCCCTTAAAAGACCCTCGCTAAATCTCTGGAAGGAATGAATGGTGGTTAGGATCCTATCTAACCCCAATGTGTTCAGACTTCTCACTTTCATGAGGATGAACACACCACCTTGGTTTGCCTGGGACTTTTTGTGTTTTAGCATTGAAAATTCTGTCTCCTGGGCAACCCCTTAGTCCCAAGCAAACTCAGATAACTGGTCACCCTAGCCTAGCTAGCTGGCTATGGCAAAGAATGTAGCTTGATCCAAAGATCCGGGAAGGAGTTGGAATTCGGGGGGCTTCCTGCTGAGCTGGATTGATACTTCCAAGGAGAAATGTTTCTGTAGGAGTTGGGTTTATTTTCAGAGCCTAATGGCCTCAAGGGTCAGTTTTTTTGCTCAGAATTGGGCTCCCCTCTTCCCTGAATCCTCCAAAGAGATCTGAGTGGACAGTAGGTGAAACTGACTTGTCTCCCTCAACCATTTATAGGGGTCAGATGGGTGAGAGCCTTCTCTGGGGCAGAATCAGGTTTTATGGGGTCTGAAACTTAAACAATTTGGGGTTTTCTTTTAAAAAATAGTAGAGGGGTGCCTGGGTGGCTCAGTCAGTTAAGCATTTGACTTCGGCTCAGGTCATGATCTTGCGGTTTGTGGGTTCGAGCCCTGCATTGGGCTCTGTGCTGACAGCTCAGAGCCTGCAGCCTGCTTCAGATTCTGTGTCTCACTCTCTCTCTGCCTCCTCTCCCCACCCCAGCTCATGCTCTGTCTCTCTGTCTCAAAAATAAATAAACAAAAAAAATAAAAAATAAAAATTAGTAGATGTAGCCATGGGAACATATTACTAGGGTTGCTCTCAGGGCCCTGGAAGGGTTTAGGCAATCAAGGGCCCTGAGACTTAGGGTTCTTCAGCTGTATAGTAAATCTCTCTTCTTCCCCATGTTTTCTTTTTTAAAAAAAAATATTTTTAGAAATTGAGGTAAAATGTACACAAAATGAGATTAACCATTTTCTTTATTTTTCTTTATTTATTTTTAAATATGTATTTATTTTCAGAGAGAAAGCTAGAGAATAAGCAGGGGAGGGACAGAGAGAGAGGGAGGCAGACTCCCAAGCAGGCTCCATGCTCATGGCAGAGCCCGATGTGGGGCTCAAACTCATGAACTATGAGATCATGACCTGAGCCAAAATCAAGAGTCAGACACTTAACTGACTGAGTCACCCAGGCACCCTAAGAGTAACCATTTCAAAGCACACAAATCAGTGGCATTCAGGACATTTACGTTGTTGTGCAACTACCACATTTATCAAGTTCCTGAACATTTCTATCATGCCGAGAGGTAACCCTGTACCCAGTAAGCAGTTTAACCCCATTCGCCACTCACGCTAGACCCTGACAACTCCCATCTGCTGTCTGTCTCTGTGGATTAACCCATTCTGGGCATTAAATATACATGGAATTATATGTTATGTGGCCTTTTGTGTTTGACTTCTTTCCTTGGCATATGTTTTCAAGCTTCTGCATTGCAACGTACATTTGTACTTCATTCCCTTTTATAGGTAAATCCTATTCCATTGTATAGACAGAACACATTTCAAATTCTCGTTTCTCCATATTCTCGCCAATACTTGTTATATTCCATCTGAAAAAAAATTGTAGCTGTCCTAGTGGGTGTGAAGTGGCATCTCATTATAGTTTCTGTCATGCTCTTTTTTATTTTCCACTCAGTTTGACATTTTCTCTAACTTTCAAAAACATCTTGGAAACAACCACGTACGTAGAAAAATTTTTCTCTGATAAATAATAGTCTGCAATAAAGAATTTACTTGTGTTCATGCCAATTCACAGTGGTGCTATCAGCCCCCAGAAATCTAAATGACAGGACAGGGGTTGGTACTGGGCAGGTCAGTCTTCCCAGGAATAAGCCAGGACCTGGGAGTCATAGATATTCCCAATCCTGGATTGAAAGTTGACACTTGGACCTCCATCTTCTCTCTGACACTGGAAACATTACTTGGTCCTTGTATTAGTTTCCTAAGGTTGCCAAAATACCACAGACTGGGTGGCGTAAGCAACAGACGTTTATTTTCTCACAGTTCCAAGATCAAGGTGTTGATAGGTATGGTTTCTCCTGAGGTCTCTCTCCTTAGTTTCTGGATGGTGGCCTTCACATGGTCCTTCCTCTGTGTGCACGCATCCCTGGTGTCTCTTCCTCCTTTTTTTTTTTTTTTTTTTGAAATTTTAAATTGTTTATTTGAGAGAGAGAGAGAGAGAAAGCATAAGCGAGGGAGACAGGCAAAGTGAAAGAGAGTCCCAAGCAGGCTCCACTCTCAGTGCAGAGCCTGATGGGGGCTCCATCCCACAACCCTGGGATCATAATCTGATCCAAATTCAAGAGGTGACCATTGTGGTGCCTGGGTGGCTCAGTCAGTTAAGCACCCAACTCTTGGTTTCAGCTCAGGTCATGATCTTATGGTTTGTGGGATGGAGCCCCACATTATGCTTTGAGCTGACAGCAAGGAGCCTGCTTAGGATTCTCTCTCTCTCTCTCTCTCTCTCTCTCTCTCTGCCCCTTCCCCACTATCACATACACTCTTTCTCTCAAAATAAACACATAGGTTGAAAAAGAAAAAAAGAGACAGATGTTCAACCGACTGAGCCATCCAAACATCCCTCTTCTTATAAAGATAGCAGCCATATTGGATAAGGACTCCCCTTATACAACCTCATTTAACTTGAATTATCTGTTCAAAGGCTCTATATCCATTAAGGCTTCAATATATGAATTTGTAGGGGACACAATTCATACTTTCAAAGCATGGACTTTATCATTGTATAGATAATTGAAATCAATTTGAGAAGTTTACAAAAAAAAAACCAGAAAGGCAAATCTCAGCCTCTACCATGCCATTCGTAATAGTGTTGAGTCAGCCCAGATGGTGAGACATGGCAGAAAGAGCTGTGCCCTCTTTCTGGAGAGGATGACTTTCAGTTTAGAGGCCACCCCCAATGTCCTTTTATTCCTCTGGCCCAGGAATTTATGATGAGGATCAAAAGGGACAATACGTTTGAAAAGGTTTGAAACGATAAAGCACTATAAAAAGCAAGTCACCACCATTACTGCTTTTCTTGTCCGAAGGATGCATTCTGAGCCAAGCTATGTAGTTACCAATTTTGTCACTAAATGTCACCTCCTCGAGTGCTGATTTACACCATTTGCCACTGAATTAATAATGAATCAGCTTGCCTGCTAGTGACAGAAAACCCCAAATAACAGTTGCTTAACAAGAGAGACAAATTGAAGAAGTAAGCAATCTGCTTCAAGCAGTCTTCAGGGACCAGTCCTTATGGCCCAACATGGCGGCGTCAGCATGCGCAACGCCAGGATTGCAAGAGGGATGATGCAGAAGAGAGAAGAGAGGGGCTGCGAGCCGTGCAATCTTCATACCCGTCCATCACATTGGCCAGAAGTTAGTCAGGTGGCCACACCTGACTGCGAGGGAGGTCAGCAAGTGTAATCATTATTCTCAGTGGCCGTGTCCTCGGATTAAATTTTTACTACTAGGAAACATGAGGAAAACACATACTGCTGGAATCTAGGAGTCTCTGCCATATAATATGCTTCTCAGGGCACCTGGGTGGCTCAGTTGACTGAGCGTCCGACTTTGGCTCAGGTCATGATCTTATGGTTTGTGAGTTCGAGTCCCGCATCAGGCCTTGTGCTGACAGCTCAGAGCCTGGAGCCTGCTTTGGATTCTGTGTCTTCCCCTCTCTCTGCTCCTCCCCTGCTTGCTCTCTGTTTCTCTCTCCTTCAAAAATAAATAAACACTTAAAGAAATAATAATCTGCTTCTCAGATTCTCTGGACTTTGGAAATTACACAGATCAGTCAATCAACAGGAAGCTTTGGATAAGTCAGGAAATAGAAAGTGATGCCCCCTTATCCACGGGGGATATCCACAGTGGATTCCTGAAACTGTGGTAGTCCCCCGCCCTACACATGCTATGTTTTTCTCTTGTACATACATACCTATGATAAGGTTTAATTTGTAAATTAGGCACAGTAAGAGATTAATAACACAAACATTGATCAAGGGGCTCCTGGATGGCTCAGTCGCTGCCTCTACTATTTCATGGGTTTGAACCCTGTGTCCCGCTCTGCGCTGACAGTGTGGAGCTTGCTTGGGATTCTCCCTCTCTCCTTTTCTCTCTGCCTCTTTCCTTCTCTCGCTCTCTGTGTCTCTAAGTAAATAGACTTAAAAAAATTGATCAAAAATTGTTGATTGGTTATAGCTTCAGGCCTAGATGGCTGCTGGTAGTAAGTTGTCATTAGGTTTCAATTTTATAAACTTGAGGCGTTTACAGGCTTAGCTTTTGGTTTGCTTATGCGGGCCACCGAGGCATTAGAGCCACCTCAGAGTGATGGCCTCCTAGTTTCATTAATTTAACAGCTATTACCATTCGTGTTACTATTAGCGACAGTTCATTTATACAGTGCTATAGAAGTCAAGAAGAATGGGTCATTTATTTACCCATGTGGCAGCAGCTGTCCTGGGCCCCAGAAATATCTAAGGAACTAAATGGGTTTCTGCTGGAGTTCGCGTTCTAGCTGGGGAAACAGACAAGAAACACATGGATGAACAAAATGCAAGGAGAATAACAGGAAAATGGTCACGAAAACAGTTCCTTTTTTTAATAGTTTTTTTTTAATGTTTATTCATTTTTTTTTCTTCTAATGTTTTATTTATTTCTAGGAGAGAGAGAGAGACAGTGTGAGCAGGGGAGGGTCAGAGAGAGAGGGAGTCACAGACTGAAACAGGCTCCAGGCTCTGAGCTGGCAGTCAGCACAGAGCCCGACGCGGGGCTCGAACCCAAGAACTGCGAGATCATGACCTAAGCGAAAGTCGGACGCTTAACCAACTAAGCCACCCAGGTGCCCCAATGTTTATTCATTTTTTGAGAGAGAGATGGAGACTGAGTGTGAGTGGGGGAGGGGCAGAGAGTGAGGGGGAGACAGAATCCCAAACAGGCTGTCAGCACAGAGCCCGATGCAGGGCTTGAACCCACGAACTGTGAGATCATGACCAAGGCCAAAGTCAGACGCTTAACTGACCGAGCCACCCAGGCGCCCTGAAAACAGTTCCTATTATCTCATTGTGTCACAGACACTGGGCTAAGAGGTTTCCACGCATTTTCCTATTTAATCCTCAGGACAATTCCATGAGGCAGATTATTATTGTCCCCATTTTACAGATGAGGACACTGACCCTCAGAGACATTATGGTGCTAGTAAATGGCAGAAACAGGCCTGATTTCCTAGCAGCTACGTTTTGCTGCCTATCTTTGTTGTTATTGTTGTTGTTTTGGTATCATTTTAAAATACAGCCTCCAGTGGATGAGAGTAGAAACGTATAAATCAAGGAATCTTTAAAATACGCTCTTTGTAGTAATTTATTGTGCTCATGCTCTTAAAGAACATTCCTGAAAGTATACTTTATCTCAATTAAGCCTCTTCCTGGGAAAACTACTTCATCAGCTTCTGTGTCCCCAAAGTCCAATGCTTGGAGGCAGCCTGCACTGATGGCTACTTGAATCAGAGGTCTGTTTAATAGATTTTTCTCCTGAACTGAGGTTCTTTGGCAGAGACCTTGAGAAATTTCATCACATCTCATAAATTGGGAACTTCTCTGCTGGGAGCTGGGAACTACAAGGCAACACCACTGAGATTTTGGGAGAATACATCCAGAGACCTTTGTAAGGCTATAAAAATGCGCACGTCTTCACTCTAGCTAAACATTCCCCATTGAGTGTACTTATGCATTGGATGGAGCACTGCGGAAATATCGTCTTTAAAAAAAAATTAGTTAAGCAATCTGTACACCAGGTGTGGGGCTCGAACTCATGACCCCTGAGACCATGGCCTGACTGAGTCAGCCAGGCACCCCTGAAATATCATCATGATGGACAAGGCCATGTCACATCTAATCTGACCTCCAGTGAATTTTACCCTATAGCTTAGCCTAAACTTTCTGGGATACCCCCCCCCCCCACCCCGCCACACACTAAGAATAATTACTTCCTTAAAAGTTCCCAATTTCTGTCCAACTCTGGGACAAGCACTTGGCATTCCCCCCCCCCCCCCCCCCCCCCCCCGCCGGAACTGTATTTATCTCTTCACATGATCAAGGGCACATCCAATTACAAGTAGGAGCCACCAAGACCGATAGATACATAGATGCTGGGAGGATCCTTGCCCAGCCACGGAACACAGCCTTTCTGCTCTCAGTAAGCAAAGTACAAATATGTAGCTCAAGGAAGTTATGAAGAACCACATGAGACACTTGAGCCACTGATGAAAAGTTGAAATTATTGATGCTACAGTGCCAAGAATATGATATATTGATTACTTATGGCTGCATAAGAAATGACTCCAAGACATAGCAGCTTCAAACAAAACAAAGGTTATCTATTATTGCTCTTGGTTTCTGTGGGTTAGGAATTCACATAGGGCACGTAGCAGGGATAATTGACCTCTGCTCCTCAGTGTCTCCACTGGAAAACTGGAAAGCCTGTGGGTTGAAATCATCTGACTGTGTGTTCATTCTCAGGTCTGGGGCTTTACACCCATGAGGCTGGCTGTTGGTGGGTGGCGGCTGGGTGGGGGGTGAGGGGTGTTGATCAGAACACCCACACTTGGTTTCTCTATGTATCTTGGGCTTCCTCACAAAATGGCGGTTGGGTTCAAAGGGCAAGCACCGAGAGAAAGAGAGAGAGAGACTGAGAGATGGAGAGAGAAAGAGCCAGGTGGACACTGTGACTTTTTACTACAGAGCCTCAAACATCCCATGGCATCACTTCTGCTGCACTCCCTCAGCCAGAGCAGCCACTATCACCACCCAGATACAAGGTGTCAGGGGAAATTTTGCTTCCTCTGGTAGAAGGAGACAGTCCCATTGTAAAAAGAACATATGAGATGGGATGAATATGTAGGTGTCTTTGGAAAATATAGTCTGCCTTAGATGCAAATACTTATTGAGTAAATCTATGAGTGTTAAATATGTGCTCTCAAAGAAGTTATAATCCAACTGATAAAATAAAACACAGAATCATAGAACTCTTTGGCCTAATGACACTTAAGATCAACTAGCTATATGCTTCTTGGCTGTTTGTATATCTCCAGTGGTATCAGAGGTGGTCTATGTAGGTCATGGACTTTCTTGACAATAAGTAAGCATTTGTATCCCCTGGATCCCCATGTGTCAGGTGAGGTGTGTCCTCTGCTGACACCACTTGCTGTGGGTCACCCGCCTGTGGCTCTTCAGTCTGCTTTTGGAGAAGTACCGTGCTGTGGCCGACCAGACTTCGTTTTAAGCTCCAGTTCAGCTCCTTAGCGGGTGTGTGACCTTGGACAAGTTAGCTCATCTCTCCAATCTTCTGTTTCCTCTTATAAAATGGAGCGATTGACCTGGCCAGGTATATGTATTCAAAATCATTGGTATAAGGTTAAAAGGATGACCGCACACCCTTTCAATCATGTAGGGGAGCATTGATCAGCCCAAGGTCCTCCCAAATTTTATTTAATTCTTTAGGACATGTAGTGTTGTGTTGCTATCTGCTACTGACTAATGCCCAAACCCTCTGAAGTTACATGTTAACTGGTAGATTTCCAAGACTAGGGAAGGTAACTCCAGAGGTTATAGTTTTCTTGGCCCATAGGCCACTGACCAGTTTAGTCTGTAGCTTAGAAAGTTTATTTTAGGATATCTTTCCTGACTGACTACACAGGCATCTGTTCATCGAATTCTCCTTTGAACCAGCTTTACCATCCTCCCGGCCCTCTCACGAATTAGCTACATAAATAATTGACATATGTTCGTTCTATATTTGTCTGAGAGTCAGGTTTTTAGCTTTTTGAAAATCACACTTTGATAGCCCGAAGTCCTATGCACCATGAAAAGGAAAATAATTAGTGTCCTAGCTATTCACTGGAGGAAGAGATCTGAAGAGAGCCAGGAGGACTTAATAGGAATGACTTTTTATAGAAAGACTTTTGAGAAGATCTTGATAGATGTGAATTGTTTCAGGGCGGGGAGGGCATTTGAGGGCTGGGAGGTCCTCTGTGCAGAAGGGCCACGTAAGTGGGGAAGTCAGTGAACAAACCGGAAAGCCACATCTGGAGAGGGGTAATAAATATCATTTTAAAACCAACTAACCACATGAAAGACTATTGATAACCTCACCATTTCACCCGTTGTAAATTATTAAGACGAAAACCCAGTAGTTGTTCTGTATTTCAATTGTATTTGGTTTTGTTTTGTGTTTTTCTTCTTTTGTTTTTTTCAACATGGAGAAAGTAGTAATATGGTTGTTTTCAGTTTATGGTTAAGTCTTTGCTCTGTCTGCACAAGCCTACATGGGTGGCCTTTCCTGGGGTTAGTTTAGAAAGGAAACAAAATAGTGCTCTTAGTCATAAAGTTTTAATTTCTCTCCCCCTGGGCTCTGCAGAGCAATCCAGTATGAAAAAAGGCTGCGTCAATGCAGGGGCTTCGGATTATTAGCTAGACTTGTAACGTATACAAAAAAGAAGTCACTTTCTGCCTTTGCCATGTTTCTTTAAAACTCATGAATTTTTTATTCTGTAGATTAAAGAGCGATCAAGTCCAACGCTTGGAAGCAGCCAAAGCAGCCTCTTACAGAAAGAACATCATGGACAAAGAAACCCTGTTTGGAAATACAGACTTTAATTTCACCTCCTTTTTGCACTCCTTACTCGTGCTGATGGCATCTCGGCTTTCAGACACTGCTTCTTTCTTCATATTGTAGTGAGGGATATATGACATTAAATTTTACTGTTTCAGCCCTTTTTAAGTGCACGATCAGTGGCGTTAAGTACACACATGACATTCGCATGTATGTACTTGTGCGAATGTATCACTGGCTGCCCATCTGCAGAATTCTTTTTTTTATAATTAAAAAATGTTTTATTTATTTTTGAGCGTGAGTGTGTGAGCGAGGGAGAGACAAGGAGAGAGGAGAAGAGAAGATCTGACGTGGGTTCTGTGCTGAAAGCAGCAAGCCCGATGTGGGGCTCGAACTCACAAACTGTGAGATCATGACCCGAGCCGACATCCGGCGCTCAACCATCTAAGCCACCCAGGTGCCCCCAGAGCTCTCTCTATCTTGCACAGCTGGCACTGGCCACCTGTTAAACCAGGCCCCGTACTTTTCTCTCCTCCCCTTAGCCTGGCAACCACCCTTCTACCCGCTGTCTCTATAAATCTGGCTATTTCTTGGACTTCATGAAAGTGGAATCGTCCAGTGTGTGTCCTTGTGTGGGTGGTTTCTCTCACTGAGCTGTAGTGTCTGCCAGGATTTCCTTCCTGTTTCAAGGCTGGATAACATTGCATTGTATGTGTGTGCCACATTCGTTTACCCCTCCAACTGTCCATGGGCACTTGAGTTGTCTCCACCTTTTGGCTGCTGTGAACACGGGCGTGCAACTATCAACACACTGCTTTTTACACAAGCACTTTTAAATAATGATCCACGTGGCCCAAGAGATGTTCAGCACGCCTTCTGCCTCCCAAGAAACTTCTGGCCATGTTTTGTCCAGTCCAAAACCTAATCGGACTCCTATACGTTTTCAGGAAGCACAAAGCCCTAAGCTGTGACAGCACTTCAGTGTTGAGTCGCTATTTCTCCCAGATCCAATCTTCATGGGGATAAGTGGCTGGGAACTTGGGAGCTGGTGCCATCTTGCTGGCCTGTTTCCCAACTGCCCATACCCTCCCTGGTACGAGCTCCAGCAGCCCCTGACTGCCGGAGGGGGCAGATGACAAAGCCAAGCCAACTAGACTATGTTTCTAGAAATCTGAAAAAAAAAAAAAAATCACATGATGGCGAGATCTCCAACAGAAATTCCTTATGAGCCTCTGGCGTGGTGGTCCTTGGATCCGTCCTGGCTCCTGCTTTCACCTCTGTGAGCAGCTCAGTGTCACTGAAATAACCTCTCCTTTCAGCCCTCAGTCCATGAGTCATTTTCTAGGGCTTTCTGTCAAACAGCCTCGACTGATAAACTATTCAGAGACTAATGATGCTTGAATTTCTTCAGGAAATATAGGAATACCATAAAACTTGATTTGACATGGACATGACCTGTTTTATTATGGTCCATTTCTTTCAGAATTGTCCTGACAGCTATTTTTAAAACATGTCATAACCAAAGGGAAATTTCTGTTTCCCCCTTGATCTATCTGTGCATCTCTTTCTTCGCGTTTGTCTCTGGCTCTCTCTGTGTCTGTCTGTCTGTCTCAGAAGAGGAGGAGAATGGAGGACTGAGGAAAGAAGCAGGAGAGACCAAGGTTAAAGGGCAGAATCTTCAACCATATAAAAGCGTGGAAACTTCCCAAAGCGCACCTGTTGTTTGCTCCTGGGGACGCACGCCTTTGAGCAAGAGTGTTTCAGATTCAGGGTTTCACTTACTGCCTGAATTTAGGCATTGAGATGCCTTTGGCATCTCCTCAAAGTAAGAGCTAGAGAGTTATTCCCATCAGAGGGAGAATAATTGCATCTGCATTTTCCACGATTTGCTTTTGTGTTTTTTAAATAAGGGAATTCCTCTAGAGTCAGAACTTCTTCAAGTGCTCTAAAAACTTCTCTTGTTTGAGCTGTAGCCCTCTGTGAGCTCTTTCTTCTAACGAGCCGCTTCTGGAAGCTCTTCCACAAAGCATTTTAAAATGTGGTGTTGGCCTCTCTTTTTCTGAGCCACATCAAAGAGCACATATTGTTTCCTTTCTGAGAACAAAACTCTTTACTGGCAAGAAAGAACAAAAAACCCAGCAGCGAACCATCCCTATCAGGAAAGGCACTGGTAACCCTAACTACGAGAAAGATCTGCATCCCCAATCTGCACTCACTTTTTGAAATTTGAGCCCAAGTATGGTAGTTTTGCCCCAGTGTATACGGCTCTAAAATGCAATCATGCTTTTCCACTTTAAAAACCTTTGTGAACCTGGTTTAACAAATTATTCCTCACAGGGCAGCTAGTAACGCCTACCAAATACTTCGGGTGAAATATTCAATAAAATCATGAATAGCAAAATCACAAATATTTAGCAAAATTGAGAACGTCCTTGTTTTTTTGACTCAGGAATGTCACCTGTAGGAATTTATCCTATGCATTTAAGGTATCTGTCTTTGCAATATTTGTCACATATATGCATACACACAAAATGATAGATGTAAAGTGTTATTTGTTACAGCACTGTTTGTAAGAGCAAAACATTGGAAACGACCTGATACTCATGAATGCCTAGAATTGAATGGATAGAATTCTATCCAATGGAGTGGCTTTTTAAAAAAGGGCATTTAAGGGGCACCTAGGTGGCTCAGTCGGTTAAGTGTACAACTCTTGGCTTTGGCTCAGGTCATGATCTCAGGGTTAATGAGTTCAAGCCCCATGTCGGGCTCTGTGCTGACAGCTCAAAGTTTGTGGCCTGCTTAAGATTCTGTGTCTCCCTCTCTCTCTGCCCCTCCCCTGCTCACTCGCACGTGCTCTCTCTCTCTCTCTTTCTCTCAAAGAGAAATAAACGTTACAAAATCTTTTTTTAAATCACTTGGGGAGTTTTTAAAAATACTCCCTCCCCTAGAGATTCCAATCTAAGCTTTCTGAAAAGCCTCCTCAAATGACTTTTTCTCCCCCACATGATTTTAATGTACAGCCAAGATTGAGAAAAGGTGGTATGTGGTGTGCTTCCATTTGCTTAAAAAAGAAAAAAAGTATGTATTTCCCTTTACAAGCTAAGATGATTTCTAGAAGGAAACCCAAGAGAGTAGTCACTGTTTACACTGAGGGTGGGAGCCGGATATAACTTTTCAATTGTATCCCTTTCAACCATTTGAATTTTACATGTTGTAAGCATATTACCTATTTAAAAATATATAAATAAAATCAAACCTTAGAAATGCTCTTTATAAATAGTACTTTGGAAAGAACAGGTGGGAACATTGAGCAAAATGATCTCCTCCTTTCCTTTTTCTTACCCCCAAAGGCTAATGTTTAAGGAAGGTGTACTAAGGAGGCAATTGTGAAAAGGATCAAAACATTAGTTTTCAGGCTGGTCTATCCTTTTTGCTTAGCCCAGAAATGGAGCTGTCATTCTGTCTGTGGGGGAGGTAAGAAAGGCAAGAGTTCATATCAATTGTTGAAAGTAAAATACTTGTCTGTCCATGCATCCATGCATCCATCCATGCATCCATGCATGCATCCATCCATGCATCCATGCATGCATCCATGCATGCATCCATGCATGCATCCATGCATGCATCCATCCAGGCATCCATGCATCCATCCATGCATCTATCCAGCCATCCATGCATCCATGCATCCATCCATCCACCCATCCATGCATGCATGCGTCCATCCAGGCATCCATGCGTCCATGCATCCATCCATGCACTTCTTCAATAATATGTTGAGCACTTATCTAGTGGCAGGTGCAGTGCCCCTGCTCTTAAGGAGTTTAGGCAGGCTGGGGAAAAAGAAAGTTTAACCAAGAAGAAGAATCCAAAGTGATGATGCCTACATTAGAGATGCATGCAGAATAGTTCGCTTTTGAAACACTTGGGATCCCCTGCACCTTATGAAGACGGAAAAGTGGAAAAACTCATGGAAAGGGAACTTCAAGTTTACTGACACTATGTGTTTCCCTGTCTGGGATGGGTTCGAGGGGGCTTGGTACATGTGGGAAGGAGCATGCCAACAATGGGTTCGGGGCATGAGAGTTTTTTCTGCCTCAAAATAACTTTCCAACTCATTAATTAGACGTTCACATGCTGACGGGATCTCTAGGTTCATAAATATGAATTTGATTAAGTTTGGTTAATCATTGGTTCCAATACAATTTCCTCTTGTCTCTTTTTTCTGGTAATCTAAATTTAGGTGCTTAGTCTGTATCATATTCTCAAGAATTCATTTCATTTTAGCAAACAGTTACTGAATGTCTCCCTATTCAAGGCATGGGGATACAAAGCTAAAACACTGCCTTGTAGCAGGAGAGTCAGGCAGGTAACCAGGGTTCGGTGTGCCGAATACGACCCTGTACATGTCCACGTGCCTGTTGCCCACAGCCTCCTTCTGAGCAAGCAGCCAGTTCTTAATGCAAAGATTGCCCAAGACAGGAATAAATCCACTGGATGTCTGAGGAGGGAGTGGTTAATTTAGGGCTGGGAGAGAGTTTGGGGTAGAGGTTGGTAGGGAGCCAACCAAGGGGATATTTGAATTTGGACTTGAGTGAGAATGAGAAAGAACGAGAAACTTTTGGGACAATTTGGAGGTGTGCCAGTCCATGGAGTATCAGAGTTATGAAAAGAACCATGAATCTCACATAAGGGTTTGGGAGGGTGGGGGATGGACATGCGGTGAGCTAGGAGAATATGTTGGGGTTGGATTGAGGTGCATTTGGACTTGTTCCACTGCAGTCAGAGATCGTCAATGCTTGGTAGTCATGGGACTTGGGTTCATGGCCACGGTGCCTGCACCACGATGGTTGGTCCAGGGTCTGTACAGAAGCCCCCACCCGCTTTGTGAGGAGCCTGTTAATTCTTTTTTTTTTAAATTTGTTTTCAACATTTATTCGTTTTTGAAAGAGAGAGAGAGACAGAGAATGAGATGGGGAGGGGAAGAGAGAGGAGACACAGAATCTGAAGCAGGCTCCAGGCTCCGAGCTGTCAGCACAGAGCCTGACGCAGGGCTTGAACCCACGAACCATGAGATCATGACCTGAGCTGAAGTCGGACACTCAACCAACTGAGCCACCCAGGCGCCCCTAGGAGCCTGTTAACTCTTAACATTGAACCCCATTGGAACACATTTGTCTCACTGCTTTCTCTACTCACTGTAGATTTAAAACATAAAACAGCAGATCTGAAAGGAAATGCTGACTTGCTAGATGCAGGAAACTAGGCAGGAGTCAGAGGGAGACTGGCCAACAGACAAAGCAGTAGATGGCCAGGCAGTGTGGGTGCGTTTGGTAACTCATGGAACCGACATTTGGCGATAACCTCCGAGATTCTCCTGCATTTTAGCCCAGACGGCCATGCTGACCCCCAGGAGATGTTTAGGGCATGGTTATTATGTTCTGTTTAAGAGAGCAGGAGCACACATCTCATTTGAGAAAATCTCCATTATAAACAACTATTTTCAAGCTTTGACACGTCAAGGGATAGAGTAAAAAAAAAACCCACTTTTTTTTTATTTTGGTAAAATAAACATAACATTTATCAAGCTCACCATTTTAAGCATACAGTTCAGCATCATTAGGTGTGTTTGCAATGGTGCATAACCATCACCACCATTTCCAGAACTTTCTTGTTATCCTGAACAGAAAGTCTGTGCCTTTCCGTTTTCTTCTCTCTTCAGTGCCTGGCACCCAGCATTCCATGTTCTGTCTCTCTGAATCTATTTTATAAACGGGATACTACAGTACTTGTCCTTTTGTGACTGGCGTGTTTCACTTAGCATTATGTCTTCAAGCTTCACTCGTGTGTCAGAGTTTCCTTTCTTGTGGAGGCTGAATAATGGTAGACACCCCATTTACCCATTCATCCGTCCGTGGACACCTGGGTTGCTTTAGCCCGTTGGCTCTTGCGCATAATGCTGCTATGAACGAATATCTCTTTGGGTCTCTACTTTCAGTTCTTGTGGGTGCGTACCCAGAAGTGGCATTGCTGGCTACGTGACGATGCTATTTTTAGTTTTTTAGGAACTGCCTTACCATCTAAAAATAATCTTTTTTTTTTTTCTTTACTCAAATACTCCTAATCCTTCAAGGTCCTAATCAAATTTTACCTATTCCAGGAAGTCCTTGATTTCTCCTGCCATCTGTCTGCCTCCTTGCTGTGGGCCACGCAATTTGGCAGCTTATTAGCTCCTCCCCTGGGTTACCTGGTCTTGCTTTCCCTGTGGACCCTGTACAGCCCAGGTTGGATTGTAAGTTCTCCATGTGCAGGTCACGTCTTGCCCAGGATTATTCTTACTCCTCACTGCGTACAGCCCAGAGAAGAGGGTAAGGCAGATATTCTGGAAAAATCACTGACTGATTGAAATACCTTTAGAAGGAAGCACAATGTCATAAATCTTCATCCTCGGATTTTGGGGATTCGGTAAACAGCAAAGCTATTTTGGAATAGAACCCAGAAGGAATTCCCACACAAAGTGTGGGATGTAAATGGCAGGCAGTGAGACCAAAAGATTGGGGTTGGGTTGGTGTTGGCATCGAGTATTGATCAAACAAAAATGAGTTAAACTTGGCCTTATTGCCAACTAGCGTAGCCTTGTGGCCTTGGCCAAATGTTTTAACTTCTCTGAGTCTTAGTTGCCCAGCACCAAAATGAGATTGATGTATTGTCACTTTACAAGTTCTTGACGAAGCTGACCTGGACAATGTCCAGAGTCAGAAAATACTGGCCACCTACCTCCCCTTCTTCACAGATTCTTCTGGACTGAAGTGGTAGTTCCAGGTCTTAGCCTTCCTTCTCTTTGCTTACTTTGTGAGAGTGTGTCGGAGAGCATTGCTGGTATTTTAAAAATGTAGATGGTGTTACTATTCAGGGATGATGGGGCCAAAAGACGAGGAGACACCTGGCATTGAAGAGACAGCCACCTGCAATTTCTCAGAACCAGGAGGGACCCTGCCCTGCACAGGACCCCGTGGGAAGTGCCAGGGCTGGACAGAAGGCATGAAGGACAAGGGGAAGGCACGGAGGAGAGCCTCTTCTGTGGTTTTCCTGGAAGGAATGATCTAGGCAGTGTATGCAGGGTAGACAAATTTAGGATTGGCTAGTTTGAGCACTTCCATGGGCTCTAGGGCCCAGTGGTTGTCGCCAGTGGTTTGGTGCCCGGGCCCTGCGGCACTTGGGCAGAGGAGTATTGCCTTCTGGAGTGTGAGCACCCCACAGAGGGGAGCTTTGGGGTCCAGGCTCTGGTTTGATTACTTTGCATGTCAAAGGAGTGCTCCAGGAGAGTAGTTTGCTGTCTTTCAGAACCAGCTAGACCTAGGAGGACAGTCCTTCTTCCGTCAGCAAGTCCCCGGATATAGAGGACCAAGAATATGGAAAATGAGAACATAACCTGTGAATTGTTGGTGAATGAGGAACACAGACTGGCTCTCAAATACAAAAGGCGTGATTCCTATGCTCCTGGGACCCTCGCCCAAACCTGCCCTTATGGCTAAGGAACCACTTAATCCGTGGGCTGAGAATAATAGTCATTAGGAAAATAGCCTCTCTTTGCCCCAGTTCCCCAAGAATTCTGACTTTCCTAGGCCCTATCAACTGTCTTCTCTCTGCTCTCCTTGAACAGAAAGGTTTTAGCTAAAGATAAATATCTCTGAGAGGTTAAGAAAATGACCTCGGTGGGAAGAAAGTGAACGTCTCACTGGAACATTTCAACGCAGGATGGCTCTCTTTAAAGAGGAAGCTTCAGGAAAAAAAAAAAAAAAAAGGAGCGAGAACACTAATAAATAATCATAACAAAACCAATTTCCAAGTGAGAATTGCAACTCAGCTGTAAAGCTTCGCTGAGGCTTGAGCTTGAAACGGGACTTTGAAAAAATAAACCTCACTCCAAATTAGAACGCCTGCAAATGTAGTCATTTCTACCTAAGAGGCTTTGTGTCCAAACATGTCATTTGAGAGCCCAGGCAGACAAAGGAGAATGCCCTTGGAAAGAAGGCTGCCATTCAGCCCAGCAGCCCCCAGGCATTGGATTTCCTCACTGGGCTCAATAACATTTTCAGCCACATTAGGCACCAGCTTCAAACCTGGTGGGAAGCAAATTTAAAGTGTCTCTTTTAGCGAAAAACAATGAGAATGCTGTATTTCACAAAAGAAAGGATTCCTGTCGCTCTTGGAATGGCAGACCTGGAGTCTTAACGATTACATTTGACAGTAGCTTGTACCCCTAGATGTTGAATTTATAGACACCTTTGGGCTGGTAAAGCGTATCCTTAAGGGAGAATGCTCCAGATACTCCGCTGAGCATGAGTTCTTCAATAGCCTAGGAGCAAATGTGTACCTATCCATCTTTGTATTCCCAGGGATAAGTAATAAACAAATGAATGATCCTATAACCAGAAAGGCAGCCCCACCGTACTGACAGTAAAGAATAGTAGAAGGTTAAAAAAGCATACACCTATTCATTCATTCACTCATTCACTCATTTCTTCAGAACAGATGGCTCCTGCCAGGTGCCTGAGATACAGACCGAACGAGGCTCATGGTGAGAAATAGAAAAAGGGCATCTAGAGGGGGGAGGGGGAGATGCCCTCACCTTCAAATGGAGGGCAAGAAAGACTTTCCGGAGGCACAGAAGAGAGGAGAAAGGATGGAGCCCTGGTGCAAGATAGAAAACACGACACTGGATGAAAGGATATCAGATCGGGATGCGTGAGGACCTCTGCTCAGAAACAAACAAGGAAAAAAAAAAACCCAAGAAAAGTTTTACTATTAAGCCCAGGTCCCAGCTCACACCCAAGGGTATGTGGCTGGGGGAGGAGAAATGGACATTTAAAATTTTTTAAAAATGTTTTTCAAGTGAGCTCCATGCCCAACGTGGTGCTCGAACTCACAACCCTGAGTCATGTGTTCTACTGACTGAGCCAGCCAGGTGCCTCTGAAGTGGGCATCCTTTAAAGCTGAAAGACCGTTGACCAGGCTGTCTGCATTTGAGAAAGAGAAATCTCCGAGTGTGTCTGATGGATGTGCAGGTAAGGTACACTCTGGGTTTGTAGACATGATCATCTGTGGTCTGGGACATATTCAGGTCCTGCCACTGTGTCTGTGAGGGGCCCAAACTAGGATCATGGTGCCCAGCTAGGTCTACAGTGGTCAGCAGGTAGGTCAGGGTTTGTCCGGCCAAGGTCAGTGGGCGGGGGCTTGGGTGGGGTAGATGGTGGCCAGAGCTGCACAGGTAAGATCCTTCTACCTCCCGCTCTTGCATATATTCTGAGACCCTTGTGGTAGGAAGAACTGTAAAAGTCTCCCATTCCCTTTCCTTATTCCAGGGTCTGGGAATAAGTTGAGATTCCATGCCCTGATTATGCTCCTTTACATGGGAAAAAGGCATCTTGCACGTGTCATTAAGGTTACTAATCAGCTGACTTAGAGTTAATCAAAAGGGGGATCATGTGGATGGGCCAAGCCCCTTAAAAGCAGAGAGTTTTATCTGGCTGAGAGCAAAAAGGGAAGTCAGAGAAACTGAAGCCGTCAGAAGGGTTTGATGAACTTTTGCACGCAGGAAGATGGAGGGGGTCATGTGCAAGGGCCAGAGCGGCCTCGAGGCGCTCAGAGAGACCCATGATGGACAGCCAGCAAGCTAATGGGAACTTTAGTATGACAGCTGCATGGAGCTCAATTTTGCCAACAACCTCAAGGAACTTGGAAATCTTTTCTTCCTCCGAGCCCAGCCCCATCCACATCTTGTCTTCAGCCTTGTGAGACCTGGAGCAGAGAACCCAGCTAAGCCTAACCTGCCGTACCAAGTTAATAAATACGGTGTGGTTTTAACTGGCTACATCTGTAACATTTGTTACTCAGCAACAGAAACGAAAACAACCTTCTGAGTATCAGATATTGGGCTGGATAGGAAAGAGACATAGGTGCTGCCTTCAAAATCTTTCAGTTTGTAGGGACAATAAACATGGGATTGTGCAGAGAAATGCAGGATTAAAGGCTAAATGAGCAGGGCATGGAAAGTCATGGAAGAATCACGTGGCATGGTGTCAGGGATGAGCTGGGCAGCTCTGGTTGTAACACCTCCTCCCCCCATTTAGATGATCCGGGGCCCCCAGGTGCTCTGTGGGGGCACAGGTATGCACTTCCACCTCTCTTCTTGACATCAGAATCAATAGAATCAAGAAGTGAGCATTTCATTAAGGAGAAGATATACGGCTATGATGCCTCCTTGCCACTGAAAATTAATGGGCTGTCCCCTACGGTGTTTATCACGGGTGCTATTCATAGCCGATATCTGTTTTGCTGTGAAAAAGGCTGCTAATGCCCAAATATCCAAAATTCTGTTTTGTTTCAACAGTACTTAGTTAAAAGGCAGCACATTAACATAAGAGGAATGTTTAGGAACCCAGGGGAGATGAAGCTTCCGACCAGCTCAGGCAGGCTCTCTCTTGGGAATAGAATTCCTCCTCCTCCTCCTCCTCCTCCTCATCTTCTTGGGAATAGAATTCCTTCTTCTTCTCCTCCTCCTCCTCCTCCTCCTCCTCCTCCTCCTCCTTCTTCTTCTTCTTCTTCTTCTACTTCTTCTTCTCCTTCTCCTTCGTCTTTGAAGGCTCTTCCCCAGACCTTTGATAGATGGGGATATCAGCGAGGGGAAGTACACCCTTCTCTGAAAGGCTAGGGGGGCGGTGGGCAGAAACAGGTTGGGGTTGGGCAGAGGCTTGGAGGAGGGGGTGACGTAATGAAGCATGGCTGGCGAGAAAGCCGGAAGCATCACTTTCCAAGGGAGTCATTTGCATCCCTCCAGTTAGCTTCTCCAAGGACCATGATAAAGGAGGGCAAAGACATCTACTGGCTTCTGCCAGGTAATTTGCCCCGTGAACACGTTGCTTTGCCATGACAGTGTATACCTCCTACAGATTCACAGCACAGTCATCCTCTCCCTTCCCAATCTAAAATATCATAGTAAAGGACCAGAGACCTCAGACCAAGAAGAAATAGTCTAGTGACAGAAAATATTTACAATGCCACAATTAGCATTCACTTGAGTATCCTACCTTGAGGACCACTCTGGTCTGAATGGTTGTGTCTCCCACCTCGAATTGGCATGTTGAAATCTTAACTCCCAAGGTGATGGTGTTAGGAAGCAGGGACTTTGGGAGGCACAGGTCACAAGGGCGGAGCCCTCAGGAATGGGATTAGCCATCTTCCAAAGAAGGCCTAAAATGGCTTCCTTGACTCTTCTACAACATGAGGACGCACAAAGAGATGGCTCTTTTGCAAAGAGGCTCTCACCACACATCAAGTCGGCCAGTGCCTTGGCTGTAGGCTTTCCAGCCTCCAGAACTGTGAGAAATGAATTTCTGCTGATGATAAGCCACCCTTGTGGTATTTTGCTATAGTAGCCCAAATCGCCCAGTAGACTAGCCAAAGGTAATAGCCCAAATAATAGCCCCAAAAGGCAAGGACCATGGAAGCTATTTTGGGACTTGGACACAGGTGGGAAATTCAGACAGACCTGGTGTTGATTCAGTCATGGGGGATACGACTGTCTCCTTACAGGAGCCTTGCCTTCCCTTGAAGTAGCCTGTGGGTACTCTGTGCAGGATGGATCCACAGCCCTCGTTTGCAGTGCTGACTCTCCATTGTTGTCCGCGGGCAAGTTTCCTCATCGTGGTCTGTCGTGACTTGTTCCCGACCACCTGTCTGGTTTCATATCTGGAATTCTTCCCTACGTACTGACGGCTGCAGCCACCCGGACTGGGTTCCGCCTCTCAGATACCTTGTACCTGCACTTCTCTCTGTCGAGAAGCATCTGGGCACCTCCTCCTCCCTCTTCCAGGCAAATTCCTGCTTATTCTCCAAGTCTCGGCGCAAACCCTAGCACCGTTAAACTTTCCATGATTCTCCGAGACACGCCGGGGCTGGTTTCTCCGCGCTCTCACCAACACTTGACTGTTGTGTCGTGTTGTAATTGCCTGTTTGCCTGAAAGTCTCTCCCTCAGACTCAATTACCTGGGGGTGGGGGGGGGATCCTGTTTTGTTTGTTTTCATATTTGTATCGCTCACGTTATTCTACTTCTCTGCTAAACATTTGCTGACTGACTCCAGAGCTTAGGGACTGTTACGTTGGTGACATCTGTAGCTGGCTCATCCACCCTAGGTGTTCATGGGACGTGGGACTTCTCATGGAAAACAAGGGATCATGCTGAGGAAAACGGCAGAATGCTTCAGTGTGAAGTCACCTGAAATGCTAACACACCTGGGGGAGGGCGCATTTATTTGTGGCGGAAATAAAACGATAAGACTTTGGAGAGTACTTGTGAGACTTTCAGCTATTGAGAATTCTGACTTGATCTGTTAGAGAATCACAAGACTCCCAAAGTTGCTGCCTTTTTCTGCTAGTGTCACCTTGAACTCTTCGCTTCTCAGTGGTGTCATCCTCAAAATGGGGGCATAACAATGACAGCAGTAATGGCCTCACCATTGACTGTCAAGTGGGATACCTTAGATAATGCTAGAAGAGAATTGTTTTAAAGGGTAAAATAGTGACTCGTAGCTATGAGACAGACATGCGTCAACGATTTCATTTAACTCAGCCACTGTCAGTGTGGACATCAGGAAGACGTTAGAACTGATTCAAATGGGGATTTGACTCACAGAGATGCTTGTTCTCCACAGCATGTGATTCCTCTGCGCTGCCATGAATGGCAGTCTGTGCATCCCTATGGACGGGGAAGATGTGGTGTCAGTTTTCTACAACTTAACTTCTTTCCCTGTAGATTTGTTAAACCGCTTAGTCATAATGAAGTAATCCAAGGGGCACATCCCCGCAGAGGCTGATCGTTCCTGGAAGGCGGCCTGGAAAACCCTTGGCTCTGCATTACGAGGACACCAGGGTCTCTTCGGACACCCAGTAGCTGGGTATTTCTACTCCTGGATAAGCCTGTCGTGTCTTCTTTCTCCTTAAAAACCACTTCACATCCTGATCACCCGACCCCTCCACTTGCCCAGATCCCAACCCATTTTCACCATGGTCCCTTCCTCCTTAAGGACCCTTCTCTTCCAAGATCCATTCTCCTTTCATTAATTTTCCTTTCTTCTGCATTTTCCTTTTCTTTTTTGGTTTTATTTACTTATTTCTTTAATCTCATTACATTTTCTTCAACGTTTATTCACTTTTGAGAGACAAAGACAGATTAAGAATGGGGGAGGGGCAGAGAGAAAGAGAGAGAGACAGAATCCAAAGTAGGTTCCAGGTTCTGAGCTGTCAGCACAGAGCCTGACATGGGGTTTTACCCATGAACCACGAGATCATGACCTGAGCTGAAGTCAGAAGCTTAACTGACTGAGCCACACAGACGCCCCTCTCTTTTGGTTTTAAATATTTATTTATTTTTGAGAGTGGGAGAGAGAGGGAGAGAGAGAATCCCAGGACTCCATGCCACAACTGTGAGTGCTGACCTGAGCTGAAATCAAATGTTGGATGCTCAAGTGAGCAAGGAACCCAGGCGCCCCTCTTCTGTGTTTTCAATGGTTCCCCTTCCTTCTCCATCCTTCCTGACCCATGGCTTACAAACATTTTTAAATACCTTTTACCTTATAGTTGTAGTGTTTTTTGTTTTTGTTTGTTTATTTTTATGTAATCTCTACATCCAACATGGGGCTCGAACTAACAACCCTGAGATCAAGAGTCAGATGAAATCCCTCTTAATTTAAAAACAAACATAAGAAACTGCTCGCCTACATTTATGCAATAGTTCCTATGCACTTTGCTGTTCTTTACAACTCCTAAAAAATATCAAAGCCTATATTAGTTTGTGGACCATAAGAAAACAGACTAAAGGCCGATTTGACCTGCAGGCTCTAGCTTGTTGATTCCTGGCTGATAGAAATAAGGCTTTATTTTTCATTCACATCCCTGAGGCAGAATATACTGCCTGTCTCTCTCGCCACTGATGTTGGGAGCCATGTACTTGCTTGGCTGGTGGCATGAGAAGAACACGTGGGGGCATCTGCTGGTCCAAGAAGGATGAAAGACAGGTGGATCAGGGGGCATTTGGGTGGCTCTGTCGGTTAAGCATCCGACTTGATCTCACGGTGCGTGGGTTCAAGCCCCGCATCTGGCTCTGTGCTGACAGCTCAGAGCCTGGAGCTTGCTTCTGATTCTGCGTTTCTCTCTCTCTCTGCCCCTCCTCCACTCACACTCTGTCTCTCTCTCTCTCACTCTCTCTCTCTCAAAAGTAAATAAACCACAACAAAAAAAGACATGTGGATCAGACCTGGACCTCTACCCCAGCTTTAAACCATGGCTGGCTGGGCCCCGCTTAGATCCGCCAAACCTCAGCCAACCCGTGTGTTGCGCAGTGTGGATGGATGGTTGACTACTTAAGCGTGAACTGCCTACATAAGGGAACGGGTGACTGCCATGGTTTCTGTTGCGCTGATGAAAATCTTAGACTAGTGTCCCTCCACGTGTGATCAGGGACCACCTGCAAGGTGGGATCAGAATCACCTGGTGTAACTGCTGAGTGTGAGTTTGGGGCCTCACCTTAGAGTGATGCATTTGAAATATCTGGAAGGGAAGACTATACTAATGTGCCTTATTTCTAAATTCCCCGGGGACTTTGGGAAGCCTGCCTCAGAGTTTTTACAAGAGTTCTTTGGGAGCAGGTTGGTAATAGCAGCTTTGTTTTTTTTAATTTTTTAATGTTTGTTTTTCAGGTTTTTTTTTGAGAGAGAGAGACAGAGCATGAGTGGGGGAGGGGCAGAGAGAGAGGGAGACACAGAATCTGAAGCAGGCTTTCAGCACAGAGCCCAACACACACGGGGCTCAAACCCACGGACTGTGAGATCATGACCTGAGACAAAGTCGGACGCTTAACCCACTGAGCCACCCAGACTCCCCATAATAGCAACTTCTGTTGGATTCCTGCTGTGTGCCAGGTCCTCTGCACATACACAGGACCTTATTCCTTAAACCCTGTAACGACCGCTCCGTGAGGGAGGTTTGGCGGTCCCCATGTTATAGCGGAGGTAACTAAGACTAGAGAGGGTTAGTAACTAAGCTACGATCCCAAGTCTATCAGGGAGGAGGGCCAGGCTCACTGCCTGCATACTTACTTCGGTTCACAGCTTCGGTTTTACTTGACTTGGGTCCCTATGCAAATCAGCTTGTGCAGTCAGTCCTTTTGGTCAAAAAAGGGAAGTGAGGCCAAGAGAAGGTCAGGTCAAGGAAGGAGGGGAGGATGATCTGGCGCGAGGCTCTGTCTGTGGGAGTGCTGGTCAAGGGCAAGGGGAGGAGCCAAGGTTTGGTCAGCTCTGTTTGGGCTGATAGGTTATTCCTATCGGTTCCTGAGGACATAGAGAAAGGAGGCACAGAGGGGGAAAGGGTCAGCAAGGAAAGCTGGTCCCGGGCCGTGGGGTTGAGTGGTCCCACCTGGAATGTTTCACTAGAACGAGCCGGAACCTTTGCAGCGAGCAAGCATCCGTACAGGTGGGCCCCATTACAGCGGCCTGGAGAGGGTATTTACAATGCTGTCGGTCAGGCCGCCTCTCCAGATTCTGACTCAGTTGGTCTGACTTACACGTAAGCTTCCTGTTCAGCCAGCTTCCTGAGTCTGATGCTGGTGTCTTTCAACCACAGTATGAAAAACACTGAGCTAAAGAAATGACTCATGAACATTAGATTTTCCTCTTATATATATAAGTGTTGTGTAATTCTAAAACGCAGAAAAACTTGAAGTCACACCAGTCAGGGATATGACTATCAATATATTAAAAAAAATTTTTTTTTAACATTTATTCATTTTTGAGAGACAGAGTATGAGCAGGGGAGGGGCAGACAGAGAGGGAGACACAGAATCCGAAGCAGGCTCCAGGCTCTGAGCTGTCAGCACAGAGCCCGACGCGGGGCTCGAACTCACAAGCTGTGAGGTCATGACCTGAGCTGCAGTCAGATGCTCAACCAACGGAGCCACCCAGGCGCCCCATGAATATCAACATTTTGATGTATATTCTCCCACTTTCCTCTTGTGTGTGTCTCATATATAGATGGGGCCAGAAAGTAGATACATTACTCTGTAGCTTGCGTTTTTTAAAAAATATTTTTATTTATTTCTAGGAGAGAGAGAGAGAGAGAGAGACAGCGTGAGCAGGGGAGGGTCAGAGAGAGAGGGAGAAACAGACTCTGAAAAAGGCTCCAGACTCTGAGCTGGCAGTCAGCACAGAGCCCGACGCAGGGCTCGAACCCACAAACCGCCAGATCATGACCTAAGCGAAAGTCGGATGCTTACCCGACTAAGCCACCCAGGCGCCCCTGTAGCTTGCATTTTGCACTTAACAATATCTCTTACATACCCTTCCATATCGATGAATATAAATTTACATCCTATGTACAGACACTTGTTTTGGGGGGATGGTCTGGGATCTTTCACCTCCTCTTCAACTTGTGTTAGTTAGTCTAGCAAACCCCTACTACCCTTGGATAAAGCCAGAACCTGGGGTTCGTTTCTGAACCTCAGTGCCCTGCATTTAGCTATACTTTATAGAGTCCTGCCTGGGCCAGGAAGTGGGCAGCTCCTGGTTGGTTCTGGGCAGAGGAGCTGCCTTTACTGGCTTTTTGGGCAAATGTTCCAGGACTTTAGAAAGCAGTCAGGGGAGGGGCGCCTGGGTGGCTTAGTCGGTTGAGCGTCTGACTTTCGCTTAGGTCATGATCTCGTGGTTCATGGGTTCGAGCCCCGTGTCGGGCTCTGTGCTGACTGCCAGCTCGGAGCCTGGAGCCTGTTTCGGAGTCTGTGACTCCCTCTCTCTCTGACCCTCCCCTGCTCACACTGTCTCTCTCTCTCTCTCTCCTAGAAAAAAATAAAATATTTTTTTTAAAAATTAAAAAAAAAAAGAAAGCAGTCAGGGGAATTTTCAGCCTCTGACACTAATCCTGAGTGTTTCCGGCTCTAAAGGCACCATCAGTCTGTAGGATCTGGAGCTCTGGGTAACGTGGAATGTCCACGCTGAGTCCCACCCCACCCCCACCCACGGCAGTCCCACCCGGACTGGGTTCAGGAGGATTCACGGAGGGAAACAGGGGGCCAAGTGAAACCAAGCAGCTGCCTTTGAGCTGCAGAGACCTCCCCCGGGGTCTCTCTCCCCCGAGGGCCCCTCTCCCCCGAGGGCCCCCACAACAATGCAAAGTTCAAATCTATGGTTACTTGGAAGCACATTTGGGAACAATCAGGGGGCCCTTGACCTCTGACATGTGACCCCAGGCCTGCCCTGCCTGTCACAGAGACCTGGCTTGAGGCCTTGGAACCAAAGGAAAAAAAAAAATGTGTCGTAGAGGCCTTTTTTTTTTTTTTTGAGAAGAAATGAACTTAAAATACTTAGAATGAACTTAAGTTTCTCTAGTAAACTTAAAAAAAAGGTAATAAGAATAAATGGCTTCAGTCTGAGAGGTAAACAAACAACAAAGCAAATCCTTTAACCTCCTGTCTGAGGCTGTAAAGAGGCTGCGTTTGTATTTTGCTGGCGCTTTTATGACCTGGGGGCCGGCCTTTCTCTGCCTCTGGACTGGGCCGCACAAAGCCGGGCTAATCACAGAGCAGTTTCGGAAATGAGGGTCTAGAATGGAATTTCCTCCACACGCCCTCCGGTCTGCAGCCTCCCCCCTCCCCCCCCCAGCCACCCCCTCTGGAAGGCTCTGGGCCCCCGCTCTGCACAGGGCTGGAGAACAAAGGAACCGTTTCTCTGAATTTTCCCTGGAGCCCAGAGCGCCTTGGGTTGAACAAAAATTCAGTCCCAGCCGCTCTTCGGCTCGCTTCTCAGCACTAAGGCTGTCAGAAGAGAATAAATCAAGTGCTATGCGGACATCCCTGTGGGCGTAATACAAAAATGTATGTTGTAGCTGGGAGCCTGGCCCTCAGACAGCTTACTGTTCAGCTGGAATGTCATCCCTAATCAGAACGCAGGGGAGAAGTCAACTCAGTTCAAGACAGCCACCCAAGTGATGGTTTGACAGGCAGCCACAAGGTATAGGCCTTCAGAGTTCAGTGATTGTGAAGACAAGTCCTGTGATCTCACACCCACATGGAATTTAAGTAACAAAACAAACGAGCAGAGAAAAAGAAAAAGAGAGAGAACCCAAAAAACCAGACTCTTAACTCTAGAAAACAAACAGTTGGTCACCAGAGGGGAGGTGGGTGGGGGGTGGCACATGGGTGCCACACGTAAGAGCGACTAAGAGTGCACCTGTCGTGTTGAGCTCTGAGTGATACACAGAATTGTTGAATTGCTACATTATACACCTGAAATGAATGTAACCTATGCTAACTGCACTGGAATTAAAATAAAATAAGAGTTCAGTAATTGTTCAGTATTTGTTGAGCGTCTACACTGACAAGACGGGATCGCAAAGACCCTGTGGTGGTACCCTGTCTCAAGAGATGGCCGCCACTGCTTCTTTCCTTCCCAGAATGCACGCACCACACCCTCCTGGAGAGGCGAGGTCGATGTCTTCACCCCCTTGGGTCTGGGCAGGCCTATGGCTGCTTTAACAGATACCTGTGATGGAGGTTATGCTGTGCTGGTTAGTTCCACACCCACCTTTTAAGAAGATTGGCAATTTCTGCTTCTCTCTTAGAACCCAGTTGATAGGAAACCACATGGAAAGTCCAAACGGAAGATAATTTGGGCTCCAGGACTACAGCCCCAATTGAGTTTCTGCCGATAGCACCCCCTTGCCAGCCACATGAGGGAGCCATCTTGGAAATATGTCCTCTGGCTTCATCGACCCACCTCCGCTGATGCTACCTGATGCCACTGGCGGCAGACCTCCTGGTGGCAAAACCGAACACATCAATGACAGTTGTTGCATTCATTCATCTGCTTTGTTCTCACGACGATCTTTTAAAGAAGATGTTATTAGTATTATCCCCACTTTGTAGATAAGGGGCTGAGATGAAAGAGGGTAAGCAAATTATCCAAAATGGCCCAGCTAGCAAGAGGAGAAGTCGTGAGGGCCACCTGGGTGGCTCAGTCGGTTAAGCGTCCGTCTTCGGCTCAGGTCACAATATCACAGTTCATGGGTTCAAGCCCCGCATCAGGCTCTGTGCTGACAGCTCAGAGCCTGGAGCCTGTTTCGGATTCTGTGTCTCCCTCTCTCTCTGCCCCTCCCCCGCTCATGCTCTGTCTCTCTCTGTCTCAAAAATAAATTTAAAAACTATTAAAAATTTTTAAAAAAAGAGGAGAAGTTGCGAGAATATAGGATGTGTCTGGGGGTTGGTACATGTACTGCTCTGACAGGAGGCAGGGATGTCAAGTAGGAAGTTGTTTGATACAAAAAAACCCCAAGATGGTTGGGTTGGTCTTGAATGAAAGACGGACCTATGTGTTAGGATATGTTGCACTTAATTTAATAATGGCGATTTAAAAGTGGCCACTGAAGGCTTCCGGGGGGAGGTGACAGGATAAAAATAACTTAAGACGAGTGGTTGGACATAGGATAGTTTGAAGGGACAAGAGGCTGTCAGATGCCATCCATCACATCGTGTTGCAGGACATTTGCTCGTCTTGTGGACTCTCCCAGGACACGTTCCTCGCAATCCAAGGTTTTACTGTACATCCTCTAACACTGCTTTGTGGAACTGGAACAGAATCCAGAAAGAGGAGCTGGGTTTTAAGCCGAAATGGAAGGACTGGCAGAGACGTGGAGCCTGTGGCCTGCATCCTCAGTAGTTTGCCGGACTGAGTTCTCTGTCCGTCTTACACATATATGCGCACATCCGTGCACACATAGACCCGTGACATGCATTCCTAACACATACCCACGCCAGATAGCAGGTAGAAGTAGTACGTAATAGGGGTGTCTGGGTGGTTCAGTTGGTTGAGCGTCCGACTTCAGCTCATGTCATGATCTCACAGTTCATGGGTTCGAGCCCCAGGCCGGGCTCTATGCTGACAGCTCGGAGCCTGGAGCCTGTTTGGGATTCCATGTCTCCCTCTCTCTCTGACCCTCCCCGACTTGTGCTCTGTCTCTCTAAAAATAAAAATTAAAAAAAAAAGTAGTACATAATAAATAGTCATAAAAAGAGCAAACTGCCAAAACATTTCGTACAGAGAATAAAGGCTACGGGTGACATAGAGAGACAAGGTCACCGGCCCTGCAGCATCCAAAAGTCTTCTGGTAGAATCAGAAGGAGGACATTGCTGTAAGGCGAGGGTCCCGGGGCATGGAGGGGCTGTCGGAGGAAACATTTTCGCTGCCAGCACACGTTCTTCGAGAACGTGATTTTTAACGATCATGGGGAAGTCCATCTCATGACAACCGCGATTTATTACACAACATGCCCTGTACACTTTGTACGTTTATGTGGTTGATCATTTTGGCTTGTAAATAACACCAAAATGAAAGTCTCTGTAAATAAATTTTTGAAGGCATGTGAGTTTTCTTTGATGACAGATTCCTAGGGATGGAGTTAGTGGGCCGAAAGGTGATAATTTGAAAATATTCTTGATACTCATTGCCAGATCGCCTGCTGAAAGCACTGCCAATCCGGCCGTCGTCCAGCGGCGTGTAAAAGGCCCTTCCCGCCAGTCAGCTTGCCCGGGATGAAAAGAGGGCATAGTGTGGTGTGCGCTGTATGACCCTGTTTTAAAATGACACTTGTTTAAAGATAACCCGGGGGGCGCCTGGGTGGCTCAGCTGGTTAAGCATATGATCTCAGGGTTTGTGGGTTGAAACCTCACGTTGGACTCTGTGCTGACAACTGAGAGCCTGGAGCCTGCTTGGGATTCTGTGTCTTCCTCTCTCTCTGCCTTCCCCCACTCCCACTCTGTCTCCCTCTCTCTCTCTCTCTCTCAAAAATGAATAAACATTAAAAAAATAAAAGGAAACCCAAAATGCCTAACTCTGGGTGTTGGGGATTTAGAGGAGATGTATTTTCTTCTTTAAACTTTTCTGTATTATATAAATTTCCTAAGTAGTTTGTATATTCCTTATAACATTAGAAATGTTTTTAACATTTATTCATTTTTGAAAGAGAGAGAGACAGAGTGCGAGTGGGGGAGGGCAGAGAGAGAGAGGGAGACACAGAATCCCAAGCAGGCTCCAGGCTCCAGCCCAGAGCCCGACGCGGGGCTCCAACCCAGGAGCTCGGGACCACGACCTGAGCCGAAGTTGGACGCTTCGCTGACTGAGCCACCCAGGCGCCCCAAACCTTTTTTTTAAGTAGTGAAAGTAATATGTCAGGACAACTTTGCGATCCCAGGTTTCCTGCTGACAGCAGTTTGTCTGAAGCAGCTGATTAGGGGGCTCGGAGGGGTTCCTTCAATCACCTGGGGACTTAAAACCCCTTCCCTGGGGCACCCGGGTGGCTCAGTCGATTGAACAGCCAGCTCTTGGTTTCTGCTCAGGTCATGATCCCACAGTTCGTGAGTTTGAGCCCTGCATCCGGCTCCAGGCTGACACTGTGGAGCCTGCTTGGGATTCTCTCTCTCTCTCTCTGCACCTCCCCAGCTCTGTCTCTTTCTCTGTCTCTCTAGAAATAAAGAAATAAATAAATAAACTTAAAAAAAAATTAGGAACCCCCCGCTTCTCCTGAGTTCCACCTCAGACTGATGGAGTCTACATTTTCGGGTGGGGCGGGGCCGAGGTGTGGGTATTTTTTAAATTTTTTTTTTTAATGTTTTATTTATTTATAGGAGAGAGAGAGAGAGAGACAGCGGAGCAGGGGAGGGTCAGAGAGAGAGGGAGTCACAGACTGAAACAGGCTCCAGGCTCTGAGCTGGCTGTCAGCACAGAGCCCGACGCGGGGCTCGAACCCACGAACCGCGAGATCATGACCTAAGCGAAAGTTGGATGCTTAACCGACTAAGCCACCCAGGCGCCCCGATGTGGGTATTTTTTAAAGTGACCCACATACCCTGCATTAACTTGGGGGTGAACACCCCCCAAAACCGAGGGATCTAAGGGAGGCCTTGAAGGCCACGCCGAAGACGTCACGCCGGCCAGGTGGGACGGAGCACACCTTTACCTGTGTGTCTGCCACGCCTCGGCTGCAGGTACAGGGTGGCCTGATTCTTATCCACCAACGGCTGCAGACAGTGAGTCAGAACCAAACCAAACTGCCTCTCTCATCAGGGCCGCCGGCGCCTCCTTCATTCCTGGGAGATCAGACGGGGGAAGCCGGGCATCGGCGGGCTTTGGCCCTCCCTTCCTGTGTCAGGGAAGCAAAACTGGTGGTCTCTCCCTTTTGGGGGGGGGTTGTGTTGGAGAGAGAGAAGTGGGGGGGTGGACGGGAGAGAGCTAAGGCCGGGCCGTGAACTCCTGCTTCCTCCAGGCCAATGGAGAGCGGCCGCCTCATGTTGGCTGGGCTCCCAGCCTCCTCTGAAGCCTGGAGATTAGGGCAATTCAATGCCTTGCTCCTCTCTCGTTCTTTCTGTGGGGTGGGGGCTGGGCCTCCGCTGGTTCCCTCAGCAACAGGGCCCGGCTCCATTGTGAGGAGGGCCTGGGCGGGAAAGCGGCGGGGGAAGGAAGGGAGGAGCCGGGCCTTCCCTTCCCAGAGGTCACGGGGGGCTGTAGACACCCTAGAACCCTGGGTTCCAGGAGGGGAGGGGACCCTTGAGGGTCCTCGGTCCCTCCCAGGGTGGGGGAGGCCAGAGCCGAGCCTGTGGGCATAACAGAGCCCATTGTTAGGTGCTGGAGACCAGGGCAGAGGCAGGCTGGGCTACCCGCTGGGAGAGGAGGTGTTAGACAGAGTTCTAGCCTCTTTCCCTTCGATGACAAGGAGGGCGGGCCAGTCCCTGGCAAGCCCGCCTGGTGGCAGGCCTGGCCTTCAGCCTCGCATCTGGCATTTTCTGACCAGCCTTAGCCGTTCTTTTTAAGCATATTTATTTATTTTGAGAGAGAGCAGGGGTGGGGGAGAGAGAGAGGGACAGGGAGAATCCCAAGCAGGCTCCATCCGCCGTCAGCGCAAAGCGCGATGCGGGGCTCGAACCCACAAACCGTGAGATCATGATGTGAGCGGAAACCAAGAGTCAGAGGCGTAACCGAGCGAGCCACCCAGGCGGCCCTTCCCCTCTGTTTTGCTGTGATCCTGTCTGTCTCCCTGACCTCAAGCCTTGTCCAAGCCGGCCACTGCGTGTCCACCTCCCCCACATTCCCTCCTCCCCTTCCTTTGCACACACCTCACACACACCCACTGCAAAAAACACAGGATCTCCCGTTCCCTTTCCAGGTGCAATCTTCTGTCAGGACAATCAAGGCTCTGCTGGCCTCGAGCGGGTCAGGAAAGCCATCCAGGCCTAAGGACATTAGGGCACTTTGGGAAACAATCAGGGAGACTTCGGATGGGTTCTGTCACTAGTGATTGTTAGAGGTCTCGGTGCTTAAACACAAGAGCTTCCAGATCTGAGAAAACAGCCACTCTAGGGCGCCTGGGTGGCTCAGCTGGTTAAGCGTCTAACTTCGGCTCAGGTCATGATCTCAGGGTTTGTGAGTTCGAGCCCGGCGTCTGGCTCACTGCTGTCCGTGCAGAGCCTGCTTCGGATCCTCTGTCACCTTCTCTCTCTGCTGTCCCCCCCCAACCCCCACCCATCTCACATGCTCTCTCCCTCTCAAAAATAAATATTAAAAAAAACTCCCAAACTTAGCCACACTAAAAGTTTCCAGACCATACCCAAGGAATAAAATGTGACAATGTGATTAAATCCCATAGAAATAAGTGTCATTGGGGGCGCCCGGGTGGCTCAGTCGGCTAGGTGTCCAACTTCAGCTTGGGTCACGATCTCACAGTGCTTGAGTTCAAGGCCCATGTCTGGCTCTCTATTGACAGCTCAGAGCTTGAAGCCTGCTTCGGATTCTGTGTCTCCCTCTCTCTCTGCCCCTCCTTTGCTCTCTCTCTCTCTCAAAGATAAAGTTAAAAAACATTTTTTTTTAAAAAGAGAAAGAAGTGTCTTTTGCAGGGATACCTTGCTGTTTTCAGTAATCTCCCTGATGCTGTTTCCTTAGGGACCATTTCAACCTGGAGAGGATGGTAAGTAGGTGTCCTGTTAAGGACTAAGGAGACCCAGGCACCCGTTTCCTGAGGTGCCTCTGGCTGCCGACTGCAGCCCACCACAGAGGAACAGCACCCAGGGTCCAAAGGCCACAGCTGTGAACCCGACTCTGACCCCTCCCAGGGCCCGCTCTCCTCACCCCCACACGAATGAACCGAGCCCAGTTCCTTTCTCCCAGGGAGGGACAGGCACCCCGGGCCAGTGGGGCTTCTGCACGTGGGGCCGTTTCCACGATCAAGAAAATTCCCATGTGCTGAACACGGAGCACTGTGCCCGGGACACAGCAAGCACAGTAACACTGTCTTCGATGTTTCGGCCGTGGGAATGTGCCTGGGTTATCCCCATAGCTCACAATAACACAAGGATTGTCATTATCACAATTCACAGACACAGGGATGGAAGCTCAGGTAGGTTCCGCAGCTTGGTCACCCAGCATCACCCAGCCAGTTCGATGGAGCAGTGTGGATTTGAACTCAAACACTCAGCAACCCGAGGCGCCTGGGTGGCTCAGGCGGTTAAGTGTCCCACTCTTGGTTTGGGCTCAGGTCTTGATCTTCGTGAGATTGAGTCTTGCATTGGGCTCTGCCCTGACACTACGAAGTCTGCTTGGGATTGATTCTCTGTCTCCCTCCCTCTCTCTCTCTCTTAAAAATAAATTTATTTATAAGTTTATTTATATATAAATATATATAAATTTTATATATAAATTTATTTATATATAAATTTTTATTTATTTTTGAGAGAGAAAGAGAGAGTAAGAGAGCGAGAAGGGGAGGTGCAGATAAAGAGGGAGGGGGGAACAGAGGATCCAAAGTGGGCTCCACACTGACAGCAGTGAGCCCCATGCAGGGCTTGAACTCGTGAACCGTGAGATCGTGACCTGAGCCAAAGTCGGACGCTGAACCAGCTGAACCACCCAGGCGCCCCAATAAATAAATACACTTAAAAAAAACCACTCTGCAACTCGGGAGCTCTTTCCAAGGCAGCCACCGCCTCTCCCGCGTCATGACAGGTTTGTAAATGGTTTGCCTTCCCCGAGTCCTTAGCGGTTTGCCCCATGGAGAGGAGTCCATTATCCCAATGCGCCGGAAATCACTGCACCTAGTCCTTCAGGGGCAGCTTTGAATGCCTATTAAGCAGGTAGGGAAAGAACAAGATCAATGCAGCCAACACGACGTTTCTGAGGCCCCCGCGTGGGGTCCCAGGTTCTCGGTCAAGGCTGCGGTTTGAAGGCCTCTAAGGAGAACTGCTTCACACACAGACACAGGAGGCGGGGTTTCCCTGACTCGTGTGATTTTGGGGGAAGGGGACGGTTCCCTACAGATGTAGCATTTAGATCCAGATTGTCTGAAATGTGCCTGAAGAGCCAACACGAAACTATCCTTCTGAGGCCCCCATTCTGTTTAGGGTCCTGTCTTCAAACAAATAGGAGTGCTAGAAGGAAAGCACGGGCGGGGGCGCCTGGGGGGCTCGGTCGGTTAAGCATCCGACTTCAGTTCAGGTCATGGTCTCACGGTTTGTGGGTTCGAGCCCCGCGTCGGGCTCTGTGCTGACGGCTCAGAGCCTGTTTCAGATTCTGTGTCTCCCTCTCTCTCTGCCCCTCTCCACTCATTCTCTGTCTCTCAAAACTGAATAAATGCTAAAATAAATAAATAAATAAATAAATAAATAAATAAATAAAAGAAGGAAAGCACAGCAGTGCGGGGCCATCATCCCTCCTGGGCCTGGGGAGGGCCAGGGAACAGAGGGGACAAGGGCCTCGGTGTTTTTCCCAAGGCATCTGGGGAAGTATCTTTGATGTGTTATCTGTTTCGTGATCTGTGCTGGGTTTTCTTGCTCCTCTCTGCTAATTTTTGACCAAGAATGGAAAAGAGGGATGACAGAGGAGGGGGCGGGGGTTGAGCGGTGGCAGGGAGGGAGGTTGTCTCTCACCCAACACACACACACACACACACACACACACACACACACACACCCCACCCTCTGTAGCATTTTTAGAGAATAACAGTGCCACCTGGTGGCGATATATGTGCAAAGCCTCCTCTAAACCTTAGCTGAGAATACATTACGCAAGTTGTATTATTCTGTGCTTACTTGCTCTTGTTTTCTACCGTTGAAAGTCCCTCCTTACCCTCCCAGCTTTTTCTCAGAAAGTGAGCCAAACCATGAATGTGCTTCTGAGAAGTGCTGTAGAGCATTCCGGGAGGCCCTCGGGGCGAGAGAGACAACCCTCAGAAAAACAGCCTCCTGACAGAACTCTGAGTCCCTAGCATCTCATAACCCTGGCATCGTGCTTATTTGAAGAAGAGGCAATGGGCTCGAGAATAGGCTGGATCGCAGAAATTGATTCTGGCCACTGTCCAACACTATGCCTTAAAAAATCAAATTTGTCAACAGGCTCCTGGGTGTCTCAGTTGCTTAAGTGTCCAGCTTTGGCTCAGGTCATGATCTCACGGTTTGTGGGTTCGATCCCCGTGTTGGGATCTGTGCGACAGCTCAGAGCCTGGAGCCTGCTTCGGATTCTGTGTCTCCCTCTCTCTCTGACCCTCCCCTGCTTGTGCTCTGTCTGTCTCTCTCTCTCTCTCTCAAAAATAAATAAACATGAGAAAAAAAATCTGTAAATTACCAGAAGAGCAAGGAACCCTTTATTATCAATATCCTTCCTTCCTGCTTCTCTGACTCGAGCGCGGTCCCTCCAGCAGTGGCTCATCTCACTTTGCTGCACTTGTAAGAAATGTCATCCATTTGCAACACCCTGTTCCCGCCCCCCCCCACCCCCCATGCCCAGTGCAGGACACCACACAGCCAGCGGGGCTCTTACCGCAGCTGGTGACATTGGGGTAGATGTGAGCACATGGGGAGGGGGTTTGTTTTCTCTCCCAGGACTGCCGCGCACAGGTCACAGCTGATCTTTATCTCCTGAGGTCCACGAGATAGTGAACACCGTGAGCCGGGCTCCCTGCTTGGTACCTACATCACGAGTGTCCCGTACCTTTGGCTACGAACGCACTGGGAGGAACAGACCTACATGCGTGTGTGCAGCAAATATCTGTGACTCAGGAGCACTGCAGAGTTTTCAGTGCTTTGGGATTTTATTTATTTAAAAAATTTTTAGTGTTTATTTTTGAGAGAGACAGAACACGAGCAGGGGAGCTGGAGAGGTAGAGGGAGACACAGAATCCGAAGCAGGCTCCAGGCTCTGAGCTGCCGGCACGGATCCTGACGCGGGGCTCGAACTCACAAACTGTGAGATCATGACCTGAGCCGAAGTCGGTTGTTTCACCGACTGAGCCACCCGGTTGCCCCCACTGTTTTGGGATTTTGAACGGACTCCTGACAAGCCATCACAATCACTGCCTGTGAGCCTTTTTTCTAATGTAGGGGTTCAAGGAGTTCTTTCCAAATACTAACTCATGGATCCTTGCAAAATCGTCTGGAAGTGACTGGCCAGGAAAATGAACAGCAGTTTATCATTAATCTGAGCACTGTGGCAGCGGAGTCAGGGCAAGGAACAAGCAGTTCTTCAAATGCCCTCCCTCCAATGTCTGGAGCAGGAAAACTCCCCGGTACACAGCCGGGTTCCGCACTGTGAGTGCTACGTAAGGGAGCCTCCTTATTCGCCCCGACGCAGGGAAGGAATCAAGCTCTAAAAAATAATTCTGGGTTTGTCAGTAGGCAGGACAGCAGAGGGGAGGCTTGGAGGGCTCACATCATCCCTCCTCCTCCCCAACAAGGGAATACAGGTGGAATCAGGCTGAAATGAATGTCAAGAGAGCGTCAAGGGGGAGGACGCAGATAGTGCTCCTGGGGACGCCAGCGCATGCAGGGGGCGCTGGGAGGAGGGCCTGCTTCCTTCCCTTTTTAGCTCCTACTGGCTGCCTGTGTTCCTTCCGCCATCTTTAAAAAGGACACTTCCCAATCATCACCTGCTCCTTTCATGCCCGGCTCTCCCCCTGTAAGGGTCTTTGGGGTGGCATTGGGCCACTCAGATCACGCAGGACAATCTCTCCAGCTCAACATTGTTAGTCACATCTGCCGAATCCCTTTTGCCTTGTAAGGGCACATTCCCAGGTTCTGGGGATCAGGCCATGGACAATTCTGGGGCTGCTCTTCTGCCTCCCACACTGGGAAATCAGGGAAGAGAGACTGAATGACATTGTGAGGAAGGCTTCCTGTAATACGGAAATCTTCCCATAACATCAATTTCTCTACATCCAAGGGCTACGGAAGTTTTCATCCATGGGCTGCCCTTTGGAGCTCTGAAAAGGGAACTGTGCTTCTTGACCCGTCCACCACCTTGGCTGCGAGAGGTCGCTCCTGGGACCCTCCTGAGCCAAGGGAGGGGAGACATCGGAGCAGCAGAAGCTTCTTCCTCCAGAAAGCAGAGAAAGCCCTCGGGAGCTCAGTTACCCACTGGGCCGGCCACTCGGGTCGCTGAGGTGTTGGCTTTGGCCACAGCAGTCATGGGGACTGGAAAACAGGTGTTATAACAACCAAAGCACATCAAGTTCTTTTAGACCATCTCTGATGAGACTGTTTCTGGCTTCGAGTTGGTAAGAGGAATCCTGATGGGAACCACATACGCCAAGTGCGAGCATTCCCTTCTGCGCTTCCAGAGCTCCAGGTAAGAGCTCTCGGCGGAGGGAGCCGGTTCCTGTACCCTAGGGCCTCCAACACGGCCGTGGCCACAAGTCTGTCCTGCTGGCCGATCTGGTGGTGGATTCTAAGATCTGGTGTGAGCTCACGGGCGCCTTGGACTCCCTTGCAGTGTGGCAGAGACGGCAGCCCGCGCTGGCCCCGAGCGCTTCCGACTTCCTGCTGCCCTTGCCTCCAGGTTCTGTGGCTTGCAAGTCCCCAGCAAATCCTCTTTTTTCTTTTTAATGTTACTTTATTTATTTTGAGAGACAGAGAGAACATGCATGCACCTGTGCACGAGTGGGGAAGGGGCAGAGAGAGAGAGAATCCCAAGCAGACTCCGCAGAGCCTGACTCCAGGCTCCATCTCAAGACCTGAGCCAAAACCAAGAGTCAGACGCTTAACTGATGGAGTCACCCAGGCGCCACCCCAGTGGGACGCTCTTTACAAACCATGGTCCTTGGGTTGGCACTGAGGTTATAAAGACCGACGCTTCCTTGGACCCGCTGCTCAATTCCCCTATAGGCTTGATTCCCTGCCGCCTTTCCCTCTGAAGAGATAAAAACACGTTTCCTCTTCAAAGCCCTTACCACTCCCCTGATCAGGAAAACACATCTTAATGAGGGGTGTGTCAAATAGGAATTTGTTAAGACGCAAAACACAGAACCTTGAGTAATGTCAGCCAGGACCAGGCAGGGGGCGCAGCACCAGTGACCTTTGGGGCCAGATAACTTTGTTGTAGAGGCTGTTCCGAATATTGTAGAATGTTTTGCGACAATCTCGGCTTCTAACCACTGGATCAGCTATTCCTCATGGGGGGCAATTTTGCTCCCAGACGATATCTGGAGAAGATGCTGGTTGTTAGAACTGGGAGTGGGGGGCCGAGGGTGAGGTCACTAGTGGGCTAAGGACAGGAATGATCCCACAATTTGTAGGACAAGTCCTAACAACAGAGAACGATCGGACCCCCAATTCCAATAGCGTCAATGTTGAGGGACCCTGGTGTAAAGAACTTGAAAAGGACATTTGTAGCAAGTCCAACCAGACGAGAGGAATAACATCCTCCCCAGACAGAATTCACATCCTAGTCTCTGTGCTGAGACAGCCAGAAATCATTCAGTTTAGCTGATAATTATCGGGACGAGAGTCCTTGCTGGAGACACTTCCCAGAGGGAGGGTTGGGGGACACGTGCCGGAGAGGGCACACACTTTTTTTTTTATAGAATTAAAAAAGGGGCGCCTGGGTGGCTCAGTCGGTTGAGTGTCTGACTTCGACTCAGGTCATGATCTCACGGTTCATGGGTTCGAGCCCCGTATCCGGCTCTGTGCTGACAGCTCAGAGCCTGGAGCCTGCTTCAGATTCTGTGTCTCCCTCTCTCTCTGCTTGCACTCTGTCTCTCTCCCTCAAAAATAAATAAACATGAAAAAAACTACAAAAAGGGCAGAGAGAACAAGAAATAGGGAATGATGGTCTATTTTCCTGTGCGTGGTTTTTTAAGTGCATTTTGGCTCTTCTCTGTCAAGCTAACGATGGGTAGAAAAGAAAGTGGCTGGCAGTGTTCTTTCAGGTGCGCCAACCCGCTGGGCACACCGTGATGTTAATTAACCTCTCCTTTCTTCGCCTCCGCGTAGCTGACCTTCTTCCCCAAACCCATACCCACAGCATTGTCATGGGGGTGGCGCCCCAGGGAGCGACCCGGCAGCTACTTGAACTGTGAGAACCCATGTCTGTTTGTTCCTCATTGCCCAGCTATACGCACAGAACAAACACTACAGCCTTCAGTGGCCCAGGGGTGGACTGATTTGTCGCTGACGCACATGCTTCCCTTTTCCCCTTTGTTATATCTATCTGTTCGCTATTTTTTAATACATGAGGCCTGATTTCATTTGTGTGTACGAGTGGATAACATTTGAATGTACTCGGAGACAAACATGTTTCAATAGACACGGGGAACTAAAAAGAAAAAAGCAAACCCAAATCAACAAAAGGTACCGAGAGTGTGAAGTCAGACGTGCCTGCTGGTGGGGTCACCTGGCCGCACCCAGTCTGTCCAGTGCTGGGGTTTCAGCCTGTCATCGGTGCTCGGCTTGCCACAGGCAGCCGGTGCCAACTCTCTCCCGTACCCTCAGCCGTCCCTAAAACAAAGTATATGTCGGGGCACCTGGCTGGCTCAGAGCACTTGACTCGATCTCGGATTGTGAGTTGGAGCCCCATGTTGGTTGTAGAGATTACTTAAAGAATTTTTATTACTGTTTGATTTTGAAAGAGACAGAGACACCGAATGAGCAGGGGAGGGGCAGAGAGAGAGGGAGACACAGAATCCAAAGAAGGCTCCAGGCTCTGAGCTGGCTGTCAGCACAGAGTCCTACACAAGACGCGAACCCACAAACCGCGAGATCATGATCTGAGCCGAAGTCGGATGCTTGCCAACTGAGCCACCCAGGCGCCCCTCTCTCTGTCCTTTTTGGATCAAGGGATAAGGCTACCTCCCTGGGCTGTCTCCCAGCCAGGTGCTCTCAGCTTCAAGTTTGTAAAGAGTGGGCAGAAAAGTCAAGAAGGAAGAAGAAGAGGGGGGTGCCTGGGTGGCTCAGTCGGTCAAGGATCCGGCTTTTGACTTGGGCTCCGGCCATGATCTCACGGTTCATAAGATGGAGCCCCACGTCGGGCCCTGCGCTGACAGCGTGGAGCCTGTTTAGGATTCTCTCTCTCCTTCTCTCTCGCTCTCTCTCTCAAAATAAATAAATAAAAAAGAAAAAAAGAATGAAGAAGAAGGGACAGGCTGAGGGAGGTCTTCGCAGGCAGCGCTTTTCAAGACATGGTGGATGGAGTGCTGGAACATTCTGGATTTTCTCTGGTCCTTTGGAGACATTTTTTTCCTTTGACTAAGGCCTGGAATGGGAAGAGGTGACTGAAGGTGTGGAGGCCCCTGGGGCGGCACTGATCCCTCTTGTTAAAGTCTTTATGTGGGTCTTTACCAATCGGAATGGAAAAATGGACAGATTTAGGATGATACTGATTTATCAGGGCTGGCGACTCTGGCGTCGATCCAAGACAGGGGACTCAGCCTTCCCCCCGTTTCTTAGCTCCCCCAGGACAGGAACGCCCCCAGCCCCCCCCCGGCTGTCTTCTGGCCCCCAGCGCCCACGTTGGTCAAAGGTGGGGTCCTTAGGCCGTGTGGTTGGAGCCAGGGCGTGGGGCCCAAATTCAGGATCCACCATCTACTTCCTCTGTGACCTTGAGCAAGGCAGCCCTCGGGCTTCAGTTTTCTTGTCTGTACAATGGGAACAATAATGGCATCTCCATGGCAGTGGCCTGAGTGAGAAAGTTAGCCTGGTGCCAGGCTCGCCGTAGATGCTGTCTAAATATTAGCCATTAGTATTAGGGGTTCAAGTTCTCTCGTGTTCAGCTTTGTTGCTCATCGAAGGCCAAATATCTAAGGCATTTTACTGCTCAAGGTTGTTTTTTTCATAATGGCTTCTCATTTACATACTGTCCGGACTATTTTCAAAGCGCTGTTTGAGAGGATTTTGAATGGCTTTTCGTCCTGTTTCCGGACTTAGACAGAGATGCCTCCAGGAAGGCGTGGGGTGAGGGTGGGGGGCGTAGACAGAGATGTACCAGATGTGACGCCCCCAGCCCCGGGGCCGGCATATCCCAGAAAGCTCGTACAGGCAGGCGCAAGGGCTCGGAGGCCTCTCTCACCCGCCTTGGATTCCTTCCATATTTTTCTCAGCAAAATCTTTCTCCAGATCTCTGCCTTTTCTCTGAGGATGGCTCTCGGTGCCTCAGGCTCTGTATATGAAAAGTCCCAATAAAAATGGAGGGTGGGGACGATGTGAGCGCATTAGCACTCCCGAACTGTCCGCGTGTAGAATGGTTGGGATGGTAAGTTTTATGTTCGGTATATTTGACCACAATTTAAAAAAAATACAATCACACACACACAAATCCTCAAAGAGTGGAGTGGGAGGGACGTGAGGGCCTTCATTTGTGATCTGACTTCCAATTCCAGGAGTCAATTCATTCAAATCCGGAGTCACATCTTCCAAAGCACCTTCTGTGAGCATTTATGCATTTTTCTTACTGCGTGGGTGGGGTGGGGGGTAGGGGTGGGGGGTTCGGAGCCCGGCCAGGACTGCAGCTTCCGGGCCCTGACCCCTCTGGAGAGGGGCTGCCCGTGGGTATTTGTTGACTGTTCCTCAAAGCAGGAAGGGGTCCAGGGGCAGGTGGGCAAGCCCACGCTCAGGAGGGAGCCTCTGAGCCGCTCTGCCCGTTTTGGCGCCAGGGTCGTGGGAGCGCCAGGCCGGGACACAGAAGGACCCACCGCTCGCCAGGGCTTGGCGGGGCCGGGTTGCCAAATATCGCTGGGCTGGCAGCTTCTCCCCCTGCATTCCCTGGGCTCTCTGGCCTCTCGCCCCCCTGCTTCCTGTCGTTAAACTCAGCCAGCAGCTGGGTGGGAAAGGCCCTGAGTGTGTGTGCAAGCTCAGGGTTAGAAAACTGCAAAGCTGCTTCCTCCCGCGTCTTCCCACGGCTGGACTGTGAAGCGGAGAGCCCAGGGCGAACTCGAGCCTGTGCTGCCCCCTGCTGGGCGTCCCGGCCCACGGCCTTCCCAGGGCTCAACCAGGGGGAGACTCTGCAAAGCTCCCCAAAAGGGACCCCCAGAAGGGTCCCTCATGCAGGCTCTTCGCTGGTCCTTTCCGCCTCGGCGTGGGGCCCCAGCACCCCTCTCTGGTCCGACGCCCCCCGTGCGGAGGCAGACTGGCCTTATTCATTGCAAGCCATTTCCAGCCCTGAGGTCCCCCCACTTTGGGCTCGGGGAGCGTCAGCTGTCCCCCTGGGGTGGCCTCTGGCTCCTAGCTGCCCCCGGGGGGGGGGTGGCCTTGCTCCGCTTTGGTCCTTCAGGATGTGCTCAGTCACCTGCGTATCTCTCCACCGTTGCCACAAGGTGCTCCTATTCTCCTTCCCAAACAGAGTTCTCGGTGCTGTCTGACCCGGCTCGTCTCGCAACCTTCAGGACGTCTCGCCGGACCCCTGCAGCCAGTCTGAATTAATAGGTGACTCTGCCCCCCCCCCCCCCCCCCCCCCCCCCGTCTGAGCTCCTGCAAAGTCCGCCAGCTGCCTAGAGGGCGACTACAGACCGGCACAAAGCACAAAGCCCCTTCGCCATCTGGTTCTGGTTCCTTTCCTCTCCGTGCTCCACGCCAGCGCCGCCTCCTCTTGTGTCCCGCATCATCTTCTTCTTCTTTTATATATATATATATATATATAATTTCATTTTATTTCTAGGAGAGAGAGAGAGAGACAGCGTGAGCAGGGGAGGGTCAGAAAGAGAGGGAGTCACAGACTGAAACAGGCTCCAGGCTCTGAGCTGGCAGTCAGCACAGAGCCCGACGCGGGGCTCGAACCCACGAACCGAAAGATCATGACCCAAGCGAAAGTCAGAAGCTTAACCGACTAAGCCACCCAGGCGCCCCCCGCATCTTCTTGTCCTTCAAGCGAGCCAGACGGCTTGGGTTCCAGGATCAGCTCCATCGGCCAGCGGTCTGATCTGGTTGCTTGCTACCTTTCTTGCCTCAGTGGTGCATTGGGGATAATAAATATAAAATGGGGGTAATGGGAACGGCATGCCACGTACGGTTGTTAACATATAAACCGTAGAATATACGTGAAGTACTTGGAAGAGTACGCAGCACATAGTAGTCACCTTATAAATGCTGGCCATTATTTGTTGAAAGTCTTGGCAAAGTCGTTCCTTTGACTCCAACCTCTACTCTCTGGTTGCTTGAATATTCATGTAAGCCACTCACCCAGCAGCCTCCGATCTCCTGACCCTGGTGACTTTCACCTGCAGCCTACCTAAGCCACCCGCACTCCTGCCTCACAGCTAGTCTGGTCTCAGAACAGCCTCTGAAATCTTACGCGTCAGCATTTACCTTCCAGGATCATTCACCTTCCTTCCAGCTCTCTTCACAAGCGCTGCTCTTAAGCCTGCTGCCTTCTTTCCCAGGTGGCCCAGGTATGTGGCCTCTCTTCTTCTCTCAGCCCGTCAGATCTTCTCAGCCTTTTAAAGTTTATTTATTTATTTTGAGAGAGACAGAGAGAGAGCACAAGTGGGGGAGCAGTGGAGGGGGAGGGCAGAGGATCCAAAGCAGGCTCTGTGCTGACAGCAGAGAGCCCCATGCTGGGCTCGAACTCATGAACCGTGAGATCATGACCTGAACCGAAGTCAGACACTTAATCATCTGAGTCACTCAGGTGCCCCAGATCTTCTCAGCTTTTAAACATTTCACTGATGAGCCTACGTATTACTGATCACTTGAACTTTCTTATCAAGATCTTTAATTCTCTTGGTCATTCATTCATAAGAAATAAGACAAAAGAAATACATGAACCATTCTGCACTTACAAACTGAGGAAAGTGCCAGGAAAAGACTGAATAGACTAACAGAATGGAGAATAAAGAGGAAGGCATTTTGGAGATGGTCTTCAGGGATGACAGCAGAAAAGCTGTCAGTGAATTTGACCAAATAGAGGCTACTGGTAACTTCGACAAGGGCAGTTTCAGGAGAAAAGTGTTGGGATTAGAACATCTGAGGAGTTAAGGAAAGTGGAGGAGAGAAAATTCCTACAGGCTCTTCTTTCTATATAGGGAGGGGACACGGAGGAAAATTGGAGACAGTACCACAGACAGGATTGCCATCTCCTTTAAAAGTTATTAAGGGGTGGCGCCTGGGTGGCTCAGTCAGTTGAGCGTCTGACTTCCGCTCAGGTCGTGATCTCATGGTTCATGGGTTCGAGCCCTGCATCGGGCTCTGTGCTGACAGTTCTGAGCCTGGAGCCTGTTTCAGATTCTGTGTCTCCCTCTCTCTCTGCCCCTCCCCAACTTGAGCTCTTTCTATCTCTCTCAAAAATAAATAAACATTTTTTTAAAAAGTTATTAAGGTTCTCAAGATGGCGGTAGCAGACACTAAACCACTAAGCCAGGCTCGGGGACCTGTGTGGCCGGGAAGTCCATGCCCGTGAAGTTGGCTCTGATGGCGAGTTTGTATGGAAACGAGAATAATCTGGTTATTTAGGTATTTAGTTTGTCTTCGAGAATGATTTTTTTAAAAGAAGGATGCAGGAAAGAAGACATACCTTAAGACATGACATCTGGGGGAGAAAACAAGATGGCAGAACCCCAAGTCTATGCGGGGGGATTAGACAGGAGGGGGTCATGCCCTCTGTCGTAACAGCAAGAAAGACAAATGTGGGTGTAGACAGAAGTATGTCCGTAATGGCTGTGGTGGCTTCCGTTGTCTCTGTGATGGCGGAGGCCAAGCTCCCAGCCAACAGGGAGAGGGTGGCAGTAAGAACGGGGCTCTTCACAGAAAGCAAATGTGTGTGGAAGACGGCTGGGGTTGAGTTTTGTCAGTTAAAAAAATGGAGGGCGAGCAGATAGAGGGGGTTGTTGGTGTTTGTGAGAGTCATAGTAAGGAAAGAAAGAAAGAGAGAGAGACAGAGAGACAGAAAGACAGAAAGACAGAAAGACAGACAGAAAGACAGAAAGAAAGAAAGAAAGAAAGAAAGAGGAAAGAAAGAGAAGGAAGGAAGGAAGGAAGGAAGGAAGGAAGGAAGGAAGGAAGGAAGGAAGTTAGTTAGTTAAGTCAGGAGAGGCGGGGAATGAAGTTAAAGACACCCCCCGGGGTGAGCAGTCTGGATGCCCCGAATAGTTACTGTTGAAGGGACCCCCCAGGAGGTGAGCTGAGCACAGAGGGGTCTGGATCAGACGGAAGAAGGTGTAAATGAATTCCTGGGCTGACGAGGCCCAGGCTAGCTCCCGGGGGTGTGGGGTGGGTTGCAGGAAGTGGTCTCTGCGGATGAGGAAGCCTGTGAGGGCCACCAGCATGGGGCTGAATTTACGGAGAAAGACGACAGGGCACAGGACAGAGCATGAGGCGTCCGGACAAGGGCTGAAGGCTTCACGCTGTTTTTCAAGACGGGGGCCGAGAATGTGCTGTTTAAAAGTGTTTTCTTACAGGGGCGCCTGGGTGGCTCAGTTGGTTGACTGTGGGACTTCGGCTCAGGTCATGATCTCACGGTTTGTGGGTTTGAGCCCTGTGTCCAGCTCTGTGCTGACGGAGCCTGGAGCTGCTTCAGCTTCTGTGTCTCCCTCTCTCCCTGCCCCTCCCCCGCTCGCGCTCTGTCTCTCGGGGGCCTGTGAGACATTAAACAATTTTTCTCTTACAAACATCTTTCTGTCTTCAGTTTTGAGGTTCCCTGGTTCTCTCATTTCATCCAAGATCTCAAATAGCTCGCGCGGGGGGTTGGGGGAGGTGCTGGAGGAGCCGCACTTCTCTCCGCGGGCCAGGAGGGGGCGCAAGAGACCGCAGCCCAAGAGTGACTCCAGAAAAGGCTCTTGACAGCAAAGTGCATGGAGCTCAGGAACCGCTCGGCCTCCCCTGCCATCGGTGTCCCTCCGCAGGGGGGAGCCGCCGGGCCACCCGAGGGCTGGTTCCCCTGAGAGCTGCACCCCATCCCCGCCTGGGGCCTCACCCCGTCTTCCCCTCTGCCGTCTCCCCTGGGGACCCCCACACCGGATCTCGGTCGCACCCTGATCCAGGAGGGTCTGGGGTCCAGCTCCTTCACTTCCGTACATCAGGGTCACGGTCACAGGGTCTGGGGGTTAGAAGGTGGAGCCCTCTTTTGGAGGCCACCATTCAACCCACCACACCTTTCTCTTCTCCCTAGCTAAATAACCCAGCGGGTGGCCCACCTTTTATTTGGGTGAACACTTGGTTACTGAGTATTTCCCGTGTCTGCCGGGCTTTACCGCGGCCCCTTACTTAGTGCTCACAGGCGCCCCCCCCGCGGCACGCAGTGCTGTCTGCGCTCGAGAAAGCCGAGGCCTTAGTACAGCTGAGCGCAGGGCGCCACCCCAGGACGCCGCCCGCCCAGTCCCATGCGGCCTCCGCCCTCCGGGGGGGGGGGAGCTCCTCTCTAACGAGAAGATTCTCCCACTTAGAAAAATTTGAGTACCTCAGAGATCCAAGGCCCCGTAGGACAGGATAGGGAAAGAGGGGGGTGTAAATTCGCAGCGTGAACACCGTGACCCTTGCGGCAAGTTACGGAGAAGGGGGGACAAGGCACACATCGGAACCAGCTTGTCTTAGTGGCGAACCTGACTTCCGCTACGAGGCGTCGCGGGGTCCTGGACCTCAGGCGGATGGGTGCTCGCATGGTGAGGACACTTCCGAGGAGAAGGCCGCCAAGCGGCCCTGCGGGTGCCCGCGAGCGCGTGTGCGCCCCGGGAGCGCGTGCGGCGCGCAGGGGTACCGCGCAGGGGTATGGGGTGAGGGGGGGTGTTGCTGGCAGCTCAGGCTCAGGAACAAGTACCCTGGGTGGAAGCCGTCGGTGCGGAGGTCCCCGGAAGTGCTTTTCCAGCCCCTCCACCGCGGGCGGCGCCTGAACCCCGGGGTCCGGGGTGGGGGTGGGGGTGGGGCTGCCCGGGCTCCTCGGGTGTTGGAGCAGCGGGGGTCGAGTTCTCTGCCGGTCCCCCTCCATGGCAAGGAGCGGCCTGCGGTGGCCCTGGACCCAGGTGCTGAGGCCTTGGAGGCCGGTCCTAGGGGTCTGTGGGTGTCTGTGCCTGCAAGCCAAGGGTGTCTCCGAAGCGCGCTCCCTTCGGGGGCTGCGGGACCACCCCCTGGGAGCCTGGAGACCGCCCCCTCCCCGGCGCCGGAGGATGGTGTCAAACCCTTCCGAGCAGCATTGCAGCAGCATCGACCGGGGCCTGTACGGCATCCTCCGGACTGGATGTGAAACCTGGAGGGGTCGGTCCCACAACCTTCAGCACGTGGAGTGCATTTTCGGAGAGGCCCAGGGAGCCTGGACTCGGGGCGGGCTGGGGACCCCAGGCCCTAAAGCACCAGATCAGAGAGCTTTCATGCAGGGTGGGCCGAGAGAGGTTTTACTTTTTTATTTCTTCTTCTTCTCCTCCTTCTCCTTCTAGTGTTTAGGGTTAGGGTTAGGGAGAAAGACAGCAGGAGACAGAGGATCTGAAATAGGCTTTGTGCGCAGAGCAGCAAACCCCATGCGGGACTCAAACTCACAAATCACAAGATCATGACCAAGCCCAAGTCTGTGCTCAACCAACTGAGCCACCCAGATGCCCCCGAGAGGCGTTTTAGGAGCCAGCTGCCCACCCGCTCCCCCCTCCCCCCAAGCAGGCATCCCTCCCTCCCATCTCTCACCTGCAGGGAGATGGCTCTCCCCTGTCGCTGGGCAGGGTCTCCAGAATAGGCTTCCTTACTACATTACCTGGGGACACGCTTCTTTCTCAGTCTCTGGACAAAGTCCGTGCTATCTAGGAACGGCGGCGGCGTCTGCGGCCGTCAGCCCTCTCGGCTGGCCCGCGGTGGTCGTGAGCTGCCAGCCACCGCCCAGGACCTGCATGCGAGAGGAGAAACGCAGCCCGAGAGTCACACTGTGACATCGAGACATCATGGGTCAGACCGGAAACGAGGGTGTGTATTACTACTGCGGAAGCAACACCCGTCGGGAGAGGCGCCGGCAGCAGGCGCTGGCCGTGCCCTCCCGTGCTGTCAGGGCAGAGGCGCGCCAGGCTCACCGGCAAGGGTGGCCGGGGAGACGGACGTTTGGGGCATCTTAGCCTGACGCCCTTACTGGAGTCATGCGAGTGCCTCCCCATGTTCCTGTCATACCGACGTGAATGCCGTCGATGGTGACTTTGCCTTCTGCAGGCGTGTGCTGCGAGGGAGGGCGGGTCCCAGCTTGCTGACCCCAGGGTGCCTCCGCCTGGTCTCCCCCAGCAAGCGCACTTGGCCGTGCTGGTGGGAATGCCACTGTGTGCTTCAGTCATATATCTCCCCGGGCCACAACTAGGTCGGGTGACACCAAAGTGTCACATCAGGTTTTAAGAAACTCAGTCCCTATATAGCAGTAACTGACTGAAATGGGGGAAGTGTCAGACGGCATCTTGCCTTGTTCCTAACAACTACGGGGAAGCCACATCTTGAACGACGAAGTTGATTTGAGGCCTGAGCTTTGTGCTGTTTGCCAAAACTGCTAGTCAGTATAGGCATGCCCCGGAGATACTGTGGGTTTGGCTCCAGGTTATTGCCGGCAGGTGAATATTGCAATAACGTGAGTCCAATGAACATTTGGCTTCCAGTGCAGATGAAAGTTATGTGGGGTTTTTTTTTTAACGTTTTTTAATTTATTTCTGAGAGAGAGAGACAGCATGAGCAGGGGAGGGTCAGAGAGAGACACACACACAGAATCTGAAACAGGCTCCAGGCTCTGAGCTAGCTATCAGCACAGAGCCCGATGCGGGGCTCAAACCCAGGAACCGCGAGATCATGACCTCAGCTGAAGTCGGACACCCAACCGACTGAGCCACCCAGGCTCCCCTGAAAGTTATGTTTATACTGTAGTCTATTAAGTATGCAGTAGTCTTACGTCTAAATTAATGTACATGCCTTTATTAAAAAAATACTTTGTTAAAAAATGTTATACATCACCCGAGCTTTCGTAATCAGTAATCTGTGATCAGTCACGGATCACCAGGCCAAATAGAATAAGGAAAAAGCTTGAAATGTAGCAAAAATCACCAAAATGTGACACAGGCACGAAGTGAGCAAATACTGGGAGAAAAATGATCCCTACAGAGTTGCTGCATGCAAGTTTTCCAGAATCGTTTAATTTGTAAAAAAAAAAAAAAACCCAGTATGTGTGAAGCACAGCGAAACGAGGTCAGTCTGTCTGTGCTCACGGGGCCTCCCGTGCGGCTGCCTGTAACGGGGAGGGAGAAGCCCTCACGGCTCGGTGGGATTTTCCCCCCTTCCCTCCTTTCTCAGCACTGTAGTCTGCCCGAAGTCGCCCAGCTGGTGTGGGGAACAGCTGTGTGTATTGTCCCCGAGCAATGGTGGGGTCTAGTGACAGGAGATGAAATCCAGTGATTTTTACTAAGAAACCCTTTTTGTGTTTATTTATTTATTTTGAGAGAGAGTGTGCAAGCAGAGGAGGGGCAGAGAGAGAATCCCCAGCAGGCTCCGTGCTGTCAGCGGGGCTCGATCCCACAAACTGTGAGATCATGACCTGAGCAGAAACCTAGGAGCCAGACACGCAACCCACTGAGCCACCTAGGTGCCCCTATTGAGAAACTTTTTACACAAAACAAAGGTAGCTTGGAAAGGCGGGGTGTAAACAGATAAAAGTAGAAATGCTCTAGATGCAACAGAGAGGGGGAGCCCCCCTGCCAGACAGAAGCTATTCTGAACAGTCTGGAAACCACCGGAGTCAGGTGTGAGGACAGAAGATTGGGAGGGAGGCAGGGCCACTTACCAAGCTGGGGCACAGGATAGAAGACAGTGAGGTCAGATAATAGTGTCAAAATCCAAGTTTGGCAGCAAGGGGGGTACGTGTATACACATACATGCGTAGATAGTGTAAGTCAGATATGTAGTATGTCATCAGTCTTCAGGGAAGACACTAACTCTTTGTAATGGAGTAATGAGTGCTCTACACAAAGATGAAAGTGGTAGAACTAAAGATTATGAAGACTTAAAAAATATTTTTAAAATGTTTTATTTCTGAGAGAGAGAAAGACAGTGTGAGCTGGGGAGGGGCAGAGAGAGAGGGAGGTACAGAATCTGAAACAGGCTCCAGGCTCTGAGCTGTCAGCACAGAGACCGATGCGGGGCTCGAACCCATGAACCGTGAGATCATGACCTGAGGTGAAGTCGGACGCTTAACCAACTAAGCCACCCAGGTGCCCCCAAAAAATATATTTGAACACCTTTCCCTGTCAGAACTCTGTTGAGCATAATATGGCAACATTACTGAGTTTTAGGTCAACTCCTTTAGAAATGCTTGGAACATGACCTGTGACATTCACCTTTAGAGACTGTACCTTATTTTCTCCTTTAATAATAATATTTCTATGTTGGGCACCTGGGTGGCTCAGTCAGTGAAACATCCGACTCTTGGTTTTGGCTCAGGTCATGATCTTACCATTCGTGGGTTCAAGCCCTGCATTGGGTTCTATGCTCCAGAGTGTGGAGCCTGCTTGGGATTCTCAATCTCTCTCTTCCTCTCTCTGGCCTCCCCCCGCCCCCCGAAATGAATAAATAAAAAATTTAAAAAAAGAATATTTCAATGTTGGGGCTCCTGGGTGGCTTAGTCAGTTAAGCATTTGACTGTTGGTTTTGGCTCAGGTCATGATCTCACAGTTCGTGGGTTTGAGCCCTGACATCGGGCTCTGTCTACACTGCAGAGCCCGCTTGGGATTCTCTCTTCCTCTCTCTCTGCTCCTTCCCCACCGCTTGCACTCTCTCTCAAAATAAATAAATAAAAACCTTTAGAAAAAAAGAATAATGTTTCAATGTTTTAAAAATATTTTTCATATACTTAGAAGAATGACGTATTAAGTCGCACTGGTCACACATGTCATAAAAAATCATTTTTGACTCTTCTGCTGTGTTGGGAAAACACCAAGTTTAAGTTGCCAAGTTCAAGATGGCATTCCTTCTGTTTTCAGAGTAGACGGTTTCTTGCAAACTTCATTCAAACAAAGTCTTGTCTCTCTCAGGTACAATAGTTGATGCTCCATCAAGCATGCGCATTTAATGTCATGCCGCTTTTGCATTGATTCAGCATATTTATTATTCAACAGCTTATTATTGAGATTGTGTATCTCTTCATTACTGGCTAAGAAGCAGCAGCACCGGGGGCACCTGGGTGGCTCAGTCGGTTAAGCGTCCGACTTTGGCCCAGGTCATGATCTCACGGTTCATGGGTTCGAGCCCCGCATTGGGCTCTGTCCTGACAGCCAGCTCAGAGCCTGGAGCCTGTTTCAGATTCTGTGTCTCCCTTTCTCTCTGACTCTCCCCTGCTCGTGCTGTCTTTAAAAAAAAAAAAAAAAAAAAAAGCAGCAGCACTGGGGAACAGTAATGGGCTCTGTTCCAGGTTTGGGGCCTCCCTTACCTGCTATCCAGGGCAAATTAACCTCCCGAATTAGCCTAAAAGTTTCCTCATCTATAAATTGCAAGGCTGTTGAGAGTCAAATGAGACCCTGTGTGTAAAATGTTCGCACCTGGCATGTAGAAACGCCCCACCCCCAAAGCTTCCTCTCCTTCCTTTGTGTAAATGTGTACACCTGAAGCGCTCAGGTATTCATTTGATAATGTGGATGAGCCACTTGTACAAAGATAGTGGATGCACGCTGCCTTCAAAACAGTCAGTTTGGGGTGGGATGGTGACTAGGGAAGGGAATAGTTTGCTCACAACGGTGCTTCTGGCAATATATGCAAATTAATCCAAAACTAGTTTTAAATATTTGTAATTAGTTTTAAAAATAACTTGCAAATCAGGGTGCCTGGGTGGCCTATTTGGTTAAGCGTCTGACTCTTGATTTCAGCTCAGGTCATGATCTCACAGTTCGTGAGTTCAATTCCCGCTTCGGACTCTGTGCTGACAGCTCAGAGCCTGGAGCCTGCTTCTGATTCTGTGTCTCCCTCTCTCTGCTTCTCCCCCTCTCTCCCTGTCTCTGTGTCTCCCTCAAAAAAAAAAAAAAAATAAAAAAAATTACTTGCAAATGTTCACGTCCAGTCATGATGTAATAATGTTAGGAGTGGATTTACTCTCCCACCTTTTTTTTTTTTTTTTTTTTTTTTTTTTTTTTTTTTTTTTTTTTTGTTTGTTTTATTTATTTCTAGGAGAGAGAGAGACAGCGTGAGCAGGGGAGGGTCAGAGAGAGAGGGAGTCACAGACTGAAGCAGGCTCCAGGCTCCGAGCTGGCAGTCAGCACAGAGCCCGACGCGGGGCTCGAACCCACGAACCGCGAGATCATGACCCAAGCGAAAGTCGGACGCTCAACCGACTAAGCCACCCAGGCGCCCCTTTACTCTCCCACCTTAAACGACTAGCCAGCCATACAGAAAGTATGAAGCAATAGTTTGTAGGCACTGGACAAAGATCACACGTCATGATCAACGAGAGAAAGGAAAGACGAGTGAAGGAGGCATTGTGGTTCCCAGTGCTTTGGGGAGACATGGAACCTCCCTGCAGCAGAGGGGTCTTATTTTACAGCTGTACTGTTTACCCAGGAGAATGTTCCTGTTTTTAGGTAGTATACACCTATGTGTTTATTTAGAAGCAAAAACGTAACACTTTTCAACAGCTCAGGGAGATCATTTGTGTATGTATTTAGATATACATACAAACATATATATACATTTATGAGACAAAATGATAAAACATGGAAAAACACATTAACATAGGGAATCAGGGTGAAGGGAATATAGGAATTCTTTGTACTGATTTTGAGGCTTTCCTCTAAGTTTAGAAATTTTTTTTTAATTTTTATTTTTGAGAGACAGAGCATGAGGAGGGAGGGGCAGAGAGAGAGGGTGACATAGAATCTGAAGTAGGCTCCGGGCCCTGAGCTGTCAGCACTTGAATCCACGAAATGCAAGATCATCACCTAGCCAAAGTCAAATGTTCAACCGACAGAGTCACCTAGGAGCCCTTAAGTTTGGAAATATTTCAAAATTTAAAAACAAACGTCACAGGTGCCTGGGTGGCTCAGTTAGTTAAGCGTCTAACTCTTGATCGCAGCTTAGGTCATGATCAGAGCCTGGAGACTGCTTTGGATTCTCTCTCTGTCTCTGCTCCTCCCCCACTCATGCTCGGTCTTTCAAAAATAAACATTAAAAATGGATTTTAAAATAAATAGATGATAGTCAAAGTCTGGTGCTAGCAACTTATTAATGTAGGAGTACTCAGCCAACCATTTACTTAAAATGCTGTTCAACAAATCTCCAAAATGATGCAAGAATTGGGAATTACTTTAGATTTGTGGTAATTACTTTAGACTTAGTGATTTTTTTTTATATATAACAGGTAGCATAAAAAGTACCTACGTGTGCATCACTCATGACATTAAACAAATGCACAGAGGCACCTGGGTGGCTCCATTGGTTAAGTGTCCGACTCTTGGTTTCAGCTCAGGACCTGATCTCACGATTTGTGAGTTTGAGACCCACATCAGGCTCCACACTGACAGTGCAGAGCCTTCTTGGGATTCTCTCTCTTTCTCTCTTTCTCTCCCTGCCCCCTGCTTGCTCTCTCAAAATATATAAACTTAAAAACAATCTTATAAAAAATGCATGAATTCCTGTGCATTTTTAAACTTGATTGCAATTATGAAAATTAAAAATGTGTTCTAAATATAAATTTATTGAGTCTTAGCATATTTAGTCAATGTGTAGGTCTATATTTGACAATTATATAATATCTGTTCCCTGTATAAAAACTGGAAAATCCAGGTAAGCCAAGACAAATAATGCCCGCAGAGAAACACTGCTAATCAACTGCTTTTATATGCAGACACAATGTACTTTATGCTAAAGAACTGGTGATGTTCAATTTCCATGCTTTTTGAAAGGTGAGCTTGGGGTGAACACAACTCAGTTGCAACTTTTTCTTTCTTTCCTTTTTTTTTTTTTTTGAGAGAGAGACAGAGAAAGTGAGCAGGGGAGGGGCAGAGAGAGTGGGGGAGAGAGAATTCCAAGCAGGCTCCACACTGTCAGCACAGAACCCGATGCAGGGCTTGAACCACAAACCGTGAGATCATGACCTGAGCCCAAACCAAGAGTTGTACGTACGCTTAACCGACTGAGCTGCCCAGAAGCCCCAGTTGCAACTTACTTTTAAAAATATTATAATTTTTAATTTTTTAAAAAGTAAGTTCTACCCCTAACATGAGGCTCGATCTCATGACCCCAAGATTAAGAATTGCACGCTCCACCACCTGAACCAGCCAGCCACCCCCACTGCAACTTATTTCAGAAGGCGATACTACATTGCCGATAATAGAGGGCTGTGTAGGACGCATCCTGAAAACAAACAACGCACGCTGAACTGTGAGCGTACTGACTGGTATGGTTTTGAAAAAGCCAGATTTGAAGACTGATGGCCGTGTCTCCCTCCTGCCGGCCCTGTGAAGTTTTAGAAGCCCTCACACGTTATATCCTTGTCCCCATCTTACAGACAAGGGAACAGAAGCATAGACAAGCTGTGGGGCACTTCAAGCCAGACTGCTGGTGGGTGGTGAGATGAGCGGGCTCCTTCTCCTTCATAAAGTGATTTTGGGTCAGTAACGTCAAATATTTTTAAAGCTGTCAAATAAATACATTTATACAAACTGTTCTGGATATATTTTTCTTTGTTAATTAATATTTTATCAGTATAAAAAATAGGTCATGGAATTTGGGGGAAAATACCCAAAAAATACATATTTGGGTCAGGCCTGGATGAAACTCACAATGTCAGAACAGAAAAACAGGTTGCCACTGCTTAAGAGTCATGTGTAAGTTTTGTGTGTTTGGCATCAGTTAACAGTTAAAAGCAGTGATAGAATATAAATACTCTCTCTCCTAGTAGGGAAGTGTTCATGTAACAGGAAAGGATTTAAAATTTATTAGGCATTTAAAAAAAAAAAAAAAAAAACAGATCTTGGAGCACCTGGGTGGCTCAGTCAGCTGAGCGTCTGGCTCTTGATTTTGGCTCAGGTCACGGGCCCTGCCGTGGCCTCTGCACTTGGGGTGGGGCCTGCTTCAGATTCTCTCTCCCTCTGCCTCTCTTCACTGCTTGTGCTCTTTCTCGCTCTAAGAACTACATAAATAAACTACATTTATAAATAAATAAATAAACTACATATTTATAAACTACATTTATAAATAAATAAATAAACTACATAAATAAACTACATAAATAAAAATATAAAAGATCAGATCTCCTTCTGATATTAAACTTGTGCTGATCTACATGTCATCTATCGATGATCTGAGCTGTGGCTACATGATGGCATCTCCGAGTCTGACAAGTCCTAAACAACACCTCGTTGCTTTGTGTGCAAGTAAGAGGTGTGCAAAGTGACAAACACTGCGGGGAAGGGGAGAGGTCTCCTCCCTTCTCCCTGTCAGAGTCCTTTATGGACTTTCTTTCTCAAGGCTGTGCCTGTTTGGCCTGTCCATCTTTAGATGAAGAAGATTTTAATGTTTTATAGTCGATGATCCATGTGTTAAGATTTTTTTTTTTTTTTTTTTTTTTACTAGAAAACATACGAACTTAGCGGAGTCTGGGTGGCTCAGTTGGTTAAGTGGCTGACTTCAGCTCAGGTCACGATTTCATGGTTTGTGGGTTCGAGTTACACATCAGCCTCTGTGCTGACAGCTCAGAGTCTGGAGCCTGCTTTGGATTCTGCGTCTACCCCCCACCCCTCCCCTGCTAGCTCTTGCTCTCTGCTCCTCCCCTGCTAGCTCTTGCGTGCCTGCACACACACTCTTTAATATTAAAAAATTTAAAAAGAAAACATGTAACTTGTAATTGCTATTTTAGAATTTCTTAAGTTACTAGTATCCCCTTCCCAAGAATCAAATACTAGCTTTGGATTTAGCTGAGCCTTTGGCATCCTAATCTCTTGCTCACACTGCAATGGTATCAATGGGTTACGCCTCCTAAATGCTACTGATGTATAAATTCCTATGCTAATGTTCTAGAGCCACAGGTGTAAGAGATCAAGTAAAATAAATGCATGGCTGACAGAAAAGAGAAAAACTACACAAGTCTGTTATTTTAAAAAATGTTTTAAAAGTATAAATACATGCTTTAAAAAATTCAAATATACAGAACACCTGCACAGTTGAATACAGAAGCCACTAGCTAGATTTCAGCTGCTCAGTGAGCACAGGTGGCTAGAGGCTATCACACCAGGAGTACACACATGGACCGTTTCCATCATCACTGAGGGCCCACTGAGCAGTTCATGGTTACTGCTCTACAGTAACCATGGTTAAGCACTAGCACATCAATGGCTTATTATTATAAAAGTTCTTTATATATTCCGGATACAAGTACCTTATCAGACATAATTTTCAAAACTTTGCTCCCATTCTGTGGGTTGTCTTTTGATGGTGTCCTTTAAAACATAAAACTTCAGGGGCGCCTGGGTGGCTTAGTCGGTTAAGCGTCCGACTTTCGCTTGGGTCATGATCTCGCGGTTCGTGGGTTCGAGCCCCGCGTCGGGCTCTGTGCTGACTGCCGGCGCAGAGCCTGGAGCCTGTTTCAGAGTCTATGACTCCCTCTCTCTCTGACCCTCCCCTGCTCACGCTGTCTCTCTCTCCTAGAAATAAATAAAAATATTTAAAAAAAAATTAAAATAAAACATAAAACTTCATTTTGAGGAAGTCCCAATTTTTTTCCCTTGTTGCTTGTGCATTTGGTGCTGTATGTAAGAAACCGAACATTTCCTTATATGTTTTGTCAATTTTATAGTTTAGGTATATGATCCATTTTGGGCTGAAATCTGTATAAGATGGTGGTCCGTTAGCTCTTTGTGACAGTTGTCCTAGGACTTTTTGCTGAAAAGATTACTCTTCCTTATTGAATGCTACTGGCACACTCATCAAAAATCAATTGTTCATAAATGTTACTGGCTTATTTCTGGATCCTCAGTTATACTTTATGTTCCCATAACCCATGTTTATTCTTATGCCATTACCACAGTGGCCTTGGTTTCTGTAGCTTTGTAGTAAGTTTTGCAATTGATTAAGTGTGAGTCTTCCAACTTTGTTCTTTTTCAAGATTGTTTTTGCTTCTGTAATTTTCCGTATGAATATTATCAGCTTGTCAATTTCTGCAGATAAGCCAGCAGGGGTTTTTAACAGGAATTGCACGGACTCTGTGGAGCAATTTGGGGAGCATTCTTTTTCTTAACAATGTAACATCTTCCAATCCATGAACAAAAATGTATTTCCACTTATTTAGGTCTTCTTTAATTTCCCTCAACAATGTTGTGTAGTTTTTATTCATCTTGGTGCTATTGTAAATAGAATTTTAAAAAGTCTCAATTTCAGAACATTCACTGCTAATACAGAAATAAACCTGATCTTTGCATATTGATCTTGTATCTATCCTGCAGTCTGGTGAACCATTTAGTTTTTTTTTTTTAATTAAAAAAATTTTTTTTATAATAGTTTATTGTCAGTTGGTTTCCATATAACACCCAGTGCTCATCCCCACAAGTACCCTCCTCCATGCCCATCACCCCCCTTCCCCTCCCTCCACCCCATCTGCCCTCAGTTTGTTAACGTAGGTCCATGGGGGAGAAGAAGGGGAAAAATAGTGGGGGAGTGGGAGGGAGGCAAACCATGAGAGACTCTTGAATGCCGAGAACCATTTAGTTTTTAAATGAATTTCTTAGAATTTTCTACAAAACACGTTTATGTCATCTGTGAATACACAGTTTTACTTCTTTTCCAATTTGGCTGACTTTTCTTTCTTTTTCTTGACTAATTGCCCTGGCTAGAAACTCAAGTACAATGTTGAACAGAAGGGGTGAGTATGACCATCCTGGTCTTATGCCTGATTTTGGGATGAGAACATTCAACATTTAGTCTGTTGTCATTAATGATGTTAGGTTTGGGGTGTTTGTAGATGTTTTTTATCATGTTGAGAAATTTCCCTTTTATTCCTAATTTGTTGACTGTATCAGGAAAGGGTGCTGAATTCAATCAAATGCTCTTCCTGCAACTATTAAGACAATTAATTAGGTCAGTGTGGTAATTTAGTCCTTTATGAACATGGCAGCGTTGATCCTCATTATGATTCTGTATTTATGAATTTACCAATTAATTTCTAAAATTTGTTTGTAATCCCCAAATCAAAACTGTCAGCACTTTTATGATTATTCATAGGCATGTGCAGACACATGAAAATGTAGTTTCCTGATGTGCGTGCTCTCAGTGGAGCTGAACAAGGCAATGCTTTGCCTTCCTGTTCTGGCTCCCCCCGAGACGTGACCAGAAGATGAGGGGGTGGGGGATGTCAGTGCAGTGCAAGAAGCTCTGGCTCTGGGGCTAGTTGGACGGGCAGGAATCCCAACTCTGGCAATTACTAGTGGGGTGGCTTCAGGGAAGTCACTTAGTATTTTTCAACTTCATTTTCTCTTTTGGAAATAAAACAGTATATACCAGGATAAATTGTTTTCAGGATTAAGATTGTAATCTATTTGAGATATGTATACACACACACACACTTCCCTGAGGAGCAATGGCTCTGTATTCACTAATTCAGTATTTACAGTGATGTTACAGAATGTAAATAATGTGAATAAGGTGAATACTGTGACTAATAAGAAGCATCTGCAAATGACATTGAATTCTGGATGTTAAACCAACCTTGTATTCCTGGGATAAATCTTACTTAGTCATGGTGTAAAAAATCCTTTTTATATGTTGCTAGATTCAGTTTGCTAGTATTTTGTTGATGACTTTTGAATCTATATTCGTAACAGATACTGATCTATAGTTTTCTTGTAATGTCTTCACTGGTTTTGTATCAGGGTAATACTGGCTTTGTATGTAATATGACTTGGGAAGTGTTCTCTCTTCCATTTTTGGGGACAGTTTGCAACGGATTGGCGTTAATTCTCTAAATGTTTGGGAGAATACAACAGTGACGTCATCTGGACTTGGCATTTTCTTTGTGGAATGTCTTAAAGTTACTAATTCAGCATCTTTATTATTGGCAGTTGCCTTTTTAACTTGCTTTAGGTAGAACCAACGGTGGTTAAGATGATCTCTCAAGGCCAGAACAATTCACTGAGAAAATGAACGTTATCGAGGAAACATCTCCAGCATCTGTGAGATTCAGATAAGCAGCTGCCAAGGTTATCCAGTGGCAGGGCTGTCCTGCTGTCTTGCTCTAACACAGACAAACATCTCATCACCTCTCACATGCTTTCATGACCTTAGGAACAAGGACTGTCAGCTGCTTCCGCATCAGATTTAGTTAGATACAAACCTGTTAACAGACATTTGTAGTAAAGTCCTATAATCACAAATTAAAGTTTGTACATGACTAGATTATATACAGACATGTGTATTTACATATTATCATTAAATCTATCTACAAAAATAATACCTGTCTCCGAAGCTGTCAGGAAGGCAGTGTGTAGTGGAATGAACAGTGGCACAGAAATCTGAATGTCTCGGTTCTGGGGCTGGCTCTCGCTTAAACTAGATGCGCAATCTGTTTCTCCTACCGACAGAACAAGGTTAAGCCTGGTGATCACCAAGGTTGTTTTTCCTCATTCTAAAAACACAAGGACTTCTTCTACAGTAATGTCCTTTCCACCGTTCTTACTTCAGAGTGCTCGAAATGAAAATATTTTTGTTATAAGCACATCCCTATTTCATTCTTACAGAACGAGTCAACCAATTCACCAAATCTTAAAAGAAGAGGAAGAGGAAGTGTGTGGTTAATAAGTCCAACATCTCAAAGTCCCAAGTTTGCCACGAAAGAGCCACCGCTAACCTTCTCTCTCTACAAATACGTATTTGCTTTTTCATCATACCTCCCGTCCTCTCAGTGCTGTTGCATAGGAGGCATGAGGTAATTACGGTAATTTTCAAAAACAAGGAGGTCACTTGTCGGAAATTCGGAGCCCATCAGAGAGGCTGAACGGCATCTCATCCGTCGTCTCTACTGGCACGTTACTTCTCCCAAAGCGACACGAGTCGTGGTGGGAATGCGCGCTTGAAATAAACGCATCTGCAGTCCGGCTGCAGCGACAGCTATCTGAGGGCAAAACGCTGCTCGAGTTACCCAGATGCGAACGGTAAACAGCGTGGAAGGAGTCCTGGGTCGAGTGGTAGGGCCCGGGCCCCGGCGCGGCGCAAGCAGGGCTCTGGTAAGGGCCGTTGCACATAAGACACGTTTGGAAGCAAGTCTTCCTTCCCAGACCCCGGTGAATGTCCAGTTTGGCAATGAGGGGTTTCCCGACGTTCACTTCCTGCTTCTCCTCTACAGTATCTTCCAGCCCCGAGTACTGATACGACACACACACCGTGAAGATCAGATGCTCCTGAGAAGGAAAAGGAATGAAGTTATTTTTATCAACTGTGAGCACAGGTGAGTCTGAGTATCACCGACATCTACAAATACGCATATGATCACCCGACAAAATCCACTCTTGCTCCCCTTTCCCAGCTTCCAATCCTCAAGGCCCGTTTATACCTTCCCTACACTAAGCAATGGCAGCGATAATCATGTTCCCTTTCCTTCATTCAACACTTTGAGTTTTTAGAATTCTACTACTTGCTACGGAAGGTAGTCAGGATCACAGAGATCTTGCACTGTATTCGGATGAACTGTTTAAAGGTGTTTTCCAAGCCGTGGGGCTTGGGACACTTACCCAACTGGTGGGGATGGAGGATGGTCCTTTAATGAAAAAACCTGGCTTTACTCCCAGGCCAGAAGTTTAGCTGTTTTAAAAAGTATTATGAAATAATAATCCATAGTCACAGGTGGAGAAGGGTCATTGCATCAGATCACAGGCTTATTTCACAGACAAAGGAGCCTGAAGAAAATTAGCTACGAACAGGGTGCCGAGAGTTTGTATCTGTTGTTCCTTAACTAGACAATGAGTATTTGAAGATGTGAAGACATGTAAAAGTAGACTATGCTCTGTATCTCTAATTTTTTGCTTTTAAATCTTAGAGAGAGAGAGAAAGCACACATGTGCTGAGGAGGCAAGAGAAAGAGAGAGAAAGAATCCCACGTAGGTTCCACGCTGTCAGCACAGGGGCCTGAATGGCTCTCACGAACCGTGAGATCATGACCTGAGCCGAAATCAAGAGTTGGCTGCTTAACCGACTGAGCTGCCCAGGCGTCTACTCTCACATGAACATCTTCAGGCCATTACCAGGGACAGAATACAACGTGGAAAGGGTCACTGTAAGACTGTGTATCTCGTATCTCTACTTCCATTTAACGCTCAATGAAGCAGCGTATCCATAAAGTAATACAACTGTCACACATGGAAATGAATTTTCACTTTCACAAGATTAGTCATTACACACAGGAGAAGTGCTAACCTTTAACTTCTGCAGTGAGCTGAGCCGAGTATAGAGGCACTGCTTGGGGAGGTCCTTTGACACCAAGTAGCTGCCAGTCTCCTCAGGCGTCCCTTTGTTTGCGACCTTTGGATCAATATCTAAGTCCTGTGAAAAGGAGCAGATGTTATCAGTGAAGGCAATGAGAGTCACGACATGGTCCATGACAATAAAATATCTCAATAGCTTTTGCCCTCTTAGGAATTTTGGCCCGAGTAGGTAAACCCTCATCCAGGACTAAAGAAACAGTAAGAACAGCACTCTAGGGTACAACAGGAATTCTAAATTCTGCACACGTATGCTCAGAAAGTTAGCTGTGCGAGTACAGACGCTTCCAAATTGCCCCTAGAAACACTTCTTAACCCACTCAAGCTTCCTTTTACGTTCAAGCCCCGTGAGTGTGACTGCTGCATTCTCTCCCTTCTATCCATCACTTCTGGGCAGGTGCAGGGGGATTTTAGAAAGAATAAATGGACATGACACAGGCATCCTGTCCCCTTTTTCTTCTCCAAGAGACACACCCTGGCCAAGGGTGGGAGAGCTATTCTCGAACTCCAGGGAGAAGGCCTCAGGTTCTGCCCTACCCCATGCCTACGAGGCCCACCCCAGGCCAGCACTGCCAGGGCAGGTGGAGGGACCCATCGAATTCTGGCTTCAGTCAGAATTCTGGCTGGGCCGTCTGCTCTCACGCTGAACAATGTCCTCCATGAAGCCCTTATCAACACCAAAGCGATGTTCTGGATTTGTCTTGCACCCTGCTTGCTTCTCAATTTACTGCACTCATGTAGGAAAGAGGGATACTATTTATTGGCTTCTTTAGGCCAACACGAAATACATATTGTATCTTAATTTATGGAAAAAGAGAAATTTCTGTGCTTCCGATATACCAACATAACTTGACAAATAAGACTTTAATTAAAAACAGTAGTTTTTAAAAGGAAATTATTCTTTTTTTTTTTTTTTTAATGTTTTATTTATTTCTAGGAGAGAGAGACAGCGTGAGCAGGGGAGGGTCAGAGAGAGAGGGAGTCACAGACTGAAACAGGCTCCAGGCTCCGAGCTGGCAGTCAGCACAGAGCCCGACGCGGGGCTCGAACCCACAAACCGCGAGATCATGACCTAAGCGAAAGTCGGACGCTTAACCGACTAAGCCACCCAGGCGCCCCTAAAAGGAAATTATTCTTGACATAAGAATGACATTCCTTCATATTTGATATTCTACTTAGGGTAAGGGCAATTAAAGGCTTCTTTCCTCGGTGAAATTTGACATTTAGGGTATTTTGGTGATCCATTTTTAAATATTATGACTACTGTTACTAAAATACAAGTATTGATATAAACGGAATATATATATTCATATTTCTTTTAAATTTACCATCATCTTTAAGTTTCCATATACTTAGTTCTTAGTAAGTGAGGCTATACCGGCATATTCTGAATCAAAGAAGAAAGCGGGGACTTACAAGAGGAAAGTCTGTGACATAGGCATCGCACATCACCACGTCGGGCGGCTTGTGGACGATGCTCGTGTAGATGATCATGACGTTGGAGAACTCCGCGGCAAACCCTAGCTGAATCTGGACACCGCACTGAAATTTAAGACACATACTTTCTGGGAGTTCTGAAAAAGAACAAAAAGAACAACTTACAAAGAATCATTTGAGGAGTGCTTGGGAAGTTTTCTGATGATGAGCAACAGACAAATATTCTTTAAGGGCAAAACAGGGCTTTTGCTCTCACTCAGAAATGTTCTGTAACTAACACATTCTTCAAAGGCACAGAAACATACATGCACACACTTACTAAAAGAGAAAAAAGGCCCCATATTCTGCAAGCAAATAAAAACCGTTCGCTTGCTATTTCCTGATAGTTCTTGTCCCTCCGCATATATAATTTTTACAGTGGTAATCAAAACATCCATACAACTGGTAGATAAATGTTCAGTGCTGCCTCAGTCTTCATGAAAATAGTTTCAATAAGCATAATGTTGCAGAGCAGTTTATTAGTTTGAATAATCCACTACCCTTGAGTATCTCTGTTTCTGGGTTTTATGGTTTTCCCATCACAGTTGGTATTTCTTATATACATGTACTTAATGCTTTAGATATACCTGCTGGACAGTCCTCACACATGTGACATTCTCCACTCAGAGAATATACATAGATTTGACCATACCATTTCCAAAATGAGTACTGATTTCAAAATGTTCACCTAGTTGATAAGATTAAAAACGAAACACTACACTATCATAGTTTTGTGTTTTCTCTAATTACTACTTTTATTAATATATTCTCACCTGTGTACACTGCTGAATTTGCATCTTTTGATGAGTACTTAAGGGAGTCTTAATGTTTTTCTTTTTGCCATTTTGCATGAGCTCTTTAACATAAAAAAGTGCTCTCTTTTCTTTAAAAAAATTTTTTTTACATTTATTTATTTTTGAGAGATCCAGAGATAGAACACAAGTGGGGGAGGGGCAGAGAGAGAAGGAGACACAGAATCCGAAGCAGGCTCCAGGCTCTGAGCTGCCAGCAGAGAGCCTGACGTGCGGCTCGAACTCACAAACTGTGAGATCACGATCTGAGCTGAAATCGAGTGCTCAACTGACTGAGCCACCCAGGTGCCCCAAAAAGTGCTTTCTTTTCACACAAGCTACTTTGAACCTCTAGAGTTCATCTGCCTTTGGTAAGATGACATTTATCCATGTGTGAAAGATAAGAAGTAAGTATTATTTTAAGACCACAATCTTTTAATGATTTTTAAAATATTTAGGCCAAGAACTTCCTGCAAATCAGGTTATAGTCTCAGTATCATAGACTCACTCAGTAACTACTTTACTGAATACCTACTGTGTGCCAGGCATGGAATACGTAAGGAGCAAGCAGGAAAATACTGGACCAGACACTTCTGAAGTTTTTTTTTTTCCCCCTAATTTGAAGATCTAATGAGGCAATTTATGAATTGGGCAGCATCTCATCTAACAAGTAAAGAGATGCTCCCTTAGCATTTTATAAAAGGCTTTTTTTTTTTTTTACTGTTGATCTTTACCACTGTGATTTTGTTACTGTTGTTGGAGGTTTTTTTTTTAATTATTTTTTAAAAATTAGTTTATTAATGTTTTTATTTATTTCTAGGAGAGAGAGAGAGAGACAGTGTGAGCAGGGGAGGGTCAGAGAGAGAGGGAGTCACAGATTGAAACAGGCTCCAGGCTCTGAGCTGGCAGTCAGCACAGAGCCTGACGCGGGGCTCGAACTCACGAACCGCGAGATCATGACCTAAGCGAAAGTCAGACGCTTAACCGACTAAGCCACCCAGGCGCCCCTAATTATTTCTTTTTTTTTGAGAGAGAGCAAGCAAGTGTGAGCAGAGAGGGGAGGGGGACCGAGGATCCTAAGCAGGCTCCATGCTGAAAGTAGAAAGCCGGATGCAGGGCTTGAACTCACAAACTGTGAGATCATGATGTGAGCCGAAGTCGGGCACTTAACCGACTGAGCCATCTGTACCCCTTGAGCTTTTTTGAAGAAAAGATTCAGGTGTCTGGGTGGCTTAGTCAGATAAGCGTCCAACTCCGGCTCAGGTTATGATCTCAGGGTTCATGAGTTTGAGCCCCACATTGGGCTCTGTGCTGACAGCTCAGAGCCTGGAGCCTGCTTTGGATTCTGTGTCTCCCTCTCTCTTTGCTCCTCCCATGATTGTGCTCTGTCTCTCTCTCTCTCACAAAAATAAACATTAAAAAAAAAAGAATCAATTTCAATTCCTTATCCAATTATCTAGAAAGCCAAGACAATATACTTATGACATTTTATATTTTAATATTCTTTAAAACATATTAATTTACCAAAAATATATCTTAGAGAACAGACCACTACAAAATGAATGGTATTACACAGAAGTTCAACAAATACAATTTTCAATTATCTATAATAAGGGATGCACAGTATGGATATTTGGGACTCAGAGCAAATCCAAAATCTTCATTTGTCAATGATTTAAACTTACTTTTTCACTGAATCATACAGATTTACCAAAGTCATTAAGTTATAGATATGATTTCCACCTCATTGTTTCTCTTGCCCACCGACTCACTGATTCAGGAGTCCGAGAAAGAGAGTGCTCGGTAACACCTATGAGCACATAGTATTTACTTGCTGACAACCACGTTTGTCTCTTTACATGAGTGATCGCATTCAGTATCAACAACCATACCAAGTATGATTTGTTGTCCCCATTTATAGATCACTTGTTTACCAAGTGGTAGAGACGGGATCAGAACCCAGGCCCGTCTGATTTTTCAAACAGCACAATTCTAGCAGCTCAGAATATAATAAAATCTGAGAGACTATATAGACTAGGTAAATTGTTTAGTCTTGGGTTTGCCCACCAGGCTAAAATGTTTTCACTACGAAATTGAGAAGCAAGCTATTTACCCGGGAGGAAAAACCCTCCTTCATGATCTAATACAAGCACATTACAGCAAAAGCTCACAGAAAGCAGACATCACCGTACCGTGTGCCTTGGCCCACTGCAGGTTCCGCACCAGAGATTCCGCAGAATATGCCGTTCCCTGTATTGGGTCGGTAAGTGCTCTCTTTTCAGACAAGCTACTCCGAATCTCTAGGGCCTGCTTGCCTTTGGTAAGGTGACATTTACCCATGTCTACAACATAAGACAGAAGCATTAAGACCACAGTATTTTCATTATGTTTTAAATATTTAGGCCAAGAACTCCCCTGCAAATCAGGTTATATTCTTAGTATCTATCATTTACTCACTCAACAACTGTTTACTGAACACCTACTATTTGCCAGGCACGGATCAAAGTAATGAGCAGATGAGGGAGAGAGAGGGAGAGAGAGGGAAAGAGAGGGAGAGAGAAATACAGAGGGGCAGAGAGAAAGAGGGAGACACAGAATCCAAAATGGGGTCCACACTCTGAGCTGTCAGTGCAGAGCCTGAAGTGGGACTCAAACTCATGAACTGCAAGTTCACGACCTGAGCCAAGGTTGGATGCCTAAAAGACTGAGCCACCCAGGTGCCCCCCCCCCCATTTTTTTTTAATGTTGGAATAGCCCACTTCTAAAGGCCCTTTTAGGTTTTATCTTCTATAATTCCATTATCAAATCCCTAATACTTTAAGCCTTAAAATTCACAAAAAGCTGAAAGTATATTTGTTTACTGAAAGGGCAGCCCTAATAATTTTATGTTTGTACTCCACTGGGAAATACATGCAATTAGTAAACAAATGACTATTTAGCTATGAGAAAATTAAGATCCTGTGCCATCTATACCTCAGATATATTTATTTTTTTTAAGTTTATTCATTTTGAGAGAAAACGTGAGTGTGAGAGGGACAGAGAGAGAGAGACAGAGAGAGAGAATTCCAAGCAGGCTCTACACTCAGCATGGAGCCCAACATGGGGCTTGATCCCATGAACCATCAGATCATGACCTGAGCCAAAATCAAGTCAGACACTTAACTGACTGAGCCTCCTAGGCACCTCTCCCTTGCATATTTAATTTTTATTCAAACATAGGCATTGGTAAGTAGTATATGCCAATGTTTTAGGTTTTGAACTTAACAAAAAAGTTATGCCATAATGTTTTCATTCAACATATTTTAGACAAAGACATGATTATTGATAAATATCAATTTAAATTTACAATGCTATATATTACTTAATATGAACAAATTATTTCTCCTATTTCTATATATATTATAAATTATTAATAAACAAAGTTTATTAATTATAAAGTTTTATTAATTTTTAATTATAAAGTTATTAATAAACTAAAATGGTCTTGGGAAAGTAGTTACTTATCTGGAAAAGAGGAGGTAAAACTAAGATTCTTAAAATAAAATTCTTTTAATATTAATTTGTTTTTGAGAGAGAGAGAAAGACAGAGTGCAAGCAGAGGAGGGGCAGAGAGGGAGACAGACTCCGAAGCAGGCTCGAGGCTCCGAGCTGTCAGCACTGAGCTCAAAGCAGGACTCAAACTAATGAACTGTGAGATCATGATGTGAGCTGAAGTCGGACGCTTAACCGACTGAGCCACCCAGCCGCCCCTGGTATGGCTTTTAAAATGGCATTTCTGGGGCGCCTGGGTGGCTCAGTCGGTTAAGCGTCCGACTTTCGCTTAGGTCATGATCTCGTGGTTGGTGGGTTTGAGCCCCACGTCGGGCTCTGTGCTGACTGCCAGCTCAGAGCCTGGAGCCTGTTTCAGTCTGTGACTCCCTCTCTCTCTGACCCTCCCCTGCTCACGCTGTCTCTCTGTCTCCTAGAAATAAATAAAAAACATTAAAAAAAATGGCATTTCCAAAACCACCTGGCAGCCTGGTGGTACAGTATCAGGTGTACTTACTCAGCACCTAATAGGAGCAGGACCTTATACCAAGAAGGAAGGGAACAGGAGGAAATGGGAGGCATGATGTCAGGCCTCCAGGATGTCTTCAAAGCAGATTTTTTTCTTTAATGTTTATTTGATTTTGAGAGAGAAAGAGAGAGAGCCCATGCTGAGTGGGGGAAAGGAAGAGAGAGGGATACAGAGGATCTGAAGCAGGCTCCACGCTGATAGCAGAGAGCCCGAACTGGGGCTTGAACTCATGGAACCGTGAGATCATGCTCTGAGCCAAAGTCAGACGCTTAACGGACAGAGCCACCCAGGTGCCCCGAAAGCAGAATTTAAAAACCAGTAAGTGCATCAAGAAAAAAACGAACCCAGCCCTTTCCACCAGGGCATCAGAATTTCTGTTCAGTTGAGCCTGTCTAATCCTTGGAAAGGATGCTCTCTGGACACGGTGTTTGTGAGCAAGCAGCCGAGGCGGTGCCAGGCACGAGCCACAGAAACAAGGTACGGAACTCTCGGGACTAAATTTCACTGATTTCACCGTCTCGCCTGGGAGCAGCCTTGCGGCTCGAGTTGTGCTGCACAGGGGGCATAAAGCTAAGTCACCAGGGAAAGAAGGAAGGAGGAAGGAAGCAAACGGAGTGGTGCTGAACCTAAACATTTTTTTTTAATCAAATAAATACTAATTCCCAACCTGCACAGTTAACAGTAGGAAGAAAATAATTACCAGAGAACCCTGAGTAGCTTTCTCTGTATTTATTTTACCTTCTGCAACTTCGTCCAGTAACACAGTAATTTTCTTGTCTTCTAATAATCTATCTTTTAAAAATTTCATGAAAATTCCATTTGCCAACCCAGAATGCTGGATTTCAAAGGCTTCTGCCCCTTGACACCTTAAAAAAAAAAAAACACAGCAAAAAGACAAATTAAAAAAAAGGTAAACACTTGCCACACGGGGCTTGCAAAATACCGATGAGCCTCATGTGCCTCTTGCAGGACATCCTAATTAGAGAGTTAATCTTTAGGCAGGAACTAAATGCCCTGGTGCTTAGTAAAAAGATGTCAAGACAGGAGGTGCCAAAGTCAATTATTTAAAAGTTCCTACCAAGACTATCAAAGAGGAAAATTTATGCCTATGTTTCTATGGATCTTTCTAGGCTAATCTATAATGAAAAAGAAGTCATGAAAAACGAAGGCACCTTGAACATAAAAATAAAATTTCCTTACGTGGCGTATCCAAACACAATGTTGGCCGTGACTTTCAGAGCATCCAAGATCGGGATGGTATCATCGTAGTCATTTCTGTATAGAAGGGAGGAGGGAGAAGGACAGATGCAAATATGAAAAAAGCTGAACAGCATTTTGAAGAGAGCATTAATGATATAATGTAAAATATAAAACTACTGGATTTTTAAAAAAAATTTTTTAATGTTTATTCATTCTTGAGAGACAAAGAGGCAGCATGAGCGGGGGAGGGGCAGAGAGAGAGAGGAAGACACAGAATCAGAAGCAGCTCAAGGCTCTGAGCTGTCAGCACAGAGCCCGACGCGGGGCTCAAACCAACAACGGTGAGATCATGACCTGAGCCGAAGTTGGACCTCAACCGACTGAGCCACCCAGGCGCCCCTGACACTATTGTATTATACGTGGTTTAAAATGATAGATTTGAAATTCCTTTACCAAATCAGCCGCATATTTACCCCCAAAAATCTAGGGCTCCTACGCTGTTGAGAGGGCAGACGGCCACACCATTTCTCTGGTTAGCTTTCAACAGGAGCAGCCTCTCAGCTCTGGCATCGGTGTTTGGTAAACGCAGAGCCAGCATGGAACTTTCCGGGAGGAATAAGCACTGGTGCCGTTCCTGAGTAACCCCATGGCCAACAACGGGGCTCCAGACCCTCAAACGTGTGGTTCGGCTACACGTTCTGTATCTGCGAGACCCGGACTGACGGAAGCCCCACGGGTCCACGGGTGCTCTTTCCGTCAGCTCCTGGAGGAGGACCTGAGAGAATGCTGGAGACACCCACAAGCTCTGAAGAGCTGAACCTTCTGGAGAATGAATAAATACCCTTGCCCTTGGGGTGCCTGGGTGGCTCAGACAGTTAAGTGCCTGACTTCGGCTCAGTTCATGACCTCATGGCTTATGAGTTCGAGCCCTGTGCGTGGCTCTGTGCTGAGCCCCTCTCCCGCTCCTGCTCTTTCAAAAAAAAAATAAACAAACATTTAAAAAAGAATTTAAAAAGGGGCGCCTGGGTGGCTCAGTTGGTTAGGCATCCGACTTCGGCTCAGGTCATGATCTCACAGTTCGTGGGTTTGAGCCCCGCGTCGGGCTCTGTGCTGACAGCCAGCTCAAAGCCTGGAGCCTGTTTCAGATTCTGTACCTCCCTCTTTCTCTGACCCTCCCCGCTCACGCTGTCTCTCTCTCTCTCAGAAATAAAAAAAAAAAACATTAAAAAAAAAATTAAAAAAAAAAGAATTAAAAAAAACTCATTAACAAAAAGAAAAAAATACCCACGCCCTTAAGTTCCTCTCTTTTGTTCTATAGCAAATAAAAGAAAGGTTAAAATCATTAAATATGCATGGAGAAAATATATTTTCGTCTAGTGTCCTTCTTGGTCAGTTTCAATCTGTAATTACAAATTCACAAGTTTGGGGCGTCTGGGTGGCTCAGTCGGCTAAGCACCCAACTTTAGCCCAGGTCATGATCAGCAGGTTGGTGAGTTCGAGCCCTGCGGTGGGCTCTGTGCCGACAGCTCAGATTCTGTGTCTCCCTCTCTCTCTGGCCCTCCTCCCTCATGCTCTGTCTCTCTCTCTCTCGAATATAAACATTAAAAAAAATTCACAAGCTTAAGTGGTTCTTAGCATTCTCAGGTTTGCCTTAGATTTAATGGTCAAGGCTGCTATTTACCTCAATCCAATAAGCTTCAAAGACGAGGCAGCTTACCGTTTCCTACACATGTCCAGCAAGAACACGTTGAGTCCAGTTTCTTTTTCTTGCATCAATTTCAGTATATTTTGCACACACAGACAGTTTTCAGACCTATATGGATTTGGAGCATCAACAGGGACCATAAAGCTGTTCCCAAAGTTTTCATAACCGTGTCCTGCATAATATAATAATCCTGGAAAAGAAAATGAGGGGTAAAAATTAACTCTAAATTGCACTCTGCATACGCATGCAGTACTCTTTAGGAAAAAAATCCAGTCTTTTATTTTCTTCAAGTTCATGCAAGCTTATTTAAGAGATACCCAATTACAAACACAGTCAATGTTAAGTAAATTTACGCTGAAAATTGTATTGACAACAGCCTTCAAATACTGTATTTTAAACCAACATCAAGATGCTGTCCTGAAGTATATTTTAGTTCATAAAAATGATATATTTTTAGCCAATGGTATAATAGGGAATGCAATTTTATCTCATGATACATAAAAAAGACAAGGCCTTTGTTGACTCATCTGTCTCTTCCATGAGACTGGGAGCCTCCCCAGGGCAGGGACAGTATCTTTATCTGTGGGCTCCTGGCACGCACCAGGAGCTTAGTCGGTTTTTATTTATTTACTTTTATTATTATTTTTTTAATGTTTTATTTTTTTCTGAGAGAGAGAGAGAGAGAGAGAGAGCATGAGCAGGGGAGGGTCAGAGAGAGAGGGAGACGCAGAATCCAAAGCAGGCTCCAGGCTCTGAGCTGTCAGCACAGAGCCCGACGCGGGGCTCGAACCCACGAACCGTGAGATCATGACCTGAGCTGAAGACCGACTGAGCCACCCAGGCGCCCCGCTTAGTCGGTTTTTAATGGATGAACAAATAAACACATTTAGATGACTATCAACTACTAAATCCAGTGTAAGAAATTCCATAGGCATAAAAAAAAAGAAAAACAAATTCCGCAGGCATTTACATACAACATTTAGTAAGGGCTATAAAAATATAAATGTAGTTTAAAAAAGATGATTATTTATTTATTTTGATGGGGGGAGGGTAGAGAGAGAGGGAGGGAGGGAGATTCCCTAGCAGGGTCCGTGCTGTCAGAGCAGGGCTCCACGTGGGGCTTGATCTCATAAACTGCAAGATCATGACCTGAGCTGGAATTGAGAGTTGGACACTCAACTGACTGAGCCACCCAAGAGCCCCTAAATGCAGCTTTTTCTAAGTAGAGAAGGAAAATCTGATTTCATGGATTACTACTCTTTCTTTTTAAAGATTTTTAAAAGTTTATTTATTTATTTTAAGAGAGAGCAGAGGAGGGGCAAAGAGAGGGAGGGAGGGAACCCCAAGCAGGCTCCCTGCTGGCAGTGCAGAGCTCGATGTGGGGCTCAAACCCACAAACCATGAGATCATGACCTGAGCTGAAATCAAGAGTCATTTTTTTTACTATAAAAACTGCACCAAACAACTCTGAACATTTTCTTAAAAAGATGTTTGTTTTGGCTGTAAAACAAAAAAACAAACAAAACCAAAATATCAGTATGGGCTTCCTTATAAAAATATTTGATAGAAATACTTGTGAGGACACAATCTCTAAGGCCCACTGATTTTGCTCTCTCAGTTCTGGATATGATGACTTCTTTCTATGGTATTCTAACATTAACAGTAAAAAGGCATTTAGATAAGGAACAACAGAAAAGCTAATCCTTTGTACCTATAGCTCCAATTCTGAGCAAAAAATGTGGCTTTGAACAACTTGCTCCATTTGGTCCTACAGGGCAGAATCCAGGCTGATTTTTCTTGAACTCGTACTAATATGAGAAAAGTGGTTCTTTCATACGTAGTATTTCAGGTAAAAAAATGACAAAATGGGGGGGCGCCTGGGTGGCTCAGTCAGTTAAGCATCCAACTTCAGCTGAGGTCACGATCTCCTGATCCACTGCTATCAACACGGAGTCTACTTTAAATCCTCTGTCTCTTTCTCTCTCTCTCTCCCAAAAATAAACATTTAAACACATGGCAAAATGGGCACAATCCTTTATTCAGTGTGGGTTCATTCTATCTCATCTGTGTCCTGAATGAAAACACGGAGGCCCTGAAAGAAATTAAAAAGAAAAGGAAGACAAAGTTCCTGCGCCAGGGATCTGGCAACTCATTCAGACCTGCTCGTGTTGTTAAAGGACACAGAAAGTCAGCATACAATGAAATACCATAAATTATGTGATTAAGGAAACCGTGTATGATCTGAGTAAGGTGCAGAGAGGAATTGGTGTGAGGTGAAGCGACCGTGGGTGGCCTTGGAGACTGAGTACAATTTGGAAAGGCAGAGGAAGAGCACAGGACGTTACAGAACAGAAACAAATGTGTGGGCTTGGAGTGGCAGCTCAGAGCAAGGAGACCAGCCTGGCAGGGAATTAAATTATCACTGGAAAGAAGAGGTGCACTGACAGGAGCATCTTGAAAATCACGCCACATGGAGTGGATGTGAGTCACAAAGCAGTGAAGATCAAGTAAGTGAGAAGACAACCCGAAGAAGGAGAGAAAATATTTGCAAATCGTAGATCTAGAAGGACAACTTGTATCTAGAATCCATAAAGAACTCTTCAATTCGGCCATAAAAAGACAAATAACCAAGTGAAAAATGGGCAAAGGATCTGAATAAACGTTTCTCCAAAGAGGATATACAAACATAAATAAGAACATGAGACGCAAAACAGAACAGTGAGATACCTCATCACGCTTACTAGGACAGCTAATAATAAAAACACAGGCGTTAACAAGTGTGGGCAAGGATGTAGGGAAATTGGAAACCTCATTTATTTCTGAGGGGAGATATGCAATAGTGCAAGTACTTAGGAAAGAGTTTAAGCAGTTCCTCAAAAAGTTAAACTTAGAATTATCATATGACCCAGCAACTGCGATCCAAGGCATATATGCCCAAGAGAACGGAAACACATGTGCACACAAGAATGTGTATGCACCTGTTCACAGCAGTGATATTCATAACATCCACCCAGTGGAAACAACCTGAACGTCCACCTGCTGATGAATGGAAATGCGGTGTGTCCTACGAAGATTATCCAGCCATACAAGTAATTCAACAACATCGATGAACCTTGAAACTATTGTGCTAAGTGGAAAAAGCCAGACACGGAAGGGCACATATGGAAGGATTCCATTCTACGAAATGGCTCCAAACGGTGAATCCATAAAGACAGAAAACAGATCTGCTATTACCAGGAGCTTGGGACAAAGAGGAATGAAGAGTGATGGCTAACGGACATAGAGACTCTTTTTGGGGTGATGAAAATGTTCTGGGTTTAGGTGACTCTGTGAATATACTAAAAGCCACTGAACTGTACGTTTCAGAACAGTAAAATTTATGCTTCCTTATCAAGTACAGGCATCCCTCACTTTTTTTAAAGCTTGTGTCACGCCACTTTGCTTTTATGAGAGATCTACATTATAGTGTCTGGTTTCGCTAACCAAAGGGATGTCAAGAGGATTTTTTTTAAATGATTATTTATTTTTGAGACAGAGAGAGAGAGAACGAGCAGGGGAGGGTCAGAGAGAGAGGGAGACACAGAATCCGAAGCCGGCTCCAGGCTCTGAGCTATCAGCACAGAGCCCGATGCCGGGCTGGTACCGACAAACCAAAAGATCATGACCTGAGCCAAAGTTGGATGTATAACCGATTGAGCCACCCAGGCGCTCCAAGGAATTTTGCTTTAGAGAAAAGGCAAAAAGCAGAAATGGCATTCCACATTTGTTTGCGGTGGGCCAGTCTGGAGGCAGAACACACCCAAGCAGATAGAGAGGAACCGCCCGGCTCCTTCCCTGGGATCTGCACTTGGCATCTGGGCAGCAAGATGCCACAGCTTTGCACTGTGTCTGTGAGCATCTGGGCTTTATCTCCATGTTTCTTATGCATCTGTCCAGAGGTATCAGAAAAGGCTGTCCGGGTCTGTGGACGCTTACAAATGTTTCCATACAAATGCACGGTAGCTGCTTCTTCACCTCATGCCGTTTCGGCTTATGGAAGGTTCCATAGGAATATTGTATGTTCACATGGCAGGAAACCTGTGTCCAAAATGGGACTCTCTTCCCCATCAGTCTGCTCCCCGCTTCTAAAGTCAAGGTATGCTCATTTCTAACCTTCATGACTCTGCTCCAGTTACTCTCCCTCCTTCCCATCCACCCACATGGAGGTCCCTCAAGGTGACCTCACGCTCAGACCCTCAGCGGGTTAGCACATGGCTTCCAACTTTCTGACATTCGTTCCCTGCCTGCTGAGAAGCCGTGTGGCAGCACTCTCTGACATGCAATCGCTAGCTGGCTCTTACAGACAGCTTACAGTTCTATGCATATTTAATTTCTTTGATAAAAATGCTCACAGGAGACATTAACCTTATACATCTATATAGCTTTTTCACGGTTTTAAGGGTACGTTCATATACATGAACTGATTGTAAACCATATAACAATCTTTAAATGATTTATATCCCTATTTTATAGGTGAGAAAATTAGAAAGATAAATGATTTGCTTAAAATCATGTAGCTGATAGGTGTTTGGACTCCAACAAAGCATTTTTAATTTTTTCCTCATTATATTAAGGGACTTAGAATTTTGAGAGTATAAATCATGTTATTTTCTGCATCTCCTTCAACACGTAGAATACTCCTCTATCTGGGCTATGGATATATTAAGGAGCTCAGTAAATACTTTTGAATGCATTCATTAACAGTGCAAGCCAATCAGGACAGAGCTGGGTCTAGAGACCTTCCTATAAAGGGTCTGATTTCCAGTAGAAATGGTACCATTTCTACTAATGATATGACTTACGACAGCCCACCAGGCAGCTTGGGCACTGCCCCCACTGTATCATTTAACACATCGGTCTCTAGCAAGACGTAACTTGGGAGAAGCAGCAACTTCAAGGGAAGGTTTAACCTCCGTCAACCAGGAAAACCTAAGCGTGGCCCATTATTTCAATGCCATTATGTCCCGCTCTGCAATCACTGAAATGAAGGCACTTATAACAAAATACCTTTCTCCACCCCAAAATGATATATGAGAAGTGTAAGCATTTTGTATCAAAGTCTACATCCAATTATATGTTGGGAGATTAAACATTTTTATGTAAAATAAATTAGGCCAAATCATTGTATTTTAAGAATTCCATCTCTATTATTGCTAATTAATTTAATCGATTATCACCACTATTCAAGGATAAAAGTACAAAATAGACATCTTTATAAAGTAATAAAAATATTTTTTAAAGTTTATTTACTTATTTAAGTAATCTCTACACTCAACACGCGGCTCGAACTCACGACCCTGGGACCAAGAGTGGCATGCTCTTCTGACTGAGCCAGCCAAGGCACCCCAAATGACAAAAAATTTAATGTGGTTAGAAATAGAATCCATCAATTAGACCTTTAGGGAATCCTATTTCTTGGGAACACGATTTCCAAGACTACAGTTTATTGTAGACATTGATTCTTGTCTACAGAGAAAATCATTGCTGAAATGGAAGACCGTCCCACTGGAGTTGAGCTGCAGGGCACCCAGCACGGTGCTCTAAGGACATCCACCACGGCTGCCATCACCACCACCACCACCACCAGCCTACATAGCCCTTCCTGTGTGCCACATGCTGTCTGAATAAAGTGCTCTAATTGTATAGTTACCACCTCCTATAATCCCCGTACTTCTCATAACTAGGTGGTTATATTATCACCCACCTTTTACAGATGGAAATACTGAGACACTGAGAGGTTTAACAGCTCATGTAAACCCACATGACTAATAAGGGATGGAACCAGAGTCTGGATGCTGGCCACATCAACCCTGTGCTACACTACACGGTCTCTCTATCATCTACGGGTGGCTTTCGAGTCAACTTTACTCTCAGAAAATATAAAATGTCAGTGAACTGGTTTTTCATGGCTTCACTACACTATCATCTTAAAACCTTTTTTTTTTTTTAATGAAACCTTAATATATAAAAACATATGAAAGCTGGGGTTCTCTAATTGAGGCCTGAAGCGGAAGGCTATCTGGTTCAAACCTCCCATCTAAAGATGAAGACAAACTGGAATTCAGGAAATTATACTGAGATACTTTCAGTGTGCCAGGCATGGGGATAATTATTTTACCTTTATCGATTCTGCAATCACCTCATTAAGTAAGTCTATCCATTTCATAAATCCTGTTTTGCTTATAAAAGTTAAACAAGCTGGTTACGGTTCTACACTAGTCAGCAGAAAGGCCAGGGCGCCGAGCGAGCACGAGCGAGCTGGCTTAGGCCCCCCCGGCTCACCACAGAGCTCTGAACTGCAGGGCTCCTGTTAGGGTAAACAAGGCTTGGCCATATTCGGACCAGACTCCTCCAAAACCCTTCGCCACCAAAGCACAGCTGGACTGCAGTAAGTGGATAGGTGTGGGGGGGACTTCAGGCTAAACAGTTATTCTCTCTCACAGCCATCTACGCAGGACAATACAAATCTTTATCTTCATTTGTCTTCAAGGTCATGCAGTAGAAACCAGTTATTTCTTTTCTTAGAGGGTGTCTTTTATGTTTATATATGTTTTTTCTGTTCTGTTGCAATTTTTGCTTCTTTTACAAACCCATGGGCAACATGATACGAAGGAGCATAAACCCGAATGCGTATGCTTTCCAAATCTGAAGTCGTTCACGCTGACGTTCCCACGGCTCTGCCTTGGCCTCCCCTACCCCACATGCTGCCAATCGGAGGTAAAGGCACAGGCAGGAGGAAGGCCCTGTAACGTTAAGCCTCTACCACACAGGCAGCTAATGCAGATGTGCCTGATGTCTGGGACATTCACAATACTTCAACATACAAAGCTTCTTTTTAATGTTTATTTATTTCTTTTGAAAGATGACAGACAGTGAGCAGGGGAGGGGCAGAGAGAGGGCAGAAAGAGACTTCCAAGCAGGCTCCGTGCAGTCAGCACAGAGACTGATGTGGGGTGTGAACTCACCAACCGTGAGATCATGACCTGAGCTGAAATCAACAGTCAGATGCTCAACCTACTAAGCCATCCAGGAGCCCCACAATACTTCAAAATAGAATGCAGTCATCTTGTTAAGAAGAATCAGTAGGGCTGAAAAACTTCCTAGCTTTCTTCAGCTGCATTTTGCTTTACTATGCCTCTTCATTCATACTCCAAGACAATGTTTTTATTTATTTATCTATCTATCTACTTATTTATTTAGAGAGCATGCATGCACATACAGAGGAGGGGAACAGGAAGAGAATCTTAAGTGGGCTCCATGCTCAGTGTGGAGCCCAATGCAGAGCTCGATCCCATGACCTGTGAGATCATGACCTGAGCTGAAATCAAGAGTGGGCCACTCAACCGACGGAGCCACCCACGTGCCACAAGATGACGTTTTATATCGGGGCAAAGCTTCAGCATAAGCTGAGCTCTTCTTGCCGTACCTTTGTAATATCTCCGGTTCTCCACTTTGCTGGGGCAATTAGAAGTCTTGGTTTAAAAAACTGGACAAAGGACTTAAAGCTAAGGTGACAATTTCAGTAAGAAATGAGAATGATCACAATTCCTCATATAACCTCCTCACTCTTAAAATCCTTCACCAACCTAAACCCTAAGTTGGTTAAGATTTTTCCCTTTCATCTCATTCCTTTCAGTGATGTTTTAGAAGCCCTTTCCTGGTACTGTAGAGCCATCAAGGTACTTTATAAATAGAGACAAATTATTTGAGACAAAAAGAATCAAACCACCACCTCAATCTAGACTAAAAATACAAACCAACTGCCCAGGCGGCACATCTGTACAGCACATTCCACCGCATTTTCATAAGAAAAACTAATGCTTTCACCCAGAGCCACTGTCTGTATGCTCACAAGCAATGTTACATTGTTACAACATCAACAGAATCGTTGAAATTCCAAATTTGAAAGATTTACTTTGTTGATTCATTTGTGTTACAACTGTAATCCTTATTATTTAAGAGGAAACTCATTCAAATAAGATTTTAAGACTCTTCCCATCTCACATACAGTGATGTGCTAAATCTAAAAAAAAAATTTAAAAAAAAAGGATTTCCTTTCATTAAAAATTCTCCTTTGAAAGGGACCTGGGTGGCTCAGTTGGTTGAGCATCTGACTTTGGCTCAGCCCATGATCTCGTGGTTCGTGGGTTTGAGCCCCATATCAGGCCTGCTGCTGTCAGTGCAGAGCCTGCTTGGGATGCTCTGTCCTCCCCTCTCTTTGCTCCTTCCTGGATCATGCTCTCTCTCTCTCAAAAATAAATAAAACATTAAAAAAAATTCTCCCTTAAGGGATGCCTGGGTGGCTCAGTCAGTTAAGCATCAACTTTGGCTCAGATCATGGTTTTACTTGTGAGTTCGAGCGCCGCGTTGGACTCTGTGCTGACAGCTCAGAGCCTGGAGCTGCTTTGGATTCTGTGTCTCCTTCCCTCTCTGCCCCTCCCCCACTAGCGCTCTCTCTCAAAAATAAGTAAACATTAAAAAAATTTTTTTAAATTCTCCTTTGAGACTCTCTAGCAATTCCACCAAGCTTACTTACCTCATCGTATCAGTCTAATTATAAATAAGAGGCTAAATTTAGATATTATTAAACTTAAAATAATTTGAAAAATACAAAAGCTTTTAAACTGATACTCTTTATTTATCGCCAGCAGGCCTACTAACAGGCCTGGAGATGCCACTTTCCTGGCAGGCAAATGTGGTCGTACCGCACCACAGTCCCACACCCTGTGCAGTGCAGCTCAAATGAGTCCGCTGGCTGGCCTGCCTTTTGTGATTATACCCATTAAAAGAAGTAAGCTACCAACGAAATTACTCCTGACAGCAGATTCTGTCTCTTTAAAAAATCTTTACCGTATTTGTGGTGTTCTTAACCTATTTAAATGAGGGAATGATTATGAATTTAGTATTAGAATTTTTGTGGAGGTTCACCTTTAACTATGTTTGTACAGAGCTTTAGTTTACAAACTGTTTTCATATGTTTCATTTGCCAACATACCCTTGCTGAATTCCAGTTCCCATTAAAGGATTAGAAAATACCATGAAATAGTTAGAAATAGGAAATATGCAGAATGTACATTCAGTTACCTTTCATACTACACACACACACACACACACACACACACACACACACACACACAGCAGTACTGTACATATATGAGTATACGATTTGTCATTTGGTCATTGAGCTTTACTGTACTTCAGCTCTAATCAATAAAAACCAAAATCAGGGAAGACAGGAAAGAATTCTAATAAGAACAATAATGTTTTTACAAGAGACATTAAAGTAATTACAGACACTGAGCTAATTAGTTATTTACATGGAACTACAGAATGAAGGTCAAATCCATCATCTTTATAAGAATAAAACTCTTCACTTCAACAACACGTGCACTTCAACAATGGTCAAATCAGACCGTTTTCTGATTTTTACCACTTAACCTAACTTGTGCAATGAAGAGTGAGTAATTATAAAAACAAAGATTCTAACTATCTTACCGTAAACTCCTTTGTCCAAAAGGAGTAAAAATTCATCCACAGCATTTCGCATCTCATACTCCGTAAGATCCAACAGTGACACAACTTTGAAATCTAGCTGTCTTAACAAGTTGGTCAACTCATACACGTCCACCAAAGGAGCTTTGAGCTTGGGGTGTTCCCAGTAGTTCATATTTCCTATCAAAAGAGCAACCTTGTCCTTTGCTGTTAAAAAGAAAAAAAGAGAGAAGGGATTTAGAGGGAGGATATAAAGATTAAGATTAAAATAAAACCTACAGAAATGGTAGAATTACAATAAAATGTATGCTTTACCCATGAGATTTCGTTATAATTTAATTTCATTTTAGAGCTACTACTTTACGTGGAAAACCGCAGTGAGGAGCACAAGCTGATAACGGAAAGTAGATTTACTCATGGTCACTCAGGCAAAGGGTATTTATGAACTGCTTATGAAGCCAAATGGTAACTAATAGTAAACTCATACTTTTACTCAGTTGTAACAAAAGTAATGGGTATAATATTCAACTAGTCTTTTAGTGCAAATTTAAACAAATAATGTTGGTAACTGGATTCCCATCAAATTAGGTTCTGTTTTGCTGACAACAGAAACAGCTTCAAAAAAAAGCAAAAAGAAATACCAAAAAGAGGAACAGGACAAATTCTCATCAGAGCAAGTAAGGGGAAAACCAAAGAGGAGAGAAAGTCAGGGACTTAATAAGAACTGTATCTGAATCTTCTCACGGCTGATGTACGGTTTCCTTTTGGCCTCTTAAAAAGGTCATTTGGGTGACCTTAGGGATATGTGAAAACTTTTTGTATGAATATCTTAACAGTTGATTTTCTGACCTTAGTACAGAGTCTTTGTTCAAAGATGTATTCCTAGACAAAGAATTTTCCTGTGTTAAAGGGGCAAGAAGATCCACACCGACTCCTTAGAAAGTACCAGCTAGCTTTATCACGTGAAAACGGCTGGAGAAGGCTAGTCTTTAAAACTTGTATCTCTGCTAGTTGGGGGTGGGGTTAGCGGTTAATGGCCCGAGACCGCACCACGACAGCAGTAACCTGGTACGATGTTTTCCCTGAGGACCGGCCGTGGGTGTGCGCAGCCCTGGTTCTGGTACAAATGTGACGGAGACACCAGGGGTGGTGGGGAGGGTGGAACAAGAGCATCTGGCGGAGGAGCCACACTGGGTAGGACCTTGAGCCACCTCCTGACACAGGCCAGGACGAGGTGACCAACCTCCGTCAGTAAGTGCTACTAAGTAGTTTATTTATAAATTATTAGGAATACTACTTCAATGAAATTGAAACAGGAACAGATCATCGCATTGCTGACTTGATGTCTGCAATACGGAATTTCAGATGTTTCAAATCATTTAATTGCTCAAAACTCTTTGGTGAAATTTCTTTTCTTTCCACAGAGTGTTGAAGTCTAATGTTAAGCGAGGTCTGGAGAAAAACTAGCACCAACGAAAAGAATGGGACTCTCTTAAAGTGAAAGAAAACCCCACTTTATGAAAAGCCCCAATACTTTTATGTCATGGTTATCTATATTCTGTATTTACATTCTTTTTTTTTTTTTAATTTTTTTTTTAATGCTTTATTTATTTCTAGGAGAGAGAGAGAGAGAGACAGTGTGAGCAGGGGAGGGTCAGAGAGAGAGGGAGTCACAGACTCCGAAACAGGCTCCAGGCTCTGAGCTGGCTGTCAGCACAGAGACCGACGTGGGGCTCGAACCCACGAACTGCGAGATCATGACCTAAGTGAAAGTCGGACTCTCAACTGACTAAGCCACCCAGGCGCCCCTCTGTATTTACATTCTTAGAGAATTTTTTTTAATGTTTATTTATTTTGGACAGAGAGAAAGGGGGTGCAGAGAGAAAGAGAGAATCCCAAGCGGGCTTCACACTGTCAGCACAGAGCCTGACGCAGGCCTCCATCTCTCAGACTATGAGATGGTGACCTGAGTCGAAATGAAGAGTTGGACACTTAACCAACAGAGCCACCCAGATGCCCTTAAACATTTCTAATTCAGTAAAAAGTCACTTCAAGTTCTATAAAAATGATAATCTCTTCTTTTATTCAAAAGAAAAGGACAATTATCAAGACTATTTCCTATCCAAGGATTTAGACATAAAGTTTCTATTGAACTGCCTTTAGTTCTAAAAATCATTGAAAAAGCAGAGGACACCCAGGATAGATTTCAACAGGAGGCAGTATAAAACTTAACATTTCTTGGATCCTTTTTTTCTTTTTTTTTAGGTTTCTTCTTAAATAAACTAGATATGTACCCTTACACTGAAGTACCCACTATACAGCAAGACTGTTAGCTGACTAATCCACAGAAAGAAAATTTTCAGTGCTTTTTCTGGGAGCCCATCAACCCTGTCAGAATTCAGACCTGTCGATATGTGGACAGACTCAGTGCAACCTTCCTGTAAGTGAGGGGAAGTGAGAGAATGTCTGCCTTACACGCCACAGCCCAAATCATGGGCTTCCCAAAGTTATTCAGGTACTAAAGTGTTTATAAATCAAGGAGGTTATTTTGATGGAATGTGATGATAATTTAATTCTAATATATGCTGTAGACTAGGTTTTATTGGCAAAAAACAAGTATAAGGAATGTAACAGAAAAAAAAAATCACTGGAGTCTGGGGGGAAAAAGACCAGTTGTCAAACTGAGCACGTTTTTGCCAATGTCAATTCTTTTTTCATTGGTTTTGTTACTTAGAGAGAACACTTGGTACAGTTTTGAGAGGGCCAGGGTTCAACAGCTTGAGAACTCTGTGGCTTAAAATGTATGCTGACCATCCATAGTTGACCATAGCTCTTTAAACAATTTTCTCCAATCCCTAAAATGTCGTAGAGCATTTTCTCGAGTTTAATGGTAATAAAGATGACAGGTAAGTAAATCTTACCTTGCCCAATCTACTTGTGTCTGACAGGTGAACTGGGGTGTATTTGGAATGAGAAGCAGATCGCAGTGGTCAACACAGAGCTGACAAAGACCCATTCCAGGAACTGGTCATAGAAAGGAAAAGGAAAAGCCAGACTTCAGAGATATGACAGAGCAAGAAGTGGTAAAATGCAAAGCTGGGGAGATAAGAGTGAGAAATCAAAGACAATTTCAAAATAGCAACTACATAAGCAATTCACGATGGTTTTCAAGTGATAAAAATAAATGGAAGAAATCTTCTGAAGAAAAACATTTACTGTAAGAGCCACCCACAATTTCTTGAACACAGACCATTTATTGGAAAAAGGAAACATAAATGCCAGTTGATTAAACAATAGAATAATAAAACCACTTCAGAAAGATATTTTAACTATGTGATCCCAGGCATCTTCCAAAGCTATTTAATGCAACGTATTCTTTAAAAATCAACACAATGTTACAGCATTAACTCCTCATCTAATTTTTCTAATAGTGTGTTACTCATCTCATCCAAAATAAATAATATTCATAAGCACTTGGAAAAGAACTTGACACAGATTAAATGCTATTTAAAAAAAATAACACCTTTGGCTATCAAAAATGGAATACTAGCCTCAGATCTGACTGAATATAGTTTTTGGTGGTTTTGCATGAAATCTTTTTATCTCTATATCCCCCAAAATAAAGTCCCAGGTCCTTAGTGCATGCCTGCTTTTACAGATGTGGTAGAAGACAGCCTCCAAGCGGCCACCCTAACCTTGCCCTCAGTGAGGCTCTGACCCCAAATCTGGGCTGCCCTGTGATGCTCTTTGAACGATGTAATTTGGCGAGACACCTGCCAGTTCTGGGTCTAAACCTGATAAAGTCCTGACGACTCCCACTTTTGACACCAGCCACAATGTAGACAAATTTAGCCTCATGGCAAGACCAAGTGGGGAAGGTGGGGGAGGACGGAGAAAGGGGGAGAGAGTGAAGCAGGCCCAAGGTTGTACAACGGGGAACCGGGGTGGGGCACAAGCTCTTTGTAAAGGGGAAAATACTATTCGGCCTCAACTGATAGCTACCAGTCAAAAGCTACCACTTTTCAAAAGAACCTAGAAATCTAAGTTTTTATATAATCCCTGAGTAGAGACAAATGATTCTAACAGTTAGAAAATCCTATACTGGAACCCTGCCCCCTCCAAAGGTTACCCAGTTTGTGCCGTTTTCTCTGTGGCCTTCGGCAATCTCTTGCGTGCTGGCCCTTGGTTCGAATTTCTACCTCTACGCTGATGATGCTCCTAACTGTGTCTCTAATCCTGGCCTCCCCTTAGAGCTCCAGATCCATATATACAACCGTCTGCTGTATTCCTTCACCCAGAGGTGATGCAGATACCTTCATACAGGTTAGGTCGCAAACGGAGAGTCACCTAAACTCGGATTCTTGCTTTTCCTTCTGCATTCTCTAACTCGGGGGGCCGTCTCGCTGCCCGCCTAGTGGTCTGACCGGGAATCCAGCAGGCACGGCGATCCTGCTCTACTGCGCATGCTCTATAGCCGGGTGATGAGAACAGCTTACTGATTCTATCGCCTAAAGATCTTTTGAGTTTGCTTTTTGTCTCCTGCGTTGTCACTGGTACTATCTTAGTTTAGATTCCCGTGATTTCTTATCTAGGCTGCTGACTACTGCAAAAGTCACTTTTCTCCTAACCAAAAAAACAAACAACAACAACAAAAAACCCACACCAGAAAACATCATTTCCCTCTGGTTTACCTTCTATACCCATACAAGACTGGCCTTTCAGAGAGAGAACTCTCCGCCCTCTATCGACAAGTTTCCTTCCAATGGCTCGGGAGAGAAACGGGGCTCCTCAAGGTCTGGTGTCTTCCGACTTCTCTCCCGCTTTCTCTTCGTGCTCTAGCGGACTGTGTGTTATTTGCAGTTCCCCAAATACCACACGCTGGCTCACTCTCTACAGCCGTGTGCTTACAATTTCCGTCTGGAAGGTCTGTGTTCTGTCTGGAAGGTCTTTCTGCTCTTTATAATGTAAAGCTGCAGCTGCAACCTCTCTGGGGCTTCTCTAACCTCTAAACCCACCGAGAGAGTATTAATCACTTCTGTCTAATGTGTAGAAGTTTTTTGTCTGCCTATTTGTTTGTTTGCATGTTGCCAAAACAAAGAAACCCCTCCATGGAAGCTGACTAGGTCCCAGAAACTGAATTCATAATCTTTTCAAGCCCCCACTTCCATAGTTTCTTTTACAAATATCCAAAACAAAACATTTGGTCTCAATGAAATTTAAATATTTCTAACAGCTATCATATTAAAATGTCTTAAATCCCTTCATGATCACCAATAAAAGTGTTACAAAACTGTAGTTTGACCAAGCATTTTAAAGCTCTACTCACCCAAAGGCTGATCACCTGTTTGCTCTTTGTTGTCTACAGAAAGATAAAAATGCAGATAAGAAAAGATGTTATTGTCGGTGATGCAGATATCTGATGGTTAAAGATATATAGAAAGAAAGAACAATAACATCAACAGCATCAAAAGACAGAATGTGGTTTCTAACAGCTAACTAATAATTTTAAGATATTCACACTCCTGATAAACATACCTGGAGGGACAGAGTCAGAATCAGGACAGGGGAATGTTTTCGGTAATTCATCATCACAGCTGGGGGTAGCAATCTTTAACATGCTGGGTAGAAATTAGTCTGAAAATGGTGGGTGGTGGCAGTAGGCAGTAGCAGAAGTGGTTAACAGTTACTGAGTGCCTGCCTGGTACTGCTCTGCGTGCTTTAAATGTGACAGATTTGAGTAGCCCTCGGTTTATCTATGAAGTATATACTTCCACCATTATATATATAAGGAATCTGAGACACAGAGAGATTAAGTCACTTGCGCAAAGTAATAGAGCTAACAAGCATCACTCCGGAGTCCATGCTCTCTGCCATCTAGGTACATAAAACCAAATACCTCCTACCCTGAGGACCACGCAGGAAGATACAGGGAAAGACAGGAGTGAAGTCAGTGATGTGTCCACTATTATACACAGGGCAATCCTTTTTCCATTTTTAACAACATACATAACACTTGCAGAGTCTATTAATAGTTTATTTAAAATTTTTTTTTAATTAAAAAAATTTTTTAATGTTTATTGATTTTTGAGAAAGAGAGAGACAGAGCACAAGCTGGGAAGGGGCAGAGAGAGAGGGAGACACAGAATCTAAAACAGGCTCCAGGCTCTGAGCTGTCAGCACAGAGCCCGATGTGGGGCTAGAGCCCGAAGACCGCGAGATCATGACCCAAGCTGAAGTCGGACACTTAACTGACTGAGCCACCCAGGGGCCCCTCTTTACAGTCTTATCATCTAGAATATTTTTAATATTTCCACTTGCATGAAATTATAGTTCATATAAGAACCAATTTCAACCTTCAACTGTATTACTTTAATAAAGAAAAAAGTTACTGGTACTACTATAGCCAAAGAATATCTACAGTACCTTTAAGTTATTACACTCAAGTTAATGTTTTATGTTTATATTACTCACCAGGATGTCCAAGATTATTTAATTCATCTAAAATGAAGTAAGAGAAAATAGATTAGTTTTAAATAATTGAATTGCTCATTTAGTACAAACAGCAAGACTAATCAAAGAAGTAGGTTTCAAGCTATTCAGGCATGTTTAGTTTAGAACTTTCCAAACACCTTCCGAGAGGAGGTACGTAAGCAGTGAACACGGAGAAAGGCTGCTGGGTCAGCAGGACTTGGAGGTCATGACTGCGTCCCCTGAATGGCAAAAAGCTGAACAGACTCATTCATAACGTGTTCACAGTTTTAGATATTCTGGCCTTTGGTACAAAAAGAGTCAAAGGATAGGTCTGTGGCCTCAACCATAACCTTCCTCAAACTAAAAAACAATATCAGATGATTTTTTCCTTTTTAACAAACTTTTACTTGTAGAACAGTTTGAGGTATTACAGATCCAATGTGAAGACAGTAGACTGGTTTCCCTATTTTAACATCTTATGTTTAGTAAGGTGTATCTGTCACAACTAACAAACTACTAATGTTCTTCCCCCCCCTCCCCAGGACCCCATTCAGGACACCATATTACATTTTCTTATGTCTCTTTAGGTTCTTGTGACAGTTTCTGAGACCTTCCTAGTTTTTGAGGGCCTCGATAGTTGTGAGGATTACCAGTGAGATGCTTTGTAGAATCTCTCTTAATTTGAATTAGTTGATGTTTTTCTCATAGTTAGACCAATGTCATGTGTTTTTGGAGGTACACTGGTGTCAGAATTATTAACCTGTACTCTCTGGTATAGGACAGATAAAATCATCTACGCAAACACCCAGGGCATGATAGCCATCTATTTTTCCTTTATGAATCTTATGAATATGCAAATTAGCATTAACAATAAATTATCAATGTTGCACTGTTCCTAAGATGTCATGGAGGGCCTTATTCTTCTCTGTGATGTAAAATCAACCGAGGACTATCATCTATTAGAGTACAGGGCTCTGTACAATTTCTTTTGCTTCTCATCTTACAGACTTCATTCATTTCTAGTTACTTAGGTCGGCAACTTGTTCTTCCTTCCTCTCTTCACTGGGGTTGTTTCATACATTTGTAATACATTTAAATTCTCTGGTCACATCCTGCACTGCATCCTGGGATTCCCCCTCCTCTGGCCTCCTACTAAATGATTTTAAAAACTTGCATACAGGTATGCACCGTTACAACAGTCACACAGAATAGTTTCACTGCCCTAAAACAATCCCGAGCTTCCCCTATTCAATCCCCACTTTTGTCCTGATTAAGTATCGTTAACAAAATACAGAAAATGAAGTAAGTAACATCAGGTTCTACAGGCTAAAGAAACCCAAAAAAGATACGATGTGGGACACTGTTAATGGTATGTGTCAATCTACCAATTATGAAACATCTCAACTTTTACACTTTTTTAGAAAGAAAAGTTGGATCCAATTTTTCCATGGTAAACTTCTGAAGTAGTTGCATAGTTGGATCTTCATCTCCAAATGTGCCGAAAAGATGTATGTGAAAACTAGAATTTAATAGTGTTTGCTGCTGTAAAAACCACAGAGAATCATACAGGTGTAGAAGGGGCACAGCCCGGCGGTAATTTCCATGCACTGCCCTGAAGCCAAACAGCAGCACTAGTTTTCCTTTGTTCTTAGATACCCAATGTTAGGAAGGTTTAAAAAATCATGCAATCAGGCAAAAAAGGAGTTAAGAGAAGGAAGACGAGTTTGTTAGATTTCTTCACATAGCTTCCCTCACGTAAGGCCTCTGTAGACAACAGGACCGGGATCCCTTCATGCTAGAGATCATTCCTGTTCAAAAGTGTGCATCAGGACAAACTTCACCGTGACCCCACAGAGATATGAAAGACAGGAAAGCCCAGGAACCAAAAGATTTAACTTTTTTTTTTTTTACTTTACCCAAGTAGAGCCCAAGATTATATAAAAGTTTAAAGCAGGAACTGAAAAAAATACTTAGCTATCTACAAATCCAATTTTGTAAAACAATGGGACATACTAAGGGAAGAAGGTAGCTTAAGTATTAAAATTTACTCAGGAGAACTTACACACAAGTCTTTGCATAATTAAAACAATTTAAAAGTTTATGTTGAAGTATTTTCCAGTTCTCTTTAGGTATTATGGTACAGATGACATGGTGGCTTAATCTACAGACTTGTAGCTTCCAAAGATGGATCTTGATTCATAAAATTGTTTATATTAAAATAGAAATATTAGATATTGGACAAAACGTGTTTCACAAGAAATTGCCCGTCCTGAGGCTCGCACAGAAAGCACGTTCGCATTAGAGCAGCATATGATCAGGGCTAAAAGGATGGCTAAAATCATCGAAACAGCTATCCGTGATAGTATAGCCATCCATCCTTTAACAAATTCTCTAGATAAAAATTAACATTAAGAATTAACTGCAAACATTCCCTATTCACAAGATGTGCAGAGATGCTATTAGACGCAACAGAAGATAAACTGAAAATTAGGTACTTTAATAGTGTGTTCGTCTGTTTGACAGTGTTGCTGGCAATTGACGAAACTCAAGACTAAGATACGATATTGTTCAGTGAAATTTCTTTCTTACAGCTAGTATTTTTTCCATCACTGCACCAGCAGGCTAGACAGAGCATTGCACCACTCCCCAGAGAAACCAGCATGCAGGACATTTGGTTTCAAACCAAAGGATGACACTACCTTCAGTGCACTCCACTGCCTCATCTGTTCTTCCTTGTTTCAGAAAAAACAAATGTGAATATACTTAATTCATGATCTTAGGAAGGGCAGCCATCAGGTAAACAGAGAAATAAATATCATAGAAACATGCTAGCAAACCAACATACACATCGACATCTCCTACTGCTGACAACCTACCTATAAATGCAGTAAGCTTGACCAGAACAACTCCCAAACTACCAACTTCGTAATGGGGGTCGTTAGTTAAGAATCATTCTTTCCTTTCTAGGTCTGTGATGATTATTTTAAAAAATGTTTTATTGAAAATCTTTTCCCACTTAAATCAAGATTTTTATAAAAGTTTTAAAGAATACTTTTTCCCCCATAAATGTTTATGATTGTGATTTTAGTATATACTCTCTCGAATTTCTATATAAACAACATAACTCCTGATACTTCACACGCCATTGAACAGAATGGGGTAAAAGGCAGAATTTCCGTTGCTTAAATGTTTCATTTTAAGTAATTTATATGGTGCTCCGTTTGTCAGGACGCTGAGTAAGACTGCTCACCTATGATGACTTCCACCTTCTTGCTATCTTGACTGTCTCGATCATTGTACACGTGACACCAGTAGGTTCCCTGGTGTTCCAGATCCACATAAGGCACCTGTTGTCAACATCAGACCACACACACATTTCCTTTTCAATTTTAATTTAAACTGGCTTGGAGCAAAAGTTATTTTTCTTTTTAAATGTTTTAATGTTTTATTTATTTATTTATTTATTTTCCATTCATAAGCATTTATTGAGTGCTGCCTGGCTGGCCAGAGCTGGGGGGGCAGGGCCAGGGTGACTCAAGGCCACCTCCTCCTTCATGGGGGGCTCTTTAAGCGGCACTCCCAGGCCCTGCTCTCTTAGCCAGGCCTCCAGGACCCAGGGGCAGGCCCTTGCAAGCTGTATCTCCCTTAAAATACATCTTCCACCGAGCTTGGGTGCCCCTATGCAGCGGAAGGCAGCATCGCATCCTCACTGCACCGGTCTCCTAGGCAGAAGTGGAGGGACAGCAGGCGGAGGGCAAAGGTCCAGAAGACTTCCTGGCACCTTTGGAACCTGCGCAGGCCACTGCCGCCGCTGCTCCTCCTGGGGCCGTGTTTTATTTATTTTTGAGAGAGAGATAGAGACAGTGTGAGCAGGGGAGGGTCAGAGACAGAGGGAGACACAGAATCTGAAACAGGCTCCAGGCTGCGAGCTGTCAGCACAGAGCCCGACGCGGGGCTCAAACCCACAAACCATGAGATCATGACCTGAGCGGAAGCTGGACGCTTAACCGACTGAGCCACCCAGGAGCCCCAAAAGGACTTTAGATATTCTTACATTATTTCCATTTACTAAACTAAGCATTAGCAGGCAAACAATACAGCGATTCCTATACTGTGAGTTTGACGCGATACTGTTTGACATTTCAGTACGAGACCCTAGATGTGGGCTAGTGTTACGTTCCACTTTTTAGATTTCCACATTTAGAAATATAAGGATCAGTTAAGACTGCATAAGGGATTTGAAATGAAAATAAGGAAAACATTAAAACTCCCCAAAGGATATGAATTTTAATGTTTGTCTTAATGTTCAATTATATTATTTTATGTATCAACACAGAAAAAACGCAAATAACCATTGCCTACCATGTATAGCTTTTTTGTCTCGTGTATTAACGGCGATTCATTTTTGAACCACTGGTAGTGAGGAAGAGGGCTCCCCACAGCAACGCACTGCAGGGCCAGCGTGCTGCCTGGCGTCAGCTTCTGGGGCCTCGGTTCAACACAGATTTGCAACTTGGACTCAGAGACGCCATCCAAACTCCCTGAAATTAAGAGAAAAATATCACTGAACATAAATAAAACCTCTAGATTAAAAATAATCTTTCTTCCTGTTAACTAAAGACGTGTTTTCAAGTTAATTTTTTTGTAACCCTTAATAGCATCTCCCCAAACTATGTTTCATAAAACTGTGGCGCTTCTGGAAATACCAAGGGATGTTCTGTGGATAAAAGGAAGCAGTGGAGGGGCGCCGGGGTGGCTCAGCAGGTTAAGCACCCAACTCTTGGTTTCGGCTCAGGTCATGATCTCACGGTGTGTGAGTTCGAGTCTTGCATTGGGCTCTATCCGGACACTGCAGAGCCTGCTTGGGATCCTCTCTCTGAACCTCTCTGCCCTTCCCCTGCTCTTTCTCTCAAAAATAAATAAAAACTTAAAAGAAAGTCAGAAAAAAGGGGATGCTCAAGAGAAGTAAGTTCAGAAAATTCTGGGTTAAACAAAGTTGCACAGATTTTTTTTTTTTTAATTGCAGGACTTCTCAGAGCTTTAATCGGTTAGTATGCTTTGTGTTTTTAAGAAGGGAAAATCATTCAAGTGGGTTTACATGTGCTTGGCCACAGAATCTTTTTGGTGGGGGCAAATGACTTAGTAACACCTGGAGTGATATTCATATTCAACACAGAAAGTGCTACATTCTACTGTTTAGCTTTTTAAAAGGAGGAGTATTGTTATTAGCATGGAATTAATATGGAGGGGATATCACTAGAATTTATTCCTGAGGTAGACACTAGAGAGCATTATTTACTGAACACTTGGGTTGCTGGAAGGCCCTCGGGGAAGGGGCCTTACACCAGTCTGGGCATAATACTAAGTCTCTGTCATGAAACTTGGTGCCTCACACAGTGCAGGTAATCAGTCTTGGTGAATGAATAGGATTGCATATACTTAACTTTATTTTTTTCATTTTTCTAAAACAGTTTAATTAAAGAAAGGTGAAGATTCTGAAAAAATTGGAGGGGGCGGAACCCAAAAGAGCACACCGTGGGAGTCCAGTGGCTCAGTCACCAATAAACACTACCCTTGAAAAAGATATGTAAGTTTAATACAAATTTTATACAAAGAAAATGTGAAAAAATACCTCCATATGCTAAAAGCAATTAGGCTTCACAGATAAGGCCAGCTAGGCTATTTTATTTTTTGGGGCCTATAATTCACAAATGTTCTTTCTCTTTTTTCTTCTATTTTTTTTTTTTAACGTTTTATTTATTTTGGAGAGAGAGAGAGAGAGAGCATGAGCAGGGGAAGGTCAGAGAGAGAGGGAGACACAGAATCGGAAGCAGGCTCCAGGCTCTGAGCTGGATGTCAGCACAGAGCCCAACGCGGGGCTCGAACCCATGAACCGTGAAATCATGACCTGAGCCGAAGTCAGATGCTTAACCGACTGAGCCACCCAGCCACCCCTCTTTTTTCTTCTATTCTCTCTTTTTAGTTCTTCTCTAATATGGGGAACTAGCTGGAGACTGTACAGTTCACATCCTCTTATCAACAAAGAGAAAGCAGACAGGACTAAAATGTACAACAGAATGTACTGAGATGATATCGTACAATTAGTTTTCTCATATACACACATCACCTTTCATTTTGTTCAATGCTTTTTGCTCTACACGACATACAAAATGGCACCACCAGCCACGCAGCGGAACGGCATGGCCAGCATCTGACCTTCTGTCACACTGCCTTTGTTTCATGCTTAAGCAAGAATAAACACATACACGCTTCACCCTGACTCAGATGTCCCCTGCATCCTTGGGATTTCACTTATAAACATATTAAAGTTCATTACATGCACAGAAGTATTCTAGAAAGATAAAAATAGTTCCCTTAATTAATCATGACTATTTTTAGAGACCATTTATTCAGGTATAGGAGAAGCTAAAGTGAGAGAGAAGAGTGGAAGACAGACTGGTGACAGAAAGTCTGTTTCCCACCTTTTCTTCTTGTCCAGCAAAATGACAAAGAATATGGTTCTGGACTGTGAGTGTGAATAGAGAAAACAACATCTGACGGCTACTCTTTAGGAGAGACTGATTTTTTTAAATCAATACTAGCTCCTGGACTAAAAAGATAGATGACAGAGACTAGAAAAACAGTCTGATGAAATACTTTACTGCAGTGAGTGATATGTGCCCTTTCACGTCAATATCAGCTCTCGAGGTTTTATTCCACAACACAATATGTTCAGACAAGGGTTTGGGAGAAACATATACAGTGGAGAAAGAAAGAGAAGGGAAGTTCCCAGAGGTCAGCACCAGGGCCAGTCAGGTTTCCAGGCCATCCTAAGGCATCTGCACGCGTGTGTGTGTTTGTGAATCTTCACAGAGAGGAAATCAAAGCACACGAGATAAAATCTTAACAACTGGTGATCTTATATTGGTGATAAGCACATATGTGAGCTTCCTTTCCAGTACTATTTTTGAGACCATGAAATTAAAGTAAACATTTGAAATAAAGTAAGGCAATTCCCATTCCAGTAGTCAACTGAATCTATCACTTACCCTGAAAGTTTCCTGTTACTTCTGCGACATCACAAACATCCAGCTGTGACCACTGGCTGAATTCAAAGGTGAAATTGTTATTCACTCGACAGACATAAAAGCCGGCATCTTTGACGTGCACGGTGTTAAAAATAAGCTCTGATGCATTTCCGTTTGGAATCTGTTGAAAGAATCAGTAAGAGAATGTAAATGAAGGACTCATCAAAACACACCTTATAAAATGTGCTGTGCGAAAAATGCACTGATTTCTTTGGAGCTTTGAAAAGCCTATTTTTTTTTAAGTCCTAAAATATTTTTTACTTAAAAAAAAAAACATTTTGAGTAATTTAAGACTAAACTCTTAAAAATCCACACTCTTTTACAAATGCATTGACCAGAGAGTCAAGCTCTCTCCCATATTTCTTCTAAAAACTAACAGAAAATGATCTGTTCTGTCATTTAAAAGTGTTCGAATCATCAGTATTTAAAGAATCTACAGTGGCAAATGTATAAGTAACACAGAAAGTTAGGCCTGGCTATTAATTTCAGTTAGGGCCAAATTAGCTGTGAGTATGTAAGCAAGTTATTTCACCTTGGGTTCCCATTTCCTCATCTGCAAAACTCCGTAAGAGGACGGACTCCTTAACCACTACACTTCTTTCAGGGAGGGGGCGGAGAAGGGCGATGGAAAGCACGTCGGTGATGGGAAGGAATGGCCAGCCAAGGGTCTCCCAAGCTCTACCCCAGGGCTCTGGTCACCGCATTAAGGTTTCTTTCCCTGTACTCTTTACTTTTGTAAGTGCCACCCACCTCCAGCACATTGCCAAGGGGCTAAGTCGTTCTACTACATCAGAGGTTCCTTGCAAATGTAATTTAATAAGTTCATCTCTCTCCCTCTCTCTCCAAACCCCAACCAACTGAATTCAACTCTCCTCCCCTCAGAGCCCACACCAGAGCAAGAGCACTTTGCTGTAGGACGGCAGGCTGCACTTAGCACCATGTTAATGTGCTAGGTCGGCTTTCCTACCAGGCTGTTAACGCAGACTTTCTGTCTCCTCAAACCGTCCATAATCCTGCTTCTTTCAGCCACTGACTTCAGATAGAACCTCTCCTCCTGCCCCCAAATCACACAAACTTTCCATGTTTCTCTTTATAGCTGCTGTCTTCTCTCCTCTTACAATAGAAAATGCATCTCCCAAAGCAAAGGCTACTTGGGCTTCGGTCTGTGGGAATCCACTGAGAACCTCACGGTTGGTATGCGGACTAGTTCAAGCTGAAGAACATCTGGGATCGACAGATGCAGAAGGCAGCTTTCTCAGACTGCCCTATCTGACTACAAGCAAACGCTTCTGGGAAACGAGGCTACCGTAAATTCCTTCTTCAGGGTGACTTTATCCAGGAAGGAGACCAAGAATAAACCTACCATAAATCCCCTCTCCAGGAGTTTTATGGCCATACTGAAGACGAGAAGACCACTTGTACCTACACGAATAAATATTATCACAAATTTTCTTATCTATTTATTCTTCTAGAAACCTCTCTGTATTTCGTAAAGAAAGCCACTTGTTCTTCCTGTAGAAGAAGCCACTTGTTTCTCCCTCCTCCTTTTCCCTATTAAGTAAGTATATAAGCCTCTAATATACTCATGGAGCTACTTCCTTTCTAAGTCTCCATAGGAAAGAACTTTTTCTCTTGTTAACCTATATTTCATCAGTTAATTCACAGGCACCCAGAGATTGAACCTAAGAGGGTAGAGGAAAACTGTTTTCTCTTCTGCCAATCCCATCCTCTGAGCTTGCTCCTTGCAATGGTCTCCCTGCTTTAGCATCTATTTCTTTTATTATATCACTCCCCAAAACATACTCTAGTATTCTCTTCCTTAAATAAAAAACCCCAACAAACCTCCCTCGACCCGTGTTCCCTCCTCTCAGCAGCACTGAAAATGCTAACTGCCCCTTCTGTCCCAAAATACTTTCCCTTTTAGGCTTCATATCACCCTCTGCTGGGCGTCCTCCAATCCCTCTTCCAGATTCCTCTCAGTCTCTATACCGGCTCCTCTTCCGCCACCTCACGCAGATGTCTGGCAGGCGTTTCAAAGTTAACACATCTAACACCAAATCCTTGCTTTTCCTCCCTGAATCGATTTCCCTCCCAACCGGCACAACCTCAGGAAAGAACATGTCCCCAGATGCGTCAGGAAAGCATCCTGGGGCCATCCTCGACCCTGCCTTTTCCCTCACGCTCCAGCCCTGCTCTATGGGGTCTGGCTGACCCTGCCTCTAGAATAAGCTGGCCTGGGCCCTTTGCTCGCGCTCCACTGCCCTACTCGGGCCCCCCCCGCCCCCCGCCCTGTCCAGCACGGGTGCCGGCTGACTGGCCCTCCCGCTCTTCCCTTGCGTCTCTTCAAGCAGCAGCCTTGTGTTTGAAAAACATGGATCCTGTCACGTGACTTCTGTCGCTGAAGACTCTCCGTGGCCGCTCTCTTTGTATCGCCCTGTTTCTTTTCCTCACCGTTCGGAGCTCAAAGAATCCCCTCATGTGTTTACTGCCTCTCCCCACTGGGGGGCAGGACGCCGCGTGTCAGCGCTCCGTATCCCGGCCTTAGATCGCGGCCTGGCACAAAGCGGGCGCTCTTCAAGGATTTGTTAAGTGAATAGCTCTTGAGGGGCGCCTGGGTGGCTCAGTCGGTTAAGTACCTCCTGATTTTGGCTCAGGTCACGATCTCACTGCTTGTGGGTTCGGGCCCTGCGTCGGTCTCCGCGCTGACAGCGTGGAGCCTGCTGGGGATTCTCTCTCTCCCTCTCTCCCTGCTTGTGTGAGCACACTCTCTTTCTCTCTCAGAATAAATAAATAAGCTTAAAAAAATAAAAAAAAGAATAGCTCTTAAAACAGCCCCATGAACATAAGAATGGTTCGACAAAACTCGACTTGTGAGGGCTTTAAAAGCTATTACAACTCTTCAAACCTAAGAAGCACCCCTCACCTCCTACAGTTTTACCTTTCTCAAACCAGGGCATATTTTACAAGTGATACTTTTTTTTTTTTTTTTAATGTTTATTTACTTGAGAGAGAGAGAACAGGGAAGGGACAGAGAGGGAGGGACAGAGGATCCCAAGCAGGCTTTGCACCAACAGCACACAGCCCAATGAGGGGTTCGAACTCATGAATCATGAAATCGTGACCTGAGCCAAAGTCAGACACTTAACTGACTTAGCCACCCAGGCACCCCTACAAATGATATTCTTAATGTAGTAAGTATTATCTGTTAATTTCTCTTTCAGAAGGCGTTTATTAAAACAAAAGCAACTTTGCAATTGAGAAATGTTAAAAATAACTTTTTTATTTTTTTACTAAAAGTTTTAAAAAAATATTTAAAAAACTAAAAGTTTTTAAAAAATATTTTAAAAAAATATTTTTGAGAGAGAGAGAGAGAGCAAGCAGAGGAGCAGCAGAGAGAGAGAGAAGACACAGAATCCGAAGCAGGCTCCAGGCTCTGAGCTGTCAGCACAGAGCCCGACGTGGGGTGAGATCATGACCAGGGCTGAAGCTAGATGCTCAACTGACTGAGCCATCCAGGTGCCCTGTTAAAAATAACTTTAGTTACCATCTCCTGAAAGCCTACATATATGAAACATCCTATCCATTAAATCCTCATAAGCCCGGATGACTGGAATTCATGTCACCAATAATGATAGTCAGGGTTCCAACAGAGACCTGTCAAGCACCAGAGCCTACAATCTTTCACTACATTTCAGCTGCTCGACCTTACCTGTGCGTAAGGGATGGAAATAAAAAACTGTATAAAGCCACACATTTCTTCTAAGACACAGAATGTGCCCATTCAGTAGACTTCCAAACAGAATTTGGAAGAAAGCTTAGTTATTCGACTAACAGGCTGAAAAGAATATGAAGTTTCAAGGTACAAACTAGGAGGAAAGGGAGGGAGGGGAGGTGGGGAGAGAGAAGAGAGAAGCCCATAACATGAGCCAGCCAGACCGGTCAGAAACAACCCAGGGGCAGAGAGCTCAAAGAACTTTTAAGAAAAAAAGAATTCCAGAATGTGATCTTAAGTTATTTGTTGGGCGGTGCAGGGATACAGTATTTCCACAAGAGGAACAAATGCTCCCCTCCACCGGGCTGAATTTTACTTTAGGATCTACCACAATGGCCTAGATCTTTTGATATAATAGTTCTGAGGAATGTTTGAAATAACATTCCATTAGCCTTTCGTGTCACCTTCAAAATATTTTAATTAAAGATCTTGGTTGCCTTTCTGCAGGCAGTTGGGAAGATGGCGGACGCTCAGACGGAGCATGCCTGCCCAAAGTAGCCAACCATCTTTTAAAAGAAGAAGGGGGCCTTGACTGGAGAAACTGGCAGAGAGATGCTCCCCTGAAACTATAAAAACATTGGTCTGGGTTTCAAGATGCCCAAGGAGGCTGCTGAGGGCCCCTATATTGACAAGAAATGCCCCTTCACTACTAATGTCCCCACCCGAGGATGGATGCGGTCAGGTGTGGTGACCAAGATGAAGACGCAGAAGACCACCGTCACCCACCACGACTACTGCCGCTGCATGGGGAGCACAGCGCTTTGAGGAACACCACGAGAACGTGCCCACGCACCTGTCCCCGGCTTCAGGGGTCCAGATCGGCAACCCTGTCACAGTGGGCGAGGGCTGGCCCTTGAGCAGCACTGCGCTTCTATGTGCTCAAAGGCGCCAAGGCTACCGGCAACCAGAAGCAATTCCAGAAGTTCCAAAAATAGACATCTGCCCATACCCTCCAAGGAAAATAAAATTATTTTAAAAAAAAAAAGAGAGACTTTGCTTGGAACATAATTTGTTGTAAAGAATTCTGTATGGATACGATAGAATGTACTGGTGATATTTACTATTTGTTAACATTGTTGCTCCAAGTAATTCCTAATTTCCATAATTTTTAGAGACCAGGGAATTGATTTTAGTATTGTTACCTTTTTTTTTATATGACAATTTTTGGAACGGTCTCAACGAAATGATGATTATTAACTACTTCAGTAATAACACAACCATGTGTATCAGATCAAAATTCTAAAACATACACTCAAGATAATGATGCTAATTAATTTGCTATCATTCTCTCTTCCTATGACTGATAAAGTAAAGTACATTAAAAAAGTTACCTCTTTATTCATTTTGAACCATTGATATTGTACAAAGGGGTGTCCTGTTGCCCGGCAACATAGCTTCACAAACTGTCCAGCCAAGACTGCCTTTGATTCCGGGTTTACAGTGATCCTTATTCCTTAAAAAAAAAAAAAAGAAGAAGAAAGAAAAAAAATTAAGTTACAGAAGAGAGGTTTTTCCTTTTTATGTTTCTGAAACCAAATTAAAGAAAAAAGCATTTTGGAAATAACCTCCATATTCATCCTAGCTGTAAACTGCCCATTCATAGGCCCTTCCCCGCCAGATCACGCATCTGTGAGGTCCAGGCTTCGTAAAACCAAGAGGAAAGAAACTCATCCGCAGAAAACTTTGATCTACTGTACTTCCCGTGATCAGAGGAGAAAACAGTTTGCCACGTTTCTTCAACTCTTAGAAATTTTTTCTGTGTTCTAGCACCTCTGAAATCAGGATGCACCTTCTAACAGATCTATGCTAGACCCCAGTCATGATGCAGTTCTCAGTGCTGGCTCATCAAATACTTGGTCACAAATGCTCATCTGGCTGGCATTTCAGTTGAGGTACGGGCACTGTGACAGTAAGACAAGTGTTGGCCGCTGAGAGTGTCTCCAAAAGGCATCTGAATGTCAATGCTACGACTTAGCATTAAAACGAAACTGTTCTGTACGCAGGAAGGCACGGAAACAGAACAGCAGGACATAAATCTGAAAAATGGGATACAAACATTTCTTATCTGAGAAAGGACTATCAGCATCAGAACTTGGAAATTTAAAGAAAATCCGAAGTCAATAATGGAATACCCCCCGCCTCCCGCCTCCCTCTCAGTTCGTCTCTCTGGGAAAGCCAGCTGCCATGTCACGGGGACACCAGGCAGCCCGGTGGGAGGCCCACGTGGTAAGGAGAGCAAGCTGGGACTCCTGTCAACGGCCCTATGAGTGACCTATCTGAGAACCGTCCAACCCCAGGCAAACAGATGGCTGCGGCCCTGCCTAACAGCTGGACCCCCCACCTCAGCAGAGGCCAAGGCTGGAGCCAAGACCACCTCGCCAAGCCACTTCCAGGTTCCTATTCTCAGAAACTGTGTGAAGTGGGGCGCCTGGGTGGCTCAGTTGGTTGAGCGTCCGACTTTGGCTCAGGTCATGATCTCACGGTTCGTGGGTTCGAGCTCCACATCAGGCTCTGTGCTGACAGCTAGCTCAGAGCCTGGAGCCTGCTTTGGATACTGTATCTCTCTCTCTCTCTCTGACCCTCCCCTGCCTACACTGTCTCTCTGTCTCTCAGAAATAAATAAAACATTAAAAAAAAAAAGGAAAAAAAATGAAACTGTGTGAAGTAATACATGGTTGTTGTATTAAGCTTGGGGTTTGGGGGTAATTTGTTATACAGCAACAGATAACTGATACAAAAGAAACCAAAGTTAGGAAATTTTATATTTGCCAAATTAATAATACAGAAACGAGAGTTAGCTGGCTTTTAGGAAGGAAGAAGGAATGATCATTAAAACCTGTAAATGTGTTAACTAACTTGGATTTAAATTTAACAAAAAACTTATAAAATGTAATTCCCTGAACCTAGTTTTATTTTCTTTCCTCATCTAGCCTGAATATGATCTCATAACTGTATGTTTTTCCTCTATGACCCACCAACCCAAAGGCACAAAACAAGATTACAATTGAAGAAGAGTGAGTCCAAACATCAGCAGTCTTAATACACCTGAGACGCTAAACTTTCCAGGACAAAAATAGTAAATAAGGTAAAACAGGTATGTGAAAACCATTCCAGAAAGATACCAAATAAAACCAAAATCCAAAATAAATACTTATTGCACACTTACTACATTTGAGGGTCTGGAGAAATCCTTGAAAATCGTTAGTAAAGAGAGCACAGCCTCTCAAAAGAGAATAGTTTGTTTATTTATTTTCTAGTTTATTCTCAAAAGAGAATGTTTATTTACTTTCTAGTTTATTGTCAAGTTGGTTTCCATACAACACTCAGTGCTCATCCCAAAAAGTGCCCTCCTCAATGCCCATCACCCATTTCCCCCTCTCCCTCACCCCCCATAAACCCTCAGTGTGTTCTCAGTTTTTAAGAGTCTCTTATGGTTTGCCTTCCTCTCTCTCCTTAACTATTTTTCCTCCCCCTGCTCCCCTATGGCCCTCTGTTAAGTTTCTCCTGTTTCACATATGAGTGAAAACATATGGTATCTGTCCTTCTCTGCCTGACTTATTTCGCTCAGCATATCACCCTCGAGTTCCATCCACGTTGCTACACATGGCCAGATTTCATTCTTTCTCATTGCCATGTAGTATTCCATTGTATAGATAAACCACATCTCCTTGATCCATTCGCAGTTGATGGACAGTTAGCCTTCAAAAGAGAATTTAAAACCTTACCAAGGTAGAACTTTCCTATACAATAATTCTTTATGTCAACACCGTATGGAAGAAGTGACACTTCTGGACTCTGTACTATGTGTTGGTTAGAAAGTACATGCTGAAGGCAGAAAATGGGATGAGTGCCCTCACCTCGGCCAGCAGATTCACAGCACTGCATTTAAGGTTCCCAAAGCCAGCCTTTGGCTAGGAAAGACCTATGTCACAACTCCAAGATAGAAAGATTCTGGTTTTCAAAGTTTATGTGTGATAAGAAAGGAAAAAAAGTTGTAACAGAAGAAGGGGACAAATCGGAAAAATACGGGAGTTGTGGCTAAATGGGCTTTAAAACGTGGACGTCTTCCAGCCATCTCCAACTCGACGTGTCCCAAGTCCCTGTCGAACAAGATCTGCTCCTGCGAGAGGCCCCGCTGTCTTCCATCTCAGCCCTTCCTCATGCATCCGGTTACGCAGGGCGAAAACCTGAGCAGTCCTCCCGAACCCCTCCTCCCTCCCTCATTCTTCACCTGTGATTTCTCTGCAAGTCTTGTAAGTTCTGCTTCCATGTCTCCTCACCTGCAATGCCATGGTCTTAATCCAAGCCCCCATCGGATGCTAAGGGAACCGTATTACAGCCTCACCCTGGTTTCCTGGCTTCCAACCAGCAGCCCAAAGGTCTTCTTTTATTTTCATTTTTAATTTTTATTTATTTTGAGAGAGAGAGAGAGAAAGCATGAACAGAGGAGGAGGAAAGAAAGAGAGAGAGACACACAGAATCCCAAGCAGGTTCTGCACCATCAGCACAGAGCCCGGGGCAAGGTTTGAACCCACAAACAGGGAGATCATGACCTGAGCGGAAACCAAGAGTCAGACACTTAACCAACTAAGCCACTCAGGTGCTCCCAAAAGGTCTTTTTAAAACATAGATTAATGGATATCATTCCTCTGATTAAAACCCTCAACTGACCTCATATTGTACTTAGAATAAAATCCAAACTCCTCATCATGGCCTTAAGGTCCTACCTAAACTGACCCCTCTGACCTTGTCCCCTCCCCCTCTCCTGGCTCCAGCCCACTGGCCTTCTTTGCAGAAACCAGCTATTTCCTATCGGTCCCCTGCTGGGTTTCTTTCTCATCATTAGGTCTCTAGCTTCGCCGGAACGTCTCTAAACGAGCTGCCCCCCACCCCCACCTCCTCTATTATACTCACCCCACCTCATGGTCCTCATGGCACTAACCATCTGAAATCCGGGTTTTATGTCTCACTTACTGAACCGAAGCTTCGTGACAGGAAGGATCCTGTTGTTCTTAGTCACCAGTTTACCCAGCATCTAGAACAGTGCCCGGTATATTGTGATAACAGTGAGTGTTCAACACGTATCTGCTGCATGAACGTGTACCCCCATCATCATAATAAAAACTACTAGGCAGCGATTTACTGACTGCTTCATGCGTGCCAGGCCTTTTGATCTCTAACCCTCAAAAGAACCATATGGGTTAGATACTGATTAGATCTATGTTACAATGAAGAAAATGAAGTTATTTCCAAAAAGGCATCCAAATTACCTTGAATATAGTATTTAACCTCTGAGCCTAATTTTTTTTTCCCATTGTAAAATGGCAGAACCAAAATGCAACCTAGGTTTTCTTGGGCCTTAACATCCCCATGCTTTTGTTAATCCAGTGATTCTTTTTTTTTTTTCCTTTGCTTTGTGAAGGTACATCTGACGAATGAAACATGTATAAAATTAGAGTGTAAAATGTGAGAATATACATACACATTGTGAAGCAATTATCACAACTGACTTAACTAATACATCCATCACCTCACATAGTTATTTTCCAGTGAGTTTTAAAAATATTTTATGTATTTTGAGAGAGAGAGAGAGAGACAGCGAGTGCGTGCCAAAGCAGGGGAGGGACAGAGAGCGAGGGAGACAGAGAGAGAATCCCAAGCAGGCTCTGTGCTGTCAGTGCAGAGACCAATGCAGATCCAATCCCACAAACTGTGAGATCATGACCTGAGCCGAAATCAAGGGTTGGACGCTTAACTGAGCTACCCAGGCATCCCCCCAACTTTTTTTTTTTTTAAAGATTTTATTTTTAGGTAATCTCAACCCCCAACGTGGGGCTTGAACTCACGACCCTGAGATAGAGTCACATGCTGCACCGACCGAGCCAGCCAGGCGCCCCTCTGGTGATGTATACCATACCTCCCGTGTCTATCTCCCACCACAGTGAGAGGCCGGGCAGAGTGCAGTGTCCCGCCCCATGGCACCACTTATGAATTTACCACGGCAAATTCTGTCTCCTGTTACACAAAGAGATGAGTGATGTAAACTAACGGACTTTCTCCCTACAGTGCCTTACAAAGAAACGAATGACTTTAATGGACAAAGAGCCCATAGGATCAGGATGTCCTACAAAGGTGTCCTTCCTTTGTGTGGGAGATAAGACTAAATGATTTTTAATGTACATTCCAACTCAGTTTATACATCTGTCCTGTACCATTAATTTCAGTAGTCTAGTCTTCAATAAGCAAAGCAAATAAATACATGTAATTATTACTTAAGGCTTCAAAGACCGAGAATTGAAAGGCACCCTGTGATTTGGAAACTGCCCTCGGTGAGTAGTAAAGACAAGAAGTCGCAGTACCTCCCATGCCTGAACCGCACAAATTTCCTTCCTCCCACGCAGCGCCATGCGGCAGGGAGCCATGGTCAACCTGTAACCACCCTCGCGCGGCGCCCACCACTCACAAGGTGCTGAACGAAGGTGAGGACAGAAGACGGCCCAGCGCTGCGGAGGGTGTACCAAGGCAAACAAACGAAAGTTGTGTTTGAAAGAGTGAATACACAGCTTCCTGGCAAACAAGTCTATTTTCAGATAACATCTGCAAAGAAGTCAAAGAGGTTACTTGATTTCCTGTAAGCCGGGAAGAGTCTGAACTAGGTATGATGGACCATGAGGATCGCGCATTCAACACACACCTAGGTAGATCACAGATGCAGGACACTGACTGATAAAACTCAAAACCTGTTGGAATTCCCAAATGTAAATTAGGGTGATTCCTGACAGGCTCACCAGGGCTTCCCTTTAAGTTACTGTCTCTCGAGATGCCTTTAAATGTCAGTGTCATTTACAAACAGCTGCTCCAGGGACGGAAGTATTGTAAACACTACAGTCTATCTGTTTTCAGAGACCATGAACCAAAATCCCTTTCCATCAGCTTCTGTCCAAAACTCATCGTCAAAGTTATATTAAGAATTTCTAAGCTATCTTTGCAAAGCGCCTCCTGCTGTCCCCGAATAAATCCCATTTCTCTCCCTGCACCGGTCTCCCCCCCAGCACAAACACAGCATGTCCATGGATGTCCCTCTCACACGTCAGGGTACATCTGCACCTACACTGGCTGAACCTCATCTCCTCATCACACCCCTTCTTCTCCCACATCAGTCACTGACCCTGGACACCCGGGTGCACACACACCTTCTCTGAGACCTCAACACCCCTTTCCATCTTTCTTCCCTTCTCCCTTCTCTTTACTCCCATCCATACCACTGCTGCCTCTTTTCACTTCTTGATATTTTGCTTTCTTTTTTTAAAAAAGTTTTTAACATTTCTATATATTTTTGAGACAGAGAGAGACAGAGCATGAGCTGGGGAGGGGTAGAGGGAGGGAGACACAGAATCTGAAACAGGCTCCAGGCTCTGAGCTGCCAACACAGAGCCCAACGCAGGGCTCAAACCCACAGACCGCGAGATCATGACCTGAGCTGGTCAGTTGCTTAACCGACTGAGCCACCCAGGCGCCCCAATATTTTCCTTTCAGAAACTTCTGTCACTCACGAAACACAAAAAGTTTCTCATGAGATCTAGTAGGCATACTTATTAATTTGGCAAGGACAGGAAATTGCAGTCCTTGGGTTCAAGAGGCAACTGGGGTAATAATTCATCACCAAGTTCCTCAAATAACCCAGAAATTTCCTACCATGACAGAACTGACATTGAGTCCAAGCTGGGGTCAGCAGACCTGGGCTCTAGTCTACTTTTGTCAATAACTGTGACTCTGGCGCAGTGGTAACCACTGGAAGTCTCACTTTCCACATAAATGTGTGCTCACATTTAAAATTTAAGTGTTCATAGTAGCACAGTTCTGTTCCTTCACAGAACTATAAAGATGGTTCTGAACTAAAGGTATTTTTGTAATGTTTTATTTATTTTTGAGAGAGAGAGAGAGCAAGTGAGAGAGAGCGAGAGCACACGTAGGGGAGGGGCAGAGAGAGAGACAGAATCCAAAGCAGGCTACAGGCTCTGAACTATCAGCACGGAGCCTGACACAGGACTCCAATTCACGAACCATGAGATCATGACCTGAATCAAAGTGAGACGCTTAACCGACTAAGCCCCTTAGGTGCCCCTAAACTAAAGGTATTTTGGAAATGAGTGAATAATATTCAACCATCTTGGCTCCCATCTTAAAGACAATAAAAATAATTTAAAAAATAAAATTCTGATATCAGAAACATAACAGTAAGTGTGCTACAAGGAATTAAAAAGAAAAAGTGAAGTGATGTGAAACAAAAAATACGTGGGGCAAATGGAAAAGATGCCACTGGAGGGGTCTCAGCCAGAGCTGTCTCATATGTACGGAGAGTGAAGGACCTTTTGTATCAAGAAGGAAATAAAATGATAACATCACAAAGCTGAAGGAGGAATCTGGGATTCATCTACTGAAACCCACACGTAAGATGTTCCTTCTCTCTAACCATCCTCCTCATCTGGGCTCTGTTTCACCAATTTTGGGTCAGGACATCACTTCCTTGGCAGCCATTTTGTGAATGACAGAGTTACATAACTGATGGAGCCTCTAGTCTACTCAAGATGTTTTCACTTAACACAGAACAAACACAAACATCTTCAAGTGCACATCTAGGTTCATCATTTCCGAGGGATACAGATGCCAATACTGGTTCCTTGGTATCAGGGTTTTTGGTCCTTTAGTGAGAAAATAAAGGTCTAAAAAACCATTATGGACCAATGGTTCAAACAACGTCAGCACCCATTCAGTGCTCCCACTCCCCTCCAATTCCCCCTGAGATGACCGAAGGAATAAAGGAGGTAAACAATCAGCGCTGGGAAACGGGGACGGGCACCATCCACACACAAAAACCGTAAGCAATTTTTCTAACATAAAGTACAGGTCAGAGAAACTGGGAGTGAGGAGTGGCTAGCCAATCCATGTGCTGTGAAAAAGCCCAACTAGAAACAAAGCAGAGGAGGGTAAGCCTCAGTCCTACGGGGCTCCTTCAGAAAATATATTAGGTGTCAGAGCCCATGGAGAGCATGAAGTTAGGGGTATTACCCTTGGCTTCGACCCCGTGCTAAGTGAGCGACCACCGAGCTTGGCTCCTAGTCAAGGGGATCATTCCAGTTAGAGGCAGGGGGACATCTGCCCCAACTACTTCTCGACTACCAACACAAATACATAAAACAAACCCAGTTTCTCAGAAAAAGAGAGAAACTCCTTACTATAGCCATCTCCTATGGTTATCTCTGGCTGTCCGCTCACAAACTGGGATGGGATGGGCAAAATAAGACTAAAATAAATCTAAAGTTTCCTCTTATTTCTGCATTTAGGTCTGAAAGGTCTGTTCTGACGTTCACAGTACCTTGGACAAAAGTCATGCTACTCACCAAAGGCAGACTTCTCTAGAGAGACAGTCAGAGAAAAGTCTTTGGACTTTCTGTGGAATAACAACTAATGTCCTCCTATGAAAGTACCTTACTATAAAAAGAGAGAAAACGTGAGGACATATGTATTTTGTATTTTCACCAAGATACAGGAATACACTGAAGAGGGAAAATGGAAGATCAGCCGAGACTTGCTCCACACGTACTTGTTTTTATTATTGTGTAGGATGTGACCATTGACAGGTTTGTCTTTCCTGTTAAGACTACGGACCTCTCCTAGGCAGGAACTTTGGTTTTAATCATCTGTGAATCACAGCACCAAGTGCAACGCCTGGAACAGCAAAGGGACTGGTTCATACAGGATTCTACACTACACTAAGTGTTTACTGAATAAATGAGTAAAATCCCCAATCAAGTTGATTTCATCAAAGCTTGCCTTCTTATTTACAATAGTTTTTATTCTCAATATCCTTTTAAAAATGCTAAAACTTTCTCTAGAAATCTTTTTATTTAATTTATTTATGGAGGGGAGGGGCAGCAAGAGAGGGAGAGAGAGAGAGAATCCCAAGCAGGCTCTGTGCTGTCAGTGTGGAGCCTGACGTGGAGCTCGATCTCACGAGCCATGAGATGATGACCTGAGCTGAAAGCTAGAGCTGGGCACCCAACCAACTGAGCCGCCCGGGCGCCCCTCTCTCTAAGCCTTATATTTCTTTATTCTGGTGTCTGCAAATATAGTCTTAGATTATTCACATAAAATGTGCATAGAAAGCTAACAATACGTCACTTCTTCCTGAAGTAATTTATCAGATCCTAAAATATGTCCTCTTAGATCAACGTTTAATATTCAAGTAACAACTGATTCCCAATGGATACTGTATGGCTAATATGACATAAAACTTCACAGAAACAGGGCAGTGTAAGTGTTAATGTAAAAATGTTAACATAGAAACTGCTTTCCTTTCCCTGTTTCCCCTCAAGTGCAAGAAAGTCCCAGGGGATAACTCTCCAAAAGCTTGTTGGCCAAATATCAGAAGGATCAGTACAGGGGACCGAGCACTCCCAGTGATGTGCGAATCCTACTATTCGGAGGAAAACGCCAAGAGCAGAAATGGGCCTGTCAGACGAAGGTGAGATCACTTATGCTTATCAGGTCGGCCCCGGATTCACCGCTGGCTTGTCAAAAATCAAAACCTAAAATATCGTCAAAAATTTCAGGCAGATCGTTACACACAAATAAACATGTGACCCAATTTCGGTAAAGCCCAGTTTCATGCCTGGGAAACTCTGGAAACTCGGAAACCCGAGATGTCGGGCCAGGGGCCCCAGCACAGGCCATGAGGCGGGAGGCCTCCGCTGCCGAGTGGCGGCCGCTCACTGCAGCGTTCTTTCACCAACTTCAAGTGCCAGGGAGCGAGCACTTACTCTCATTTTATAAACTTGGCAACCAACAGAGAAATTGAGTGTGATTACTGAAAAAGGTAACGAGATATAAAAGTTATATTTACTTCCTGGAGAAGTTTCCTGCGTTTTCAGAGCCCTGCTACCGTATTCTCTGAAGTACGAGAACTTAGCAGCTGAGCGCCCCCGAGTGGCAGATTTCCTTGGTCACAACTTCTGGGTCCTATTCAAGGCACTGGGGATATAAAAGTTAATGACTGTCACCTCACGAGGAAGTTCACGGATTGGTGACAGACAATTTCGCCCCGATGCGGGCCGCATCAGCAGTGGTTATTTCCAGCCCATCCCTCCTGGTAGGAACAGGGACGTCATCAAAATGAGTTAACGACAGCGAATCTTATGATTGCTGCTGGGATAAAGATGAAGGCGAAGAACAGTCAGCGGGTATCTTGCCACTACGCAGAAAGCCACTCTTGGAGGGAAGCCAATAACGAGAAAGGAAGGGCAAAGATGAAAACAAACCAGTTCCTTGAAAAGATGGTCTCTGGCCTCTCTTGAGCCCGATCTGCTCTGAGACTTTTCGGTTAGAATTTATTCCCTTTATCACGCCAAGCTGAGTTGGGGCTTCTGGTAAACACGGCTGACAGCAAACCACTACCACGTGCCCCTAGTTCCCGAACCCCAGAACTAAGTCAAAAATAAGATCTAAATTATAATGTTAGGTTCTTCGTGTTAAACTAACCATATTATCACAAATAACCTGGCTATGTAATAGAAACTGCATACCTCAAAACCACGTGAGCAGAGAGCGTGAGTCCGTAGCCCATGGCCTAATCTCGACTGGCCTCTCTGACTGTAGTGGGACCCTTAATGGCAAACTGGACCCCTGAGAAAGAGGGTCTGCAGTGCCGCTGCCAACCAGTGACTTAGCACACGTGGCCTCTCTTGCCTGATGTGACTGCAGAGGACCAACCCCATGTGTGTGTGTGGTGGGGGGGAGAGGCTTTTCCTATCTCTCACACCCGATCCTGGAAGTAAGAAATCCCACTCAGTATTGGTATATCCAGAAAAAAAATCACAGTTGAGTCAATCAATAATTCAAATGCATCATGTTGGCAAAATACCTAAACAATAAACATCTGTCACATCTGCTTTATCGCCTTCCTATAGATATGCACATATCAATAAATATGTATTTATTTATTTTTTTGGCTGTATTCTTTCTTTCTTCTTCTTTTTTAAAAAAATAATATCTACCCCCAATGTGGGGCTCAAACTCATGATTCCAAAATTAAGAGTCATGGGCTCTACTGACTGAGCCTTGGATGCACTATTTCAACATAAACTATAGAAATCTTAACCCTAAATACTTTATAAGTTTTTTTAAGTAGGCTCCACACCCAACGTGGGGCTTGAGCTCACAACCCCAAGATCAAAAGTCCCACGCTCTACTGGCTGACCCAGCCAGGCACCCCATCCCCTAAATACTTTAGTATGCATCTCCTCGGAATAAAGACATTCTTCTATAGAGCTACACCATTATCCCATGATAATTCCCTAATATCCAATATGTATGTTAAATCTAAATTGTTTTACTTGTCCCCAAATTGTCTTCTATCTAGTTGATGTTTTTGAACCACAATCAAATCGATGTTCGTGTGTTGAATTTGCTTTTTATGTCTTCTTTAGTCTCAACCTGGGGGAGAAAATGAGGCTTCAAATGTTTACGTTTTCCAAAACTATTTAACACAATTCATTGTCAAATGAGATATTTTCCTCTTAGTTTGTCTCCACAAACTCCTGGGGAATATACCTAAGAGAAGAACCTACCTGGGGGGCTGAGAAGCAGAAGAACTTCAGTGTGCTCCATTGCCTGCAGGAAGTCACTCAACTCTGTGACCGTACAACCTTTCTCACCCATTAGCTTCAGTAAACATAGGCTTGGGCTTCCTTCAGGCTCCAAGACCTTAAGAGAACACTGCTCCAAGTCCAGACAACTGCAAACAACAGATTTAATTCAAGTCAACAACGTTCTCCAACGTGATATGCCTGCTATATGTTTCGCATGGCTGCAGCTGTTATAGGGAATAAACCGCGAGTCGCTGAGTGGTGTCATTTATGAATCTACTGTCCTTTCCTCCTCCTTCTGCCTTCAGGGGGGATTCCTCTCTACGCCTGTCTCCAGATGAGCTCCCGTGACAACTGAATCAGAAGATGAGAGAAATCTTAAAACAGGGAGTGAGAGAAATTAGCTTTGATACTGATCAAAATTTGTTCTTTAATTTGGGAACAGGGAATAAAATGATCAGATAAGTTTCTCTACTCTTTCTTGCACTTTTATAAAGTGCAATATGACCCAAGAAAGAGACACAGATCTTTGAGACATCGTGAAAAATGAAAAAAAAAAAAAAAACAACCCTTAACATACAGTATTTTATATTAGCAAAGGAGCATCCCTATGCGTGTGATCATGCGAATAAAGACACAAAACAATGTATGGTCTACATGATACCATTTTCACTAACATGCGCTTTTCTTATATGCAGAGTTAACTCGGAAAAGACAGGCAAGACCTAGCAGTAGGGCTGGTCCTGCAGAAGGGAGCCAGGGCAGCAGAGCTCAAAGCTAGACGCTTCATATTTCACTATAAATCTTTTGTACCGCTGAAGTTGTTACTATGTGTGCTCATTTTTTCAGCAAATTTTAAAAGACCATCAGTGCTACTGACATTCAAAGTACAGTACTTCTAAGCACCTAAAAATACTCTGCCTTAGGGGGAAGACAAACTCTGGTGCGAGGGCCAAACCCACCCCGCCACCTGACTTTGTAAACAGTGTTGCTGGAATACAGTTACGCTCATTCACATCTACCTTCACAAACGTGGATGGGTGCCTTCCTGTTATAACAGCAGACATGAGTCGCTGGTCTGCAAAGCTGAACATATGTGCTGTTTAGCTCCTTACAGAAAAAGTTTGCTGACCTCTGCTCTAAAGGAGCTTTCTGTCTCGTCCTTTTGTGGAAACTACTTTTTTCTTGTTCAATGTCATTGTACCCAGCAGGTGTATGCAAGGCTAGAAAGGTTAAGATCAGACTGTGGCAGGCCACAAATAATGGGACAAGGAGTATGGACTCCAACCATTTCACAGGAAGGGAAAGCACAAGTATGAAACACACAAGAGGAGAAAAACATTAAAGGAAAATGAAACAAAACAACAAAAACACCCCAATAATCTTGCCAAAGAACATCACTGACAACAAAGGCCAACCAAAGCCTCTGGGTAACCTCCACGATACCCTGTAGAATTCACGCCTCGCACACCTCCAGACAGAGCTTTCCCTTTCCTACCAATTTAAATCATCGTCCAATACAACCTCTCAGTTCCCTGTGAGGTTCGCTCAGACCACACGAGCCCTCCAAACACACTTTAGACCTCCTGACGGAGCTTCTCTTATACACCAAAGGTCGGCAAACGTATGGAAAGTGGCAGAGGAAATATTTTCGGCTTTATGAGCCAGTCTACTGCATGGTCTTCTTTCTTGTCTCTTTTACAATTTTTTAAATATAAAAACCATTCTTAGCTCATAAGCTTGTCATGGCCCAAATCTGGCTCTTGGGTCACTCTTTGCAGACCCCATGTTCTCCATGTCTCAGTGGACACAATTTTGCCTTAAAACCATGAGCTTTTCTTTCATACACATCTTCTGTACCTAAGGAGATCATCGAACTCCTTGAAAACAGAAACCCTGTATTTTTAACATCTCAATACCTAAGATCTGTCTTGCCCATAGTGGGTACTCATAACAGAATGATTACTGAGTGAATTTCAATCATAATTAAAAAGGCCAGAAGCTGGAGAGATGGAAGGGGCGACAGTATGAAAGCTGGGGCAGGTGCAAGGTCAGCAAGTTTTCATAGGACTTGGAATATCCTTAATCCACATTCATTTTGACCAGTTTTCTTAAAAGGCTCCCATAGCATTTACATAATGGTCACTCAAGATCCATAATTCTGTAGTGAAGTTGGCAATCTCATAAATTTAGAAAAAAAATGTACCAACCAAAATAATTTCAATAGCAGTATCACCTACCTCATAGGATTGTTAGAATCCGATAACCCATGACTCAAGCACTTAGCACGGTGGGTGGCAAGAACTCCATAAAAGTGAGTTCTTCTTATGGAATAGAAATATGGAGGTCTTAAAAGAACATCAATTTCCTAATCATGCTGATTTCTGAAACTGTTTTAGGTTTTCCTTAAAAATGTTTTTGAGTAGTTCCTAGTTTGGTGGCCTGATCATGCCCTTCAAGGCCTCCTGTCTCTGTACGCACTAGATATTCTTTTCCAAGGGTCTGAGTTAAATGAGTTCATTCAATACTCTATTTTTGTTCAGTGTGAATCATAATGTAGGTTAACTGTTCCCAAATTCTGGACTATAGACCAGTGGCACCACAATCTAAAGCCCCAAGTAAATAAAAATAAGGACGACACGACTGTCTTGCTGTCCTTAAGGTGGTCTTTCCTATTTTTTTCAGTGTTAAAGTGTCTTTTCTTTTATGCGATAATGATGTCTGTGACAACAGCAACAACAAAAGCTGCAGATACCTGCTGGTCCTCTATTTTATAAAAATTTCTTTTGTTAGTCCCTGTAACGTCCAAGTCAAGGTACCAGTATGAGAGATAATATAAGGATCACCAATTTTTTTTTAGGTAATCACAATATGAGCTTTACAAAAACAAGGATGCTGTATGCTAAACATAATTTTTTTTTCTTATGATTCAGAGAGGTTCTCAGAAAGTTTATCAGAATCTGGTCTATCTCATCAAATGCAACCAAGTGAGGCTTTAATGTTTCTGCTGAAAAAATGAAAAACGGTTTGATTTCTTTCTTCCAAATGAAGAAAGGTAAAACCGAAGGAGACAAAAGTTTCCAACACAAGAGGCCCAGGAGAAAAACAAGATTCTGTATCTCCTTTCCTTTTTTACTGATTTTCCGCATGGGCACTGGCTTTCAACGGAGAGGATGCTTATACATACCCAGCCTTTAAGTCTTGCCTTTTTTAGTTACATTCCCGTAAAGACAGTGCTTTGAAGTGGTTTCTACTAGCCCTAATTTGGAACTTCTCATTTCAGTTAAAAGACTATTACTGAAACAAATGGGCTTTGCTTTTAGGGGCGCCTGGGTGGTTCAGTCAGTTAAGCGTCTAACTCTTGATTTCGGCTCAGTCATCTCAACAGTTTGTGAGTTCAAGCCCCACGTTGGGCTCTGCATCAACAGCGGGCTCTCACTCTCTCTTGCAAAATAAGTATTAAAAAAAAAAAAAGACTATTACTGAAACAAATGGACTTTGCTTTTGAAAATATTTACATTTATCTTCACTTCAAAAAATATATAATCAAATAAAACGCATTTCACCTCCCTTAGGGTGTGAACCATGGCATCACTGTTATGTTCTTTCGCCTCTCTTCTTGGAACACTTACTCTTTGGAATCTTTATTCACTAATTCAACAACTACTTACCAGTCATCTAAAATAGGCCAACCATTCTCCCCACGTATTGAGGAGGTTGTAGCCAACAAGACAAAATTCCCTTAATGTCTTGGATTTTTCTATAGGTGAAGACATATATGTATCCCTGCGCAGGCAGACACACGGAGGTGTGTGTGGGTGCCCATCCAAAGGTCATGGGTGCTCTGGACAGAAACAAAGCAAAGCAGTGGGACAGGCAGAGCTGGAGCAGACGTACAGGGTGATTTTAGATAATGTGATCAGAGAAGCCCTCCCTGGAGGAGGTGACTTGTAAGCAAACACGTGAAGAGGTAAAGGAGCAAGTCATACACTTCACCTGTGGAGCCCCTCTTACGCTGAGTAAACAGCAGGTACAAACACCCTACTGGGTTCACGCAAGCGGCCAGAAAGCAGGTGCACCGAGAGCAGAGGAAAGGGAGGAAGACAAGGTCCAAGAGTTAACACAAAGGGTGTTCTGATCCTGAAACAGAAAAGCAATTGAAGGGTTGTGAGCAGAGGAAGGGTAAGACCTGACTGAACGAACGTCTTAGAAGAATAGTTCTTATTGCTATGCTGAGAAGCGCCCCGGGGTGGGGACAGGGCCGGCGACGCGAGGCAGCTGTTGGAAGGGGCCGGCCGCCGGTGGCTGGCCCGGGGCCGGGCAGCAGAGGTGGCAGTGCAGACGCCCAGCGGCCGGGGGCTGCTGATACAGTGGACGTGGTGTGAGCGCAGAGGCAGGAAGCACTGTGCAGCACGGGGCCTGGGTAACGCGAGGCGTGCGGCCGCCATATGCGAGCCGAAGAAACCCACATGAGAGAGAGTTTTGTGCGGGAAGGGACGTGTCACGTTTAAGGTATCTTCCGTCACTGAAGAGGAGACGGCTACTAGGCGCCTACAAGCGCGAGTCCGGGGCGTTCGGAGCAAAGACACGGATCGATGCTCTGAACGAAGAGTTGTCCCCCCGAAATGGGTACAGTCACGACTTGAGGGCACACCAGGGAGGGGGTCAGGTGAAGGCGGGGAGAGCAGGAGACACAACGCCTGAATCCTGAAGCGCTCCGAATTCCAGACTCTCAGGAGACAGACCGAGAGACAGGAAACAGGAGGGGCTCCGTTCCGGCTTTTCACACCTGCTCTCTGCCCTGTTGTAAACCGGGCGAGGACAGAGGCTGCGGCGCCTTCTGTGATGGTTTCCCTCGGTCCCTGTCGCACCGTCCGCCCCCGCCCGGCACTTAAGCAGCGTCAGAGTCTCTGGAAGCTGTCACCTTCCAGAGCGATGTTCCACGCCACCACAGAATTTATGCAGCCTCGGCCAGACACTCAGAACCTGCACCCGTCTACACTGACGGCTGAGGGTGTCCAGTATCAGGACATGGAATGGAATTAAGGGCCGGGTTTGCGTTCAGGGGACTCCCATACGCACCCGGTTGTGGGAAACTAAACTATATGCCAAGACTGAGTGTGGATCACCCACAATCAAATGAAAACATTTACAGTTATTCCTAATCCCCGACGGATAGTTCAGAATAGACTCTTGTGGTTTATGTATTAAATTCTCATCTAGTTTGAGGAAGCACATATAGAGCGAGAAAAAAGTGAAAAGAAACAACAGGCAGGCTTTGAAGATTCTCGGGGAAAAGTCCACATCCTCCCACAGTGGGAACTGTTAGGCACCTGGACGCTCACACTTTAATTCCTCAGTCTGACACTAGAGAGATATACCTCTGGGACTTGGTGCAACCTAGATGCTCTTCCATCATCAGTATGAAATTACTCTGAAATAACTTTTTTGTCTTCCACAGACTAAGCACCACCAGCTTACCTCACCCCCTCCACTGTCCCTCTCCAGCCCCCAAAGCTCCCAGTGCTAAGCTTTTTGTTGTCAGTGTAATTCAGATTTTAGGAGGTATATGACATTAATGGTCCCCAGTTTTCTTTTTCTTTCTTTCTAAATATTCATTTATCTTTGATAGATGGAGCGTGAGCAGGGAAGGGGAAGAGAGAGAGGGGGCAGAGGATCTGAAGCGGGCTCTGTGCTGACAGCAGCCAGCCCAACGCGGGTCTCGAACTCATGAGCAGTGAGATCATGACCTGAGCCGAAGTCGGATGCTTAACCGACTGAGCCACCCAGGTGCCCCAGGGCTCCCCAGTTTTCTAACCTGTAGGGCCGCCCCCACTTCCGACCACCACTCACCTACTCTGAACTCATCTTCACCATCCTCGAAGGCTGGCGAAACCCCACCAATTTCTTTTCAGACTTCTCACCCTGGAATTATCACATTCCATGAACGCGAGCCCTTTGTTGCTGGTCACATCTTGTGAGGCTACGGCCCTTCCCTCTACATCACCTTCCCCAGCAATGTGGCCTCAAACTGTCCTGGTACTTTGCCAAGGAAACCACTCTGGAGCCTTCAGCAAAGCCTGACTGAAGGCACTGAAGGCTTGGGGCCTCTGGGGAGGGGGGGCGGGGGGGAGCGGGATACTGGGCACCTGATGTCAGGAATCCATGCTTCCTTGGTGGCAGGGCCTTCCCTCCTTTTCTTTCCTCCACTCCCAAATTAGGAGTCCTCACTCCCAGGCCCTCAGGAAAACACAGCCCTCCCTAACTAGAGTACTAGTCACAAACTAACCAGTGACAGATCTGATGACTTGACCCCCAAGAAAGACAACTTTTTACACTGTTGTTAAGTCTAGAAATTCAGAAATCTATGGACCTAGCGTAATAGTATTTTACATTTTCTTTGCACAGTCCCCTCCCTCTAAAAGAAGTATGTCTGTTTGTTTTTTCCCTGGAACAGAAAAAAAATTGTGCCATCTGTCTGCTTAATTTTGCAAGTTTACCACTTCTTTAAAAAATTTTTTTCTATGTTTATTTATTTTTGAGAGTGGGAGAGAGAGAGAGAGAGGAGATGGAGAATGAGTGAGGGAGGGGCAGAGAGAGAGTGGGAGACACAGAATCCGAAGCAGGCTCCAGGCTCCAAGCCCGACGTGGGGCTCAAACTCATGAACCGTGAGGTGGTGACCTGAGCTAAAGGTGGACACTTAACCGACTGAGCCACCTGGGCTTCCCACAAGTTTACCACTTCTTAATTCCAGCCTCACATCATTCTCTGTGGCCAAAGAACCCCAAATCCTCAGGACTCTGGTTTAACCCCAGACTCTGAAACTCGAGGTTGGTGTGAGGGTTAGAGTAGATAATGCATGTAAATACTTAGTGTATTGCTATACATGAAGGGTTCAATAAATGATAAAAGCCCATCATCATTATTATTATTCACACCTAACAGCACTGAACAAGTTATTTGTGAATGTCCCAGGATAAGAGCCCACTGCTGTACGAGTCTTTGTGAACAGGAACAAAGTTTTGGTCATCTGTTTATCTTCTGGAACTTCTAGCAAATAATAGGCCCTCAATAAGAACAATTCTGAATGAATGACTCGCCTCTCCATGCGAAAGCATGTATAGCGTCTAAGACACGTTCTGTGCATAACACGCAGGACCTTAAGTGATGCCTCCTGTCCTCACGGAGTTCGTAAGAAAGTGAACCAACGGTTATAGTACGAGACAGTGTTTACTCGTTCAAGAAGTTAAAAAAACTTCTAAGAGGTTCATAGGCAGACCAAAGTCCTAACGAAGGCATAGAGGAGTGGCTCTAAGTGTGGTCTGGGCACGCCCAGTGCAGTTCCTGAGGTCCTGTCACAGGGTCCCCAAGGTCAGAGCGGTTTTTCATAGTAACACTAAGATGTTATTTATCGTTTTCATCCCCTCTCTGAGAAAGTGTACCCCGACCCGTGACGGTGCACCGGACCCAATGCAGAGGCACCGAAAGGCCAGTTCTCTGCAGTTAGGACACAGTGTGATCTTCAAGATGTAAAACCCACTTTTCTAATTTTTTTCTGTTTTGGAAAATTCTGTTTTTCCACAAAAACATGTAATTTAAAACATGTTTATTTACTTATTTTTGAGAGAGAGAGAGAGAGAGAGAGAGAGAAAGGAAAAGAGAGAAGTCCAAGCAGGCTTTGCTCAGTGGGGGGCACTACGGGGGGGGGGGGGGGGGGGCTCCATCCCAGGTGAGATCATGACCTCAGCCGAAATCAAGAGCCACCCAGAAACATCTAATTTCTGTTAACATGTAACACGGGCTAGTCTTTTCAAATAAGTTAATCTTTTTGAAGTTCCTTACTTTTAATTTTCAATATGGCAAACAGCAGTCTACAGTACGTGTATGTGATGTACAGGACGCACGTTAAAAGCTCTCTGGGGCTGTCGGTCATTGTTGAGAGTGTAAACGAGTCCTGAGACCAAAAGGTCGCAGTTCCAAGCCTGTGAACGGTTTTACTTCTAGCTAAGCGGAAAACAGTTTAACGTCTGGCGAAGTGTTCACGGTGCGGTCAAGAAGAGAACCCCGTAAGCTGGTCTGGAGGAAGGTGGGGAGTTTAGTTTCAGTCTTTCCCACCATCATTTTCTCCCTACAGAAAAACCCAAGAAGTCCTGCACCCAAGCCCTTCGCTCTCGTATCTTCCTGACCTGCATTTCCCCTTCCTAACTTTCCGTAGGTCTTCCAGGTCTGTGCCCCGTACCCCGTCCTTTCCAGTGAAGTCCTTCGGAATGACCGCCCTAGCCCAGGGGTTGCTTTCCTTCTCGCCACATCCCCCGGGGTCGATCTCCCCTTCTCCCTTCCAGCTCCAGGCGAGGAGGGTCCGACCCCCCACTCCCCGGCATTCCCGCCACCTTCCCGACCGAGATCTCCCCTCTGCGCCCCTTCCACCCGGGCGACCCCTGCGCCCGCTCCGGGGCCCGCAGCCGCGGTGCCCCCGCTCGGGTGCCCGCGCGCGCCCCCGGCCGCAGCCGGCCCCGCGTGACCCCGCCCCTGCCGCACGCCCCCCAGCGCCCTCGTCCCTCACCTGAGCCGGAGGCGCCCCCGACTCCCCGCCACCTCGGCCAGCCTCCTCCAGCCCCGGCCCTCGGGCGCTCGGTCCAGGCTCCCGCTGAGCCTCCGCAGCAGCGGCTCGGGAAGACGGTTGAGGGTCGCGCTCGGAGCGGGGAGCGGCGGGCCCGAGGGCGCGGCCGGAGGCGCCTGCGAGGCCAGGGGCGGCGGGGCCTGCGGCAGCTCCCCGCACAGCGACACGTCCCGCGCCGACGACCCCGCGACGGCCGCGGCTCCCGCCGGCCGCATCGCGGGCCTCGGCTCCGGGGCGCCTTCCGCTCGCCCCCTCGCTCGCCCCGGCGCCGCGGAGGCAGGGGCGGAAGGACAACTCGGGCGGCGCCGCGCAGTGCTCAGAGGAGGAAGCTCTGCTCCCCGCCGGGCCGCGACAGCTTTGCCTCGCGCAGCCGGGCCGGCGGAGCGCGCCGGCCGTGCCGAGGGGGCGGGGCCACGGGCGGGGCCGCCCCCTGCGCGGGGACGCGCGCCCGCGCACCTCCTCCCCCTCCCCGCCGCCACCGCCCACTCGCGGCGGCGCGCGCGCCGAGGCCCGGGAGGTGGAGTCGCGGCAGAGCAGGAAGGGTCGCGTGGTTGCCGCCGGGGGAGGAAGCGGTGGAGGAGCTACGCCCGGGCGGCCGCGCTCCGGCGAGCCAGCCTGCGGGTCGGGGCTTCCCGAGACCGTGGGAGGAGGATTGCCTCACGCCGGGGAGGGAAGCGCGCCGCTCTCCGTCGCCGGCCCCCGGCCGCTCTCAGCTGACTCGGTGACCTGCGGGTGTCCGGCGACGCCCCCCGCCCCCGCGCTCCGCAACCCCAGCTGAGGCTTCCTCGTTTTAGGGTTTGACGTGCACGGCGTGGCTAAGGGAAGTGGTTCCTAGACATCCGGATACCTGATGGAATTTGCTCGAAATCTGTGCCTAGACTTTTTTTTTTTTTTTTAACTGGGCTTTAGATCTTGGAGATGATTGTTTTTAGCAGGCATTGCCTGGTTTCCTCCGAGTCACATTGCCACCCATTGACAATTTCAGGGTAGTTTGGGGCAAAAGCAAGCCAAGTACTTATGAAACATGACCAAGCCAGGTACACGAGGCCTCCTGGCCCAATTTCTGGTGCCCTTAAAATGTTTTCAGGGGCGCCTGGGTGGCTCAGTCGGTTAAGGGTCCGGCTTCGGCTCAGGTCATGATCCCTCAGTTCGTGGGTTCGAGCCCCGTGTCGGGCTCTGTGCTGACAGCTCAGAGCCTGGAGCCTGTTTCAGATTCTGTGTCTCCCTCTCTCTGACCCTCCACTGCTCACGTTCTCTCTCTCAGAAATAAATAAAACATCAAAAAAAAAAATTTCGTCACACAGGACACCAGGATTTTCTATAGCGATTTGGGCATCCAGATTCTCCCTTCCTTCTGGCGAGGTCTTTGCTCCGTACAGTCTCCATCACATTTGAGCACAAGCAGTCACTGTACTTTTTCCTCTGGTGTAAATTCGGAGTTCAGAATGCAGTCTAACGGCTAAGTGCACGACCTTTTTAGATCCAGAAACATCTGCTCGATACTAGTTTTATGACCTTGAATAAGTTACTTAATTCTCTGCCTCATCTGTTAAAATGGACTGAAAATATCATGGTGTATAGAGAACTGTTACCAGATTACGTAAAGCACTTAACTCTGCCCCTCACAGTAGGTCATAAATGCTAGCTCTTATCCTTACAAATGCAAGCGCTTGTTTCATATTCAGTTCTGCTTGGTAAAACGTTCCCAATCACTTCTAGTGCTGTCCTGTTTTGTTCTTAGTCATTGAACATATATTTTATGAGCGCCTATTAGCTACATGTGCCAGTTATGGAAATCAAGTCTTTGAGGTTTTATCTGTCTAGTCTTTATTAGTTGACTAGACTTTTAAAATTGAGACTCAACAGACTTCTTTTTTCGAAGTCTGCTACGTGGGAGATGTGGCTTATGCAGCTTCTCATGTGTGTAGGGGTAAAAAGCACGTCTGTCTTATTTACCCGGTGAGAATCCTTCCCAGTTTGATCAGGTGCTTCTTCACCCAATACAGCTCAGCTAGATACTGACTGGTGTGGGTCCGTACCGTCTCTTCCTTAGCTTCTGGTCTCCTGCCAGAAGGACTGCCTCTCTGGTGTCACTCCAGTCTGGGTCCTGTTTTACACCTGGAAACTTTATTTTATTTTTTTAAGTAGGCTCCACCCCCCACGTGGGGCTTGAACTCTTGACCCTGGATCAGGAATTGTGGGCTCTAGGGACTGAGCAGCCAGGGGCCTCCTACCTTGCAGTTTTATCTCCTATGCGGTCACTTCCACCCACCACCCTCCAGCCCTTCCCTTGGACTGGCATTACATTTTATGATTGGTTTTTTTCTCCTCCCAATCAAATATTAATATTTTTATTATGTAATTTCATGTAATTTCACCCCCTGTGCTTCTCTTAAGGGCCATACTGGTTTCATAGGAAAAATAGAGCCTTTAGAATTAACCCTGAATTTGAATCTTGATGCTGCCACTTAATGACATGACCTTAACCTTTCAGCTTCAATTTCTGCATCTGTAGGAAATGGAAGATAATAGTACCTGCTTCAGATGATGTTATGAGAATTAAATGAGAGCCGCTAATGTATACATATAAGAAGTGTCTGGGAGAAATAGATGCAGAGGTTACTAGTACTCTCAAAATTGCCACATTAATTTTGGGAGCAAAATAACAAAGACTAATTCAGCTTCCTTTCCTAGACCGACCGTTACAATGTTACACGGGGTAAGAGAAAAATTGAGACTGGAGATCTGGCTTTTAAATGCACCTTAAAAGTTCATGTGTATCTTCAGATGATCTGCTTGGGAGTTCTTCCTCATTTGTTGAAAGTGACGTAGATCTTTGTGAATCCAGACAATCTGCAAGAAGCCTGTGGTTTCTTTCTATGGAAATCCGTTGATGTAATCTTGAAAATAACAAATCTGGAAACTGACTCATAGATTTCTTTTCCTTTATACAGTTTGACTCTAGATGGTACTTTAAAAATGCCGGAACAATGTATTACTTCATATCTGGACAGGTTTTCAGCGGCCCAGTGCAGGAGAAGACCTGCCGGTGCCAGGATGGATATAAAGCCAGGATGGATATACAGCAGGGGGGAAGGAAACAGGAGTCTCGTGGCTTAAATGGCATCCTTCTCTTTCACCCTTATTCCAGTCGAAATGGCCTCTGACTCAGCTCTGTGTCGAGCCCACTCAGTGCACCTTCAGACACCAGGCTGTCCACACCCACGGCAGTCCCTGCTTGTTGCCATCTACCAAAGGGTTAGAGGAATCTTCCCATTTTGATGTCAAGTTCGGAACAGTAACTAGGTGTTCTAATAGTATTCCATACCTTTCCGTCATGATGAATCATCCATGGCAAAGACGACATTTACTGGTCTGAGTTGATTGATTGATTCATTCCTTCATCCATTCATTCGTACAATCATTAACAGATATTTACTGGATGCCTACCTTGTCCCAGGCTCTGTGCCAAATACTGTTAAAGGATAGTTTTTATTAAGGCTTTTTTCTTGGCAGGGGAGAAGAAGTTTTAGATTCACAGCAAAACTGAGGGTAAGAAGAAGAGATTTCCCAGATACCTTCTGCTCCCACACATGCACAAGCTCCCCCATGATCACCATCCTGCCACAGAGTGGTACATTTGTTACAACTGATGGGCCACCATTGACATGTAATCACCCTTAGTCCATAGTTTACATTAGGGTCCACTCTTGGTGTGGTACATAATGTGGGTTTAGACAAATGTATAATAACATGTATCCATCATTATGGTGTCATACAGAGTGTTTTCACTGCCCTAAAAATCCTCTATGCCCCATCTATTCATCCCACTGCTCTTGAACTCCCATGAAGCTATCAACAGATAGTGTAGCAGTGCTAGCTGTATTTATGAATTCAACATGTCACATCGATATCACCTTTCCTTCCTATTCGAGAAAACATATCCAAGTACTGGCGTTCTGATTGAAATAATTTTACGTATCATAATACATAACGACATTGTGATAGGAAAAGTCTTGAATCAGGTCTAATTCATGATCTACAAAGCAAATCATTCAAACTCTTGTATTTAAATGGTCATTGCCAACAAATCATGGCAGACGCACTTCAGCTGAAGGTGGAAACAGCAGTTGAGGTGCTCGGTCTCATGGCCATGAGATACTCGTTGGGGTTTTCAAAAAGAGTATGGTTAATCCACCCAATAGTCTTTTGACTCTGTGACAAAGCAACTGCATTGGGCTACAATGCAATTTATGAAGGTCGTCATTCAATACTATTTACCAACTGCCAATCAGTACTCTCTTAGGATGTGGGAAGAACACCAGTGTTTCTCATCTTTGGCTGTACTTCAGAATCACGTGAGGACATGACACTTCATCAAAAAGCTAAACATATACTAAAATTGGGCCAATACCAGAAAACTAACATGGTAACGTGGCTCCTGACCAAGGACGGCCGCAGATTTGTGAAGCATTTCGTATTTTTCTTTTGTATCTGTATGAGATGATGAATGTTGGCTGAGCTTATCATGATAATCATTTCATGAAATACGTCAGATCATCATGCTATATACCCTTAACTTATGCAGGGCTGTGCCTCAATTATATCTCAATGAAACTGCAAAAAAATTAGACCTACAATTACCATATGATCCAGCAATCTCACTTCTGGGTAGATAGCCAAAAGCATTGAAAGCAGGACTCAAACAGACCCTTGTACACCAATATTCATAACCTCGTTATTCACAGTAGCCAAGAGGTGGACAGTCCAAATGTCCATTAACAAATGAATGGATAAACAAAATGTGGTATGTACATGCAGTCCAATATTCCTCAGCCTTGAAAAGGAAGGGGATTCTGATACATGTTATAACGTGGATGAAGTTAGAAAGCATTATGCTTACGTGAAAGAAACCAGTCACAAAAGTAGAAATACTGTATGATACTAATTATGTGAGGTACCTAAAAGAGACAAATTCACAGAGACAGAAGTGAGAATAGAGGTTACCAGAGCTTGCAGGGGAGAAGGGAATGGGGAGTCATTGTTTGATGGATAGTAAATTTTGTGTTATATATAGTTTACTATGTACACACACAAAAAGAATCACCCGAGGAACCTTAGAAACACACTGATACCTGGGCTATAGTCCTCAGAGACTCTTATTTGATCTCAGGTGGGGCAGCGGTAGCTCTTAATATCCCTCAAGTTAAGGTATGGTCAGGCTTAAGAAGGGATGCTTCCTCTCCAGGGCAGTGAGGCTCTGCCTTGACTACACATTAGAACTATTTGGGGAGTTTTACAGTACTCTGATTTCTGGGTCTTACGCCCAGGATTCTTATTTAATTGGCTTGGGGATGCTGCCTGGTCACAGACTTTTTCTGAATTCTGCCTCTGATTCGAATATGCAAGCCAAGGTGAAAATTTTGCTCTGGGGACACCCCATGATCTCTGCCTTTCATTCCACTTTTGGAGACCAGTCTTTTTGTATGTCAGTGATGAAATCAAGGGCATAGTGCAGGACGGACTTCTAATGACAGTCAAAGGGCCAAAGGCCACTTGGATTCCTTCTCTTTCCTTCCACAGAGTAGAATGTTAAAAATGGGAGAAGCAAAGACCAGTAGAGGACCCAGGAGAAAGGGGTCCATCTAGTAGGCTCACTCTTACAAGAGAAAGCCTCTTTATTCTTCCTGTAGGTGGCTAGCTCCTTCCACGGACAGTGCTCCCTGTCCTGTCCCCAACCCCCCTTTGAGTTCCCCTCCTTCCCCAGGAGAGGCTCAGAGCTGACCTATTCAGCTAGGGTCCCAAAGAACCAGGGCCATTGAGAGTACCCCAATCAAGGGACCATATTGCTGGTGTATGAAAAATTGGCCAGCTTACCTTAAAAGAACTTGAGATGGTAGACAAACACCATCCTCTGAGTGATCCTGACTTAACCTCCAGCCCATCTTTTGTCACTTTCCTCTTCCTTCCTATTTGCATTTCTGTTCTATATAAATGCTGGCTCACTCTGCTTATTAGGTCCTGTTGTATCCTGCTATCTTATTTGGGGATGCCTGACTCCAGCATTTGGTTCTTGGAACCAAGGCTCACTAGACCAGGGGTGGGGTAGGGATTTAGTCATGAAGCTGAAAGGCGATGCGGGATCAGGGTGGCATCTAATGACAGGAAGTATGGAGAGGCCAGTTCTGCTCTAGGCCTTGTGGCAAAGTAGTGGTTCCCCATTAGTCTGTGTCATTTCATCAACGTAGAATCCCACCGTAACGATTTTGGCCAGTCACTTACCCAGTGGTGGTAAGTGCCTTTAATGTCCCATGTATAACATTCCCCTCTTCCATTTATATGGCCCTTGGGACCCAGCTAGACATGGCCAAGGGGACCTGGAGATCCAGATCCTGGCTGCCCCTTCACACACAGCTGTCAAGGGAAACAAAATATAAAACAGAATCTTTTTTCTAAGAACTTATGATCTTGTTGAGGAGATAAATTCTATAAACATGCAAAAGTGGCAAAGTTTTTGTTTTTGAGAGAGAGAGAGAGAGCATGAGTGGGGGAGAGGGGCAGAGAGGGAGAGGGGGGAGAGAGAGAGAGAGAGAGAGGAGAATCCCAAGCAAGCTCCATGCTCAGCACAGAGCCCGATGCAGGGCTTGATCCCATGACCATGGGACCACAACCTGAGCTGCTGAAATCAAGAGTTGGACGTCAACTGACTGAGCCACCCAGGTGCCCTCAAAGCAAGGTTTCGAATCTTAGAATTTCTGCATTGTTAGTATATTATAGCTGAATAGTTTTTCAGAGACTTATCAAAGGCTTAGCGATGAGCCAGGAACAAAGAGCAATAAACTTCTAGGATTAGGAATGGTGGGCCCAGAGAGTTAAAAGGATCTGAGCAATGAAGGCACGATGATTTCCTGGATAACAACAGTATAATCGATATATTTAAAAAATGCGGCAGCCATGACCATTCCTAGTTAATGACATAAACCTCTGCGAACACACTTGGGCAGAAACGTGGTTAACTGCATTTGTGCGCAGGGGTGACCTGGTGACCTGTTCTGTTTTCTGGGGTGACTGGTGGAGGACCTTAGCAGACTTTCACTAAGATTATAGTGATGGATTCAAAGTTCCTGATTGCTTTGAGTTTGGGAATTCCTTAGGATAAGACCTTGAACACATATATGGGGGGTCAGATTGGGGGAGTGGACTAGATGCTAACTCCCCCTTCAATCCTAAGGTTGTGAGTAGAAAGGCAGTAGTAGGTCCCAGAGGGAGGAGAGCATGTGCTCAAAGACCCAAGGAGGGTAACTGCAGCTGCTCCAGGATCAAGTTAAGCAAATTAGCATGTAAATGTACTTTATTTGTGTGAGACAGAGGGGCAGCGTTTACATGACTGACAGATCAAGTTGTACTATATTAGTTATTTGCTAAAATTAGATGTTGGGAACAAGCATGGTTATTTCAGGTGGATGGACGTAGTATTAAATTCAAATGCAAGGGGAAAGGTGAGAAGAAGTGCATGTTTAGTTGACCAGTAGCTTAAATCGTATTTAAGTCCTTTAAAACATTAGTTGCATGCTAAGCCTCATATGCTAATTATTCATTTGTTCTGTAAAGCCTTGTCGGTGAAAACTTTTCTTTGAAACAGTTTTGTAGGAGGCAAGTTGACATTATGAATAAAAGGGCATTTATTTAAAATACTCTATCATTTAAATTTTTCATAGGTGACCGTAATGAATTTTATGTCATGGGATTTTCTGTATATACAGCAGAGCTCTTAAGCTCCTGGAAATTTTTTAAAGTTTATTTATTTATTTATTTTAAGAGAGACAGAGATGGGGGACAGGCAGAGTGAGAGGGAGAGAAAGAGAATCCCAAGCCAGTTCCGTGCTGTCAGCACAGAGCTGGATGCAGGGCTTGAACTCATGAAATTGGAAGATCCTGACCTGAGCTGAAACCAAGAGTCGGACGCTTAACCGACTGAGCCGCCCAGGCGCCCCTCTCCTGGGAATTTTTATGGTATTTTAATATAGGTAATCAATGACTATTTCATGCTAATGAGAATAGCTGCACACAAGTACACATGTAGTCGCCTGTTTAACGCTGTAAGCATGGAATGTCCCCCCTAAAGAGCACTTTGGCTGACCTCGCTCAACACCTTTAACTTCAGAGGAAATCCCTGAGGCCTGGAGAGGTTTCCTGCCCCTTCTTGAACCTCTACAAAGTAGTTCTCAAAGTGTGGTCCTTGGACCAACAGCATCAGTTTTTTTAGAAATGCAAATTCTCAGGCCCCACCCCAAACTTCCTAAATAGAAACCCTGGGATGGGCTACAATATGCAGTTTAATAGCCTTCCAGGTGATTCTGATCCACCTGAGTCTTTAAGAACTACTCCCCCACACCTTGGCTTTAAAATATCTAGAGGCAGGGGTGCCTGGGTGGCTCAGTTGGTTAGGTGTCCGACTTGGGCTCAGGTCATGATCTCACAGTTCGAGCTCGCGTCGGGCTCTATGCTGACAGCTAGCTCAGAGCCTGGAGCCTGCTTCAGATTCTGTGTCTCCCTCTCTCTTTGACCCTCCCCTGCTCATACTGTCTCTCTCTCTCTCATTCTCTCTCTCTCTCTCAGAAATAAATAAAACATTAAAAAAATATCTTGAGGCAATAACTTCCCTTAGATCACTCTCAGCCACACAGAGAATTACTTCCTGTTTTATGTCTAAATTTATCTACCTAAAGCTTTGAAGGGCGTGTCACACAGTCTTCACAAATGTAAAGACACTTCTCTTACGTTCTTTTCTGGGTAACAGCGCAGGATGGGTCTCAGCAGAAGGGGAAGCAAGCCAGCCGAGAGCGGAGATGAAGACAGAGCGGGCATGGGCACCGTGTGGGGAAGCAAGGACTAATCTTCACTCCGTCCTCATTTCCATTATTTGACAATTTGGTAATCCAAGATCCACCCCAGAGAGGAGCACAGCACAGATTAGTTTGGGGTCTGAGTTTCTGAGACAACATAGCATCCAGGGAGTATGGAGGTTCGGGGCGGGGGGTGGGGCGAGGCGGAAACTTAAGATGTACATAGTGAGACAATGGGAGTCTAGAATCCCCGCTGACATTGCTCCAGAAATTGTCTGAGTACAAGCCAGACAGAATTGAGGAGGGTCCCACCCTCTGGGGGTTGAGTGTGGTTGACAAGCTAAGAAAATAAGGCTCCACATGGACTGGCTGTGATTCATAGCTTGATTCTACTGCTCCCCACACACTCCTGCGAACCCAGTTAGCAGTGAAATCCAGGAATTCAAGATGCCCAAGAAATTGGGGATTCCTTTGCCACGGGAGCCACGTGAGGCCACTGTGTCTGAGGTCTCTGAGTGCTGACTGTGCAGCGCGTGGTCATTGTCTGGTCTGCCTAGACCAGGACTCCTGTCTCAGAAATACTGCTTCTCAATGCGTGGTTCAGTGGGACCCCCAGTTTCCCACCAATGTGTTTCTTTAATGCAGTGATTGGCTGGAAAGGCATTTTCCCCAAACTTGGCCAGTCCCGGGAATTTCTGACCTTCGACCAGACGAAGAGGATTTCAGGCTGTGCCACGTGGCAAAACTATGAGGTGTAAATCTGAGCTGTTGGATGACCATATCCCAAACGGCTGTGTGGCAGTAGCCAGGAATATGACGGAAAAAAGTGACTAGTACATTGAGAAGTGAGAGGTGGAGAAAGGATCTGTGGCGCTCCAGTCTCTGACTGTGGTCATGCCTGGGCCCAGCTCACATCTACCTTTTCTGTAGTCTCTGTCCGCTGGGCCAAGAACAAATTCCTTTTTTTGCAGTAGGGGAGGGGGAAAAGTGTCTTCGACCCTCCTAGGCACTGTACTTAGGGCCAAAAAATTATACTGACAAAAGACAAATGAACAGGAGAAAAGGATTAATTTGTACGCACAAGGAGAACCATCGAAGGAAGTAGATGGTTTATTAAATGGTTAAAGGATTATATATGTAATTTAGTGGAAGAAAGGGAGGGGGGAGAAAAGGCTTCCTATGCAAAGAACAAATAGGTTTCATTTTTTGAATATCCTTTTTTTTAAAAAAAGTTTATTCATCTATTTTGAGAGAGAAGTAGTACGTGAGCAAGGGACGGGCAGAGAGAGAGGGAGAGACAGAATATCCCAAGCAGGTTCCGAGCTATCAGTGCAGAGCCTGACTCGGGGCTCGATCTCACAAACCGTGAGATCACGACCTGAGCCAAGATCAAGAGTCTGGCGCTTAGCCAACTGAGCCGCCCAGGCGACCCTTAATATCCCTTTTTAAATTTACAGTAGAAACTGGGGCGCCTGGGTGGCTCAATCGGTTAAACGTCCGGCTTCAGCTCAGGTCATGATATCACAGTTCGTGGGTTCAAGCCCCGCCTCGGGCTCTGTGCTGACAGCTCAGAGCCTAGAGCCTGTTTCGGATTCTGTGTCTCCCTCTCTCTCTGACCCTCCCCTGCTCACACTGTCTCTCTCAGAAATAAATAGAAAACATTAAAAAGTTTAAAAAAATAATAAATTTACAGTAGAAACCATATGAAAACGGGAGAAAACACTAGCATCAAAAATGGTAAGTTAAGTCACTCTTAGAAAAGATTTGTAACTTTGCAAATAGGTTTCTTTAGGAAAGGCAGACAGGTTTGGGGGAAAAAAGATGAGGATGAGAAAGTTTGTGATAATGTGCATCTGTATAGGTATGAGTGGTCTTTCCATAGTCAGGGTCCTAACACTGCCCTGGAGAAGGGATTTGGGGTAGGTTTTCTTCATGTTCTCCCTGCTGGGAGTCGATGGGCCCCGAAGAGGAATTTATGTAAGCCTGATTTCCCAGAAGTTCCTGCTTTTAGTGATAGAGGAAGTTCCCAGAGTGTCTGCTGAGTCTCAAATGTCTTCAGCTTAAAATAATCATTATGCCAAAGTGGCATATTTTGGTGTGGCATATTCTTTTTTTTTAAAGTTTATTTATTTATTTTTTGAGAGAGAGATAGAGAGCACAAGAGGGGAGGGGCAGAGAGAGAGGGAGACAGAAGGTCCAAAGCAGGCTCTAAGCTGACAGCACAGAGCCCAATGTGGGGCTCAAACTCATGAACCATGAGATCATGACCTGAGCCGAAGTCAGACGCTTACCCGATGGAGCCACCCAGACGCCCCTTAACTTCATTTGTTAATGAGCAGTTTTAGGTTAACAACAAAATAGAGAGGAAGATACAGAGATTTCCTGTATACCTTGTGTCCCCTCACCTGTCCCCCGTTACCAACCTCACTCACCAGAATGATGCATTTGTCAGAAGTGATGAGCCTACTTTGTCATATCATAAGCACCAAAAGCCCATAGTTTAGGGGCACCTGGGTGGCTCAGTTGGTTGAACGTCCCACTCTTGATTTTAGCTCAGGTCATGATCTCATGGTTGGTGAGATCGAGCCCCACCTTAGGCTCTGTGCTGGCAGCATAAAGCCTGCATGGGATTCTCTTTCTAACTCTCTCTCTGCACCCCCCTTCCTCTCTCTCAAAATAAAGAAATAAACATTTAAAAAATTCCATGGTTTACCTTAAAATTCACTCTTGGTGTTGTATATTCCATGGGTTTAGACAAATGTATAACAACATATATCTGCCATTATAATATAATACAGAGTATATTCACTGCCCTAAAAATCCTTCAGGTTCTACCTAGTCATCTTTGGCAACTGCTGATTTTTTTTTTGTCATCCCCATAAGTTTGCCTTTTCCAGAATGTCATATCATTGGAATCATATAGTATGTAGCCTTTTCACATTGTCTTCTTTCACTTGGTAACATGCATTTAAGGTCCTTCCATGTTTTCATGGTTTGATAGCTCATTTCTTTTTGTTTTTTTTTTTTAAGACTTTGTTTTTTATTTTTTTAATATAATTTATTGTCAGGTTGGTTTCCATACAACACCCCGTGCTTCTCCCCACAAGTGCCCTCCTCCATGCCCATCACCCCCCTCCCCCTCTCCCCCACCCCCATTAACCCTCAGTTTGTTCTCAGTATTTAAGAGTCTCTTATGGTTTACCTCCCTCCTTCTCCTTAACTATTTTTTCACCCCTTCTCCTCCCCCATGGTCCTCTGTTAAGTGTCTCCTGTTCCACATATGAGTGAAAACATATGGTATCTGTCTTTCTCTGCCTGAGTTATTTCCCTCAGCATAACACCCTCGAGTTCCATCCATGTTGCTACACATGGCCAGAGTTCATTCTTTCTCATTGCCATGTAGTATTCCATGGTATAGATAAACCACATCTTCTTGATCCATTTGTCTGTTGATGGACACTTAGGCTCTTTCCATGTTTTGGCTATTGTGGAGAGTGCTGCTATGAACACTGGGGTACATGTGCCCCTATGCATCAGCACTCCTGTGTCCCTTGGGTAAATTCCCAGCAGTGCTATTGCTGGGTCATAGGGGAGTTCTACTATTAATTTTTTGAGGAACCTCCACACTGTTTTCCAGAGCGGCTGCAACAGTTTACATTCTCACTCACAATGTAAGAGGGTACCTGTTTCTCCACATCCTCGCCAGCATCTGTAGTCTCCTGATTTGTTCATTTTAGCCACTCTGACTGACATGAGGTGGTATCTCAGTGGATAGCTCTTTTTTTTTTTTTTTTTTTTTTAGCGCTGAATAATATTGCACTGTCTGTGGATGTCCCACAGTTTATTTTCCCACTCACCTATGGAAGGAAACCTTGGTTGCTTCTAAGTTTTGACAATGATGGATTAAGCTGTTGTAAACATTCGTTGTGCAGGCTTTTGTGTGGACTCTAGTTTTCATCACCTTTGGGTAAATGGCAAGGAATAGGATTGTGGTATTATAGGGTAAGAGTATGTTTAGTTTTGTAAGACATCACCAAACTCTTCCAAGTGGCCCTTTAGTTGCTACCAGCAATGAATGCAAATCCATTTACTGTCATTGACCCCACACTGAACTTTTGCACATTCTTTAATCTTGTGAAAACTATGTGTTTAGAAGAATTTATTTCGAGAAATTTTTTGCCAAAGAATCTTATCACTGTAAGTAATTCATGTCCACTTATTTGTTTTTTTTTAATGTTTTATTTATTTCTAGGAGAGAGAGAGAGAGAGAGATAGAGAGAGAGACAGCATGAGCAGGGGAGGGTTAGAGAAAGAGGGAGTCACAGACTGAAACAGGCTCCAGGCTCTGAGCTGGCAGTCAGCACAGAGCCCGACGCGGGGCCCGAACCCACGAACTGCGAGATCATGACCTAAGCGAAAGTCGGACGCTTAACCAACTTAGCCACCCAGGCGCCCCTCATGTCCACTTATTTGTACAATATGAACCAATTATGATATTCTTTTTCTGGATAGCATGTTACGGTTCTCTCGATGGATTGCTTATTATTCCCTTTAGATGTTCAGACATTTTCTGACAGATTCCATTAAGGGTATCTCTGGGAGAAATTTTTTTTGTTTTTGTTTTGTTTTGGTTTTGGTGGAGCTTTTTTTTGCATGGAAATAGTATTGGCAGCTCTACAGCCTCGAGCCTGAGGTCATTTGTAATATCAGTCGGACCAAACGTAACTCAGCGTCATCTCCAGAGGTCTTCAGAACTCAGCGATGGATATTCCCTAATTCTGGTGACTTAATATTCAGGTCATTTGTCAAGCGAGTTTTAAACGCCTTCTGTTTATTTTTTTAAAATTTAATTTAATTTAATTTTTTTATAGTTTATTGTCAAGTTGGTTTACATTTAACACCCAGTGCTCATCCCAACAAGTGCCCTCCTCCATGCCCATCACCCCCCTTCCCCTCTCCCCCCCCACCCCGCCCTCAGTCTGTTCTCAGCATTCAAGAGTCTCTCATGGTTTGCCTCCCTCCCTTACCCCAACTATTTTCCCCCTTCTTCTCTCGCTTAATTGAATGCTTTAAACCTGTTTGCTTCAAAAGATATTTGGGGACAAGCATATCCCTAAAATATGGAGTAAAGAAAGTCTGAGGCAAAGAAAGCTCAAATGCCCGAACTGTATCATTCCTGAGTGCTCAGTTGCACTGCCTTTATCTTGTACCAAATGAAATAACATGGACTCAGTTTTGACTGCAAACTTTTGGTTTCACCCTGCTATGTTTCCTCTCTTTGTGGTTAGCTGTTTGGGAGGGGATTTCCGGAGATGTGGGCTCTATTGTTTGTTTCCCAAAATATTTTGCATTGTTTTGGGTGAGAGGGTGTATTGCGTACTCGGTAGTACCTAGATCTCAGAGAGCCAATTCAGTTTTATAACCGTAATCATATGAATGTAATGTACTTTGGTGGTGATACATTCTTTTATAAGAAAAGAAAGCTTAGGGGCGCCTGAGTGGCTCAGTCGGCAGAGCGTCCGACTTCGGCTCAGGTCATGATCTCTCGGTTCGTGGGTTCAAGCCCCACGTCAGGTGCTGAATGCTTGCTCAGAGCCTGGAGGCTGTTTTGAATTCTGTGTCTCCTTCTCTCTTTCTCTGCCCCTCCCCCGCTCACACTCTGTCTCACTCTGTCTCTCAAAAATAAATAGATGTAAAAAAAACTTAAAAAAAAAGAAAGGAAAGTTTAAAAAGACATATTCTTTTCAAATTTGGTAAAATATACGTAATATAAAAATTTGCCATTTTAACCATTTATAAGCGTCCAAGTTCTCAGTTTTGTGCGACTGTAGCCACGATCTAGTTGCAGAACTTTCTCCATCATCCCAAGCAGAAGCTCTGCATCTGCTACAAGTAACTCCACAATTCTCCCTTTCCCCCTGGTCCCTGGTAACCTCTATTTAGCTTCCTGTTTCATGAATTTGCCTATTCTGGGTTCCTGATATAATCATACAGTGTTGGTCCTTTTATTTGTGGCTTGTGAACTTACCATGACACTTTCTAAGCTCATCCATGTTGTAGCATGTTTCCGAATGTTATATTTTTTGAAAGCTGAATAATACTCCATTGAATGTCTATACCACATTTTATTTATGCATCTAATGGTGGACACTTGGGCTGTTTCCACCTTTTGGATGTTGTGAGCAGGGCTGCCATGAACATTATTCTACAAGGATCTCATTGAGTCCCTACTTCAATTCTTGTGGGTATTTACCTAGGATTAATTGTGTTCAACTTTTTGAGGAGCTGAAGAAAAGAAAACTTTTGAACCATCATATTTTTTTCTTCGCTAACCACAACTTGGATCTGCAGGCCTCAAATGTGATGTGACAGAATGTCTGAGATGACACTGTTGCCACTTGGGTACACCCCACAGCCTGTGAAATGCTCTAGAAGCTGGTTTGGTAGTCCCAATACAGGGCATGACAGGGGGAGGCAATTCACTTTGGGGTGTCTTGTCTGAACCCACCATGTTTCCTTATGAAGAGCTCTATGTCTTTTCCCAAGAGGACCCTGATTTTCCGGACAACTCTAAAACTAACCCTGCATCCTTGGATCGATCCAGACTGGGGCCTCTATAGAACTTGTCTAAATTTCAGGGTTGCTCTAGGCAAGACCAGAGAAGCACCTCCCTCTTCCTAAACGCATTCATCACCAAGTCCTGCCGTTTTTTATTCCCCCAGGGCACTCGATCCTCTTTCCTTTCTATGCCTGCTCCCATCATTCCAGGTCCAAGTCACCCTCATCTCTCTTGTGAACCCCTAAAACAGCATGTCTTGCTGGTCATCCCCCATCCACGCTTCTTCACGCTGTAGCCAGAATGATCTTTCTGAAGTTCAGATCTGATCGTGTCACCAACAGGGTTTTGGCAGAGGGGACGAGACACGATGATTATAAAGTTCATATGGAGAAGTAAATAGGTAACCACGAGGAAGTTTTTGAAAAAGAAGAGTAACGAATGAGAAGAGACCAGCCCTTTCAAATATCAAAACAGATTTAAGAAGCCATAAGTACTAACATGGCCTTACATCACACATGGGTAAGCAGGTCGATGCAACAGACAACAGAACTGTGAAGGAAACCCAAAATAGATGAGAACTTATGTTATAATGAAGATGGCATTTCAAATCAGTGGGGAAAGTTTGGTTTTGACTAGCTGGGTGTTGAGACAAATGGGGAAAAAAATTGTTTCCTTAACTCATGCCTCACACTAAAGGCAGCGCCAACGGTATCAAAATTTTAGATAATATTTTGTTTTATTTCTATTCATTTTTTTAAAGCTTATTTTTATTTTGAGAGAGAGAGTGCGCACATGTGTGTATGTGTGACCAGGTGTGTGAGTGGGGGAGGGGCAGAGAGAGAATCCCAAGTAGGCTCAATGCTGGCAGCACGGAGCCCAAAAACACGGGACTCGATCCCACCAACCGTGAGATCATGACCTGAGCTGAAATCAACAGTTGATGCTCAACTGACGGAGCCACCCAGACACCCTAATAATATTTTAAAAAATGAAACCATAAAAGTATAAGAAGAGAATTCAGGAGAATGTCTTTATATTAAGAGAAGGAAGGGCCTTCTGAATATGAAAAATCTCAGAAGATTTGAAAGAAAAGATTTGTGAATTTATGTCCACACAGATGGAGATTTTGTTCGTGGAGAAATAACATAGTGCAAAATGCGAGGGACAAACTGGTAAATACATTAGGACAAGGGGTATTGTTCTTCACATATAAAGTACTCTTATAATTTAAAAAGATTAATTATCAACAGAAAGATGGGTAAAGAATGTGAACAATTCACAGAGAAAATCATTCAAATGGCTTCTGAATATATGAAAAGATATTTGACTTCTTTTTACATAACAGAAATGCACTTAAATAATAGAATAATACTAATCCCACTAGTAAATTGGCAAATAAAAAATTCTGATACTAGATTGTGTTTCAAATCTGGTATCTCATTATAATGCTGGGAAGAATGTAAATTTGTAGAAGTCATTGAGGGACAATTTAACAATACCTGTCAAAATGAAAAATGCACTTACTATTTGATCTAGCAATTCCATTTCTAGAAGTTTCTCTGAAAAATATGAGACTCACAAGGATGCCGTGAGAACATTCTAGAACAAGATATTTATTCTGGCAGGGGAGGGTACACAAAAGACTTTCAGGAAGGAGTCATCACTGGAAAAGTATAACATCTGACACTTTCTTAGCTAAGATAGAAGAAATTCTCCACCCTCAGCCAATGTCTGATATAGGACATGTATGTACATATGGATGGTTGAAAAGATCTAACTACAGCAGAAACTATTGCTTGCTGAGTTCTAAGGTTGGAAAGAGATATCCTCGAGGTTTCTTCTGGGAAACCTTAATTTTTTACATTAATTTTTACATGAATTCCCCTCCAAAAATTACCCATATTTCCCTGTCCACAAGTAGCTTTCCCATAACCCCATACTTATGTATTCTGATGAAGCACGTATCATATCTGCTCTTGAGACCAGCTCTGGAATTTGCAGGGCCCACTGTAAGATGAAAATGCAAGGCCCCTTGCTCAGAAATAATGAAGAATTCCATGGTGACAATAGCAGAACATTAACCGAAACATGGGGCCCTCGGAGCAGGAGGCCCTGTGTGACCCCCCAGGTCATAGGCCCACGAAGCCATCCCTGCTGCCTTCCCGCCAGCTGTATGTAGTCCAGCTACACCAACTACTTTTGTAGCTCCTTTGACCAAGCCAAGTTTTTCCACACGTCACTTTGCACGAGCTGTTACTTCCATCAGAATGTTCTTCTGCAGACCCTTTATCATTCTCTCCAAAGCGCCTACTCATCTCTCAAAACCCCCTTGAGAGGTTACTGCCCTGAAGCACCCATCACCCCATTCCCCCTCTCTTCCCTCTGAGAGTGCCACCTGGATACTTTCTTGGGTCCTGTGCACACCTGTGTGAGGGCAGAGGTTTTGTCTTCTGCCTGTCTGTCTGCCCAGCCCCCACACAGTGTCAATTCCGAACAATTATTGGGCACTTACTGTATAGCAAGTACTATGTTAAGAACACTTCATAACCCACATCAAGCCAAGGAAGAAGCTAATTATTCTCATTTGCCAAAGGAGTTTCAGGGACATAAAATGTGTCCAGGGCCACACATCTAGGAGCAGATATGTCAATGAAAGTGGGTTGAGTTTAACAATTTAGTGCATAAGTAATTCTTACCAGTGGCCTAAGCCATGACAACAGATTGTTAAGCCCACACTTGAAATGGCTTTGTATAAACAGACCTAAGGTAATAGAGACTCTCTAATCAGGTAACCAGGGGTCTCCCTCACTTAAAAAGTACAAGAGCACTATGAATATTAAAGAGGGTGTCTTCCTACTGTTAATTTTCATCAATGATGGTGATGTCTCAAAATGGAGTTTCATGTCTTTTAGATGAACACTGGCCCCTCTTTGCATTCTCCTCAAAATGCAAATATTCTCCAAAGTTAAGGCACAAAATTCCTAACTCTATAATGAGTATGTTTATCACAGACCTTTTTACTCTAGCCTGAAGGAGAATAGAGAAATATGGGGCTAAACCTAATTACATGACTTTGTGAGCAGGTGGCTGATTGTCCTTCAGTGTCCTAGTGATTTTCCTCATGTGGTTCACTGGCTACTTGTATGAGATGTGTGTGTGTGTGTGGGGGGGGTTGTTGTTAAAAATGAAGTTATGTGGCCTTGAACTCAGACCTACTTAGTCCGAATCTCTGGGAATGGGCCCCTAAATCCTGCATTTGAACAGAGCCCCAGGAGATCCAGACGATGGTGAAATTCAAAACTAACTGCTGTAGGGGCACCTGCGTGCCTCAGTTGGTTAAGCATCCAATTCTTGATCTTGGCGCAGGTCACGATCTTACAGTTTTTGAGTTCGAGCCCCAAACTGTACTCTTCACTGACAGTGCATTGCCTGCTTGGGATTCTCTCTCTCCTTCTCTCTCTCTCTTTCTCAAAAGAAATAAAGAATCTTAAAAAAAGAAAGAAAGAAAAACAAAACAAAACCAACTGCTTAAAAGTCAGTGTAAACTCCAGATAGAATGGGATGAAACTCTCCTGCATTGTATATTTTGTTCTCATCACTACTTCTATATCCATATGAAAATTATGGGGGACAAATCCCACAACACTGATGGTAAGGGCAGAGAGAATACTGAAATGGGGGATAAGATGGAATTGAAAGAAAAGATCTAGGGAGTGACACCTCAAAACTTTTCAATCTTTCCTGGGGTTGGTGCTGGACATGCTAAGGTTTCTCAGAATAACCGCAGTTGATTTTACATGCCTTTCAGTAAGTCAGTCCCTTGAAAGAGCGTGAGCAACACACGTGAGAAGACAGTAATATCTATGACCCTGCCTATTGGTTCAAGGACCATGGTTTGAGCCATTGCCAGCTAGGTGCTGTGCTAACTACTGGAGACATAGGGTGAGCGGGTATTTTTCATAAAGCTTACAGACTGGTTGAGGAAAGTTAACACACGAGAAAACTAAGGCGTCAATACTGATACCTGTTTTCAAAACTTGAGTGAAGTAAAGGAGTAAGTTGTTATGTTAATGATAAAAATGTAAAGCTGTTTGGTTATAGTGTTTCAGCTTTCCTATATGGGGGAAAGTTAAAATGAGGAAGTCCATAGCACTTTTACGGTTTGAAACATGTTATTTGCAGTGAAAGGGGCTGGCTGAGCAATGGGCAGTCCGGCATTGCGGCACAAGTAAGGATCATTTTATCAGCAATACAAATGATTTGTTCATCATCAGGAATTGATTTAAGAAAATTTTTTTAATGTTTTTATTATTTTTGAGAGAGAGACAGACAGACAGACAGACAGAGCGTGAATGGGAGAGGGGCAGAGAAAGAGGGAGACACAGAATCCGAAGCAGCCTGTCAGGCTCTGAGCTGTTTAAGTTCATAGGACTTAAACCCATGAGCCGTGAAATCATGACCTGAGCTGAAGTTGGATGCTTAACTGTCTGAGCCACCCAAGCACCCCCGGAATTGATTTATTTTAATGGTACTGTTTTCAGAATATAGCACACTTACTCTCCACTCCATGCTCCTCTTCAGTCTTTGCCTATGTCTGAATCTTTGCTTGTCAGACTGTAATTTGGGTCAAATGAAGAAGCTGGATTCGGTAATCGTGAAGGCCTCTGCAGTTCCTTTTGTTCTTCTAGAAAAGCGGGATCCTCCACTCCCTTTTGACTGGAAATGGAAACGGAGCAGGAAAAACGTATGAGATGTATCTCAGCTGCGTCTGGACAGATGCACCCACATCAAGCATAGCCACAGCAGGGCCCATTACAGGCATGGTATCTGTCGCACCATCCTGGGCAGGAATCCCAAAGACAGGAAACCATGGCCTCGGGCCTCAGGACTTTGCAAGCATCATTGGGAAAACTGCACAGAGCAAGTAGTCAGAGGCTGCTTCCTCCTCTCCCTCTTGGCCAGAGTGGATCTCCAGGGAGGAGGTAAGCACAGTCGTGCGCAGTCTTCCATCCATCATCACCACGCTTTTTAAGAATCCAAGGAACTCAAAGTGTCAAAACAAATGAGTGACACGTCAGCTCAGAGAAGGGAGGTGCAGGAATGTTGGATTAGGAGCTTGCCAGTGGGAGGGTGCCCCTTGAGTTGAGCCATGAAGGAGGCAGAGGGACCGGTCAGCATAGATACAGCAGGAAGAGATTCACATGGGGTGTTCAGGGCTGGGGTGGGGGGACAAAGAGAAGGGCCTGGTGGGGGCAGAGTGCCTCCCGGGGGCAGCAGAGTTTAGTGAAAGCATTTCTACCTACTGGTCAAGGTATTTATGGTCCTGGCAAGGTATTACGGTCCCGGGTAGACCAGCTTAATGCCAGTGTGAGGTAAAATCCTCTTTGAGAAGTCTCTGATGTCCAAGTGACAGTCTGTCACTGATGGAGCTCTGATCGTTACCCATCGACTGGGGTGAGGGTAAGGCTGACATCGAGAAGAAACCTGAGGAACCTGGGGAAGGATGAATGTTTGAATACAAGGCTTGGGCCTTCCCTACAGAAGAGCAGAGTCATCCAGAAGCATGACCTGCAGTTCCCTCAGAATTTACTTCCGGGTCAGCTCTCTGCCCAGGACAGTGGAGGACTTGGGAACGTCAGGTCGAGATGTCTGGCTTCACTCCATTAAAAATGGGGAATCACTGAAGATTTATCAGCAAGGAAGAAATACGAGAAACCACAGCAGTGTTTCTAGAAGACTGGTCTGATGGCTATCTGCTGGTAGCCTCAGCTGGTGGTGACTGGTGCCCAAAGTGGTGGTGACAGTGGTAGACCTGGAAAGAGGGGCTTGGTGGGCTACTGCTGTGGTCCCATCACGTACGGGTGTGGGGGGGAGGTTGGACAAAAAAAAAAAAAAGGTCTCAAATTAACCCTCATAAATAAATGCATATGGAGAAGTGCTTGTGTAACACACCCAGATGTTCACTGGCTGTTACATCGTTACTACCACACGCAGCCACAATTTGCAGGATAGAGATGCTAGTTTTTCACCCTGGAATAAGGTTCCCTTTTTGTCCTTGGGAAGACGGTTTTGGGCAACTTACGAGGAAAGTATCTGCGAAATAGAAAAGAAGGGCCGTGGTTTCAGGACTGTGGTCACAAGCCCTCTGATGGGGGCAGCAAAGACAGAAGTTTGCTGCTCTGGCAAAACTGAGCCCAGAACGCAGCCACGTGAATCTTCTACACAAGGAACGGGATCTAAGTGCATGAACCTTTACAGGACTTCGGAGTTCAAGAAAGGGAGAGAGGACCATAGGAGTAGACCGCTCGGAAAGCTATGATTTGGAGGGAACCTCCTTTGTGAAATTTTGCTCCGAGTAAGGAATTTCTGCTTTCCTTCTCATTTATCCATTAGGTAGAATTGACTGGTCCCTTAACTGACCACAAAACTATAAAAGTCAGCAGTAGGAACAGGAAACAGAATTTGCCCAAAACCCGGATTTAAGATCAGATGAGTTTTACCATGCTTTTAAAATTATTGTTGCTAATGCAGAAGCTTGGGCATTGAGGTCTTCAAAGCTACCTGCCTGGCAGGTAATATGTGATCAAAGAGAAGAGGAGCTCTTTCTTCTGACCTTTGCAAGCACCTTAGAGCACAGCGTTTCTCTGTCCTCTCACGTTGTCGGAGGACAGGCTCATGCGCTGCCTTGTTACATAAGACAGTAGCATAATGACACTTGTCAAAGGAGCAAGTGTCACACGAGGTGGCTGGTGATAACTCTCATCTTAGACTTTTGGCTCTCTGGGTATCTGTCACGAGGGCTATCATGTTCGGGAGGATTTATTCACTAGGTATCTGTTTCTTGGGCTCATAGGAATTGAGATCCGAAATAATCATTCAAAGTCACAGGTTTATCCAGTAGGTCCTATGCTTTTTGACATGGCTCAAGAATAAAGGTCAGGTCAAAGGCATCCAAACTGGAAAGGAGGAAGTAAAATTATCTCTGCAGGTAATGTGATCTAATATGTAGAAAACTCTAAGGACACCTCAAAAAAACAAAAACAAAAACAAAACACCACAACTGTTAGAACTAATAAATTCTGTAAAGTTGCAGTATGCAAAATCAGCAGACAAATATCAGTTGGATTTCTATATGCTAATAACAATCTATCTGAAAAGGAAATTAAGAAACAACTCCATTTACAATGGCACCAAAGAGAATAAACTACTTATGAGTAAATTTCATCAAGGAGGTAAAAGACTTATATACTGAAAACTGTAAAACACTGATGAAGCAATTAAAGCAGACATAAATAAATGGAAAGACACCTCATGTTCATAGATTAGAAGGACTGATATTGTTAAAATGTCCATACTACCCAAAAGTCCATACTACCCAAAGCAACTATAGATTCAATGCAATCTTTTTTTATAAAGATTTTATTTTTACATTACTCTGCATCCAACATGGAGCTCACTCATGGCCCTGAGATCAAGAGTCATATGCTCTTCTTTTTAATTTTTACAGAGAGTGAGAGAGAGAGAGAGAGAGCAAGGGAGAGGGGCAGAGGGAGAGAGACAGAATCCTAGGCTTGATCCTACTATCCTGGCTGGGATCATGACTTGAGCTGAAATCAAGAGTTGGACACTCAACTGAGCAAGCCACCCAGGTGCCCTACAGAGTCATATGCCCTTCTGACTGAGCCAGCCAGGCACCTCTCAATGCATTCCTTATAAAAATCCCAAGCACACTTTTTTTCCTTACAGAAATGGAAAAAACAATCCTAAAACTCACATGGAACCACAAAAGACCCTGAATAGTCCAAGAAATTTTGAGAAAGAAGAATAAAGCTGGAGGCATCGCATGTCTTGATTTCAAACTATGTTACAAAGCTATAGTAATCAAAACTGTATGGTATTGGCATGAAACCAAACACACAGACCAATGGAACAGAATAGAAAGCCCAGAAAGAAATCCATGCATGTACAGTCAACTAGTCTTTGGCAAGGAAGAACACCCAGAACATATAATGGGGAAAGGACAGTATCAGGAAAACTGTATCTCCACACCAAAGAATGAAAGTGGACGCTCATCTTTCATCATACACAAAAAGTAGCTAAAAATGGAATAAAAATTCGAATGTAAGATTTGAAACCATAGAACTCCTAGAGGAGAACATAAAGGAAAAACTTCTTGACATTGACCTTGGCAATGATTTTGTGGCTATGACACCAAAAGCACAGGCAAACAAAGCAAAAAGACGCTAGTGAGACTACATCAAACTCAAAAGCTTCTGTTCAGCCAGGGAGACAATCAACAGAGAGAAAAGACAACCGGTTCTACGGGAGAAAATATTTGCAAGCCATATGTAAATTATACCTCAATAAAGCTGCAAAAAATTAAAAATAATAAAGTACAAATAAAAATTATTTAAAAAGGATAAGTGGGGCACCTGGGTGGCTTAGTCGGTTAAGCGTCCGACTTTCGCTTGGGTCATGATCTCTCGGTTCGTGTGTTCGAGCCCCGCGTCAGGCCTCTGTGCTGACAGCCAGCTCAGAGCCTGGAGCCTGTTTCAGAGTCTGTGACTCCCTCTCTCTCTGACCCTTCCCTGCTCACGCTGTCTCTCTCTCTCTCTCAAAAATAAATAAAACATTTAAAAAAAATAAAAAGTTTATTTATTTTGAGAGAGAGAGAGAGAGAGAGAATGAGTGGAGGAGGGGCAGAGAGAGAGGGAGACACAGAATCCAAAGCAGGCTCCAACGCGGGACTCCAACTCATGAACCCATGAGATCATAACCTGACCTGAAGTTGGACGCTTAACTGGCTGAGCCACCCAAGCACCCCTTTTTGTTCTATTTTTTAAGCAGCTTTACTGAAGTATAATTTAAAGAAAATAAAATTATTTCATTGTTAATGTACAGTTCAGTCATTTTTAGTATATTTATACTTGTGTGACCATTACCACAATCCTGTTCTAGAGCATGTCCGTATTCCACAAAGCCCCCCCCTCCCCATGTCCATCTGCTGTTAAAGCCTCCTCCCAACCCTGGACTTAGGAAACCACTGATATATTTTCTGTGTCTATAAATTTGCTTTTTTCTTTTTTACATCTCATGTAAATGGAATAATTCAATATGTAGTCCTTTGTGTTTAGCTTCTTTTACTTAGCATAATATTGTGTTTCTTCTCAAGTTTCTTCTCAAGTTGCAGCATCTCTCAGCTGTCCTTTCTTTTTTATTGTTGAGTAGCATTTTATTGTGTGCATGGATACCATAATTTCTTTTATCCATTCCCTGGTTGACAGCCACTTGGATTGTTTCTAGTTCTTGGAATACAGGATTTGGTTGGGACATGTGTTTTATATTTCTTACAGGGAGATTCCCAGCTGTGGAATTACTGGGTTATATGGTAAAGATCTGGTTAACGTTGTATGAGATTACCAAAGTGGTTTCCTAAACTGGCTGTGCCATTTTACATTCCCATCAGTATTGTACAAAGGTTCCGTTTTTTCCCATACTCATGGATACTCGGTATTGTCTTTCTCTTTTATTATAGCCATCATACTGGGTGCGTAATGGTATATCATTGTGGTCTTTATTTGTGTTTCCCTGATGACTAATGATGTTGAACATCTTTTCATGTGCTTATGAGCCATTTGTATTTTCTCCTTGGTGAAATGTCTATTCAAATCTTTGGCTATTTAATTGGGTTATTTGTTGTTCTGTTGTTGAATTTGAAGAGAAATATATATATTCCTTCCCACCCTACCCCCCCGGATATGAGTCCCTTATGAGATATATGATTTGCAAATATTTTCTTTCGGTATGTGATATGTAATTAAATCTTTTGAAGCAAAAGAGTTTTTAATTTTGATGAAATTCACTTTCCTAATTTTTACTTTTATGGATCATGCTTAATGGAAGGGACAACGGATATAAGAACTCTTTGCATACCTCAAAGTCACAATCTTCTCCTAGGTTTTCTTCTAGAAGTTTACGATTGTAGCACTTACTTACATTTAGGTCCGTGATCCATTTTGAGTTCAATTTTTGTGTGTGGTATGAGGTAAGTTTCAATGTGCAGATTTTTTTTGCATATGGATATCCAATTGTCCCAGCACCATTTATCGAAAACACTGTTCTGTCCTTTGTTGAATTGTCTTGGTACCTTTGTCAAAAATCAGTTGACATAAATGTAAGCGTTTCTTTCTGGCTTCTCAATTCTGATACATCTAGATTGATAATCCATCTATATGACAGTGTACCAGTATTGTACTGTTTAATTATTGTGGCTTGTTAGTAAGTTCTAAAATAAGAGAATATACGTCCTCCAACTGTCGATCTTTGTAAAAATTATTTAGGCTGTTCTAATTACATTGCATTTCCATATAAATTTTAGGATCAATTTACCAATTTCTACAAAAATCCTTCTGGGATTTTAATAGGGATTGTGTTGAATATATAGATCAATTTGGGGAGAATTGCAACTTTGACAAGACTGAGTCTTCTAATCCATAAATGTGGAATGTCTCTCCATTTATTTGGTCTTTAAATTTTCTTTTCAATTGTTTTATGGTTTTCAGTATACAAGACTTCTTTTCATTTCTTTTTTTTTTAAATAGTTTATTGTCAAGTTGGTTTCCATATAACACCCAGTGCTCATCCCCACCCCTTCATTTTACTTCTAAGTATCTTGTTCTTATTGATACTATTGTGGATGGAATTGTTTTATTAATTTTATTTCTGAATTGTTAGTATATAGCAATACAACCAATGGTTGTATGTTGATTTATATCTTGTGACTTTGTTACCCATTTTGTTAGTTGTACTGGTTTGTCTGTTGAATCTTTGGGATTTACTACAGGTGGGATCTTGTCATCTGTGAATGAAGATAGTTTTACTTCTTTTTTTCCAATATGGATGCTTTAATATTTTTTCTTTATTGTCCTGACTAGAATCTCTTGTACGTTGGTGAATAGATGCAGCAAGAGCCATGTCCTGGCTTCCCCCTGATATTAGGGAAATAATAATCATAATAATCATAATAATAGCAATTTTGTCACCATTAAGTAAAACTGTGGGTTTCTTGTTTGTTTTGTGGATGCACTTTATTCCTAACTTTAGAGAGTTTTTTTTTTTTTATCATGAATGGATATTATATTTTATCAGATTTTTTTTCTGCTTCTATTGAGATAATTGTGTGGTTTGGTCAACAGTGTTTTACATTGCTTCACTTGTAAAACGAAGTACAAGTTAGTTAAACCTTCTTTGTGTTAGTAGGATAAATCCCAGTTGGTCATAGTATATAATCCTTTTCATATGTTGCTCATTTCAGTTAGTAATATTTTGGTAAGGATTTTTACACTGATGTTTTTGAAAGATGTTGGTCTTTGGTTTTAGTTTCTTGTGATGTCTTTGTCTGGCTTTGGTATCAGGGTAAATACTGGGGACACACAGAATTTCTACTGACTGCTTTTTTCCTGTGTAAGAATACATTGTCCTGGGGCACCTGGGTGGCTCAGTCGGTTGAGTGTCTGACTTCGGCTCAGGTCATGATCTCAGAGTTCTTGGGTTTGGGCCTTGTGTTGGGCTCTGTGCTGACAGCTCGGAGCCTGGAGCCTGCTTTGAATTCTGTGTTTCCCTCTCTCTCTGTTCCTCCCCCACTCATGCTGTCTCTCGATCCCTCAAAAGTAAATACATGTTAAAATTAAATTAAATTAAATTAAAAAATTTTTAAAAAGAATACACTCTCCTGTTTCTTTGCAGGTTTCATAATTTTTTGTTAAAAACTTGAAACTTTAGATAGTATATTGTGGTAACTGAATTCTAATCATTCTCCCCCACACAAGTTGTGCTGCTGCTTGGTTATTTGTTTGTTTATTTAAAAAAATTTTTTTTAATGTTTATTGTTGAGAGAGAGAGACAGAATGTACATGGGGGAGGGACAGAGAAAGGGGGAGACACAGAATCCAATGTAGGCTCCAGGCTCTGAGCTGTCAGCACAGAGCCCAACATGGGGCTTGATCCCATGAACCGCGAGACCGTGACCTGAGCTGAAGTCAGACTCTTAACCGACTGAGCCACCCAGGCACTCCATTGCTTGTTAGTTTAGTAACCTGACTGAGATAAATCTGTGAAATCTGTCTCCCCCACACAGTATGTGAACACAGATATTTCTACTCACTTTTCTTTAAATTTTAAAAAAATGTTTATTTATTCTTGAGAGAGTGTTGTGGGGAAGGGGCAGAGAGGGGGGACAGAGAATCCAAAGCAGGCTCCAGGCTGACAGCAGTGTCCCTGATGTGGGGTTCGAACCCATGAACCTTGAGACCCTGACCTGAGCCGAAGCTGGATGCTCAACTGAGCCCTCCAGGCTCCCCTCTTTAAATTTTTCTAAAGCTTGGCTTCCTAGGGGTCACTCCTGTGTCTGCATAGTCTCATGTCAGCTAATGAGCAGACAGAGGTTGTTCTCAAATACCTTGAGCCAGTAAAGCTCCCATCCTCTGTCAATATGTGTGTGGGTAGGGAACACATTCAAGTTTGGGCCACGTTTGAGTCTACCTTGATGCTTACTTCTGGCTGGGCCCTTTTGTGTCTCCTCTGTGCATTCTGGGAATGTGTGGGTGACTAGTTGGGTCCTCTCTGGTCTCCACCGCACATGGCTGCTACCTCAACCAGACAGATGCTGGCCCTAACCCCAACCCCATTCTCAAGCTGGTAGCGCTGTCGGCCTTCTCCTTCTCATCCTCTACCAAGAGCCCTGCTAATGCTGCGGGCATGGCTGTTTTCCACGGCTCTAACTCCAGTGAGTCCCCTTTGACCATGGCAGAGACAATGCCAGTGCCCACAGCTTCCCTTAGCATAACCTCCGTGTCACTGGAGCTAGGTGGGGGGATGGGAGCAAGTTCAGGCAAGAAAGCCATAGAGACTCATTGTTAGTACTACAAATTGAGAAGGTTTTCTATCATAAATGCTTTTTAAATTGTTGCATGCCTTTGGTTGACATCTAGAGCACTGAAATGGCTGCTTGTCTATATTACCTCCCTCCCTTCCCTTCCCTTCCCTCTTTCCTTCTTCCTTCCCTTCCTTCCTCCCTCTTTCCCTTACTTCCCTTTCTTCCTTTCTTCCCTCCTTTCTTTCTTTCTTTCTTTCTTTCTTTCTTTCTTCCATCTTTATAGTTATTTTCGGGAGAGAAGATTTTGCAGCCTCTATTCATTTACAGTTAAAAGTCTGAACTCCTGGGGCACCTGGGTAGCTCAGTCCGTTACGTGTCTGACTCTTAATCTCAGCTCAGGTAGTGGTCTCACGGTTCGTGAGATCAAGCCCTGCATTGGGCTCTGAGCTAACAGCATGGAGTCTGCTTGGGATTCTCTCTCACTCTCTCTCTACGCCCATTCTCTGCTCATGGGTGCATGCGCTCTCTCTCTCTCAAAATAAAGAAATAAACTTTAAAAAGTCTTAACTCCCATTTCATTCTATTTTTAGGTGTGGGGGCGGGGTGTGGATCTAAAATCTTTAAACCAAAGTCCTCTCTGTATCAATCTCTTCGTTGAAAAAGGTGCAACCCCTAAAGCGTCAGGGAAACTGAGAATCTTAGAGATCCGGGTTAAGAAAAGAGACACAAACTGATCCAGGACATTCCCCGGGACAGATGAAATGATATGAAAAAGGGAGAAGAGTTTGATTCGAACCCAACTTTACTCATAGCAACATGGGATAGCTGGTAAGTGCACAGAGGTATGGAGGCTTTATAAGCCAAGGAAGAGACCATGGGAAAAAAGATAGTTTTCTTAAATGGTGGGGGAAAGGGAGACAGGCAAACCATGAGAGACTCTTGAATGCTGACAAAAACTGAGAACTGATGGATGTAGGGGGGAGGGGAGGTGGGCATGGAAGAGGGCACTCGTGGGGATGAGCACTGGGTGTTATGTGGAAACTAATTTGACAATAAACTATTTGTAAAAAAAAAAAAAAGATAGTTTTCTTTTTTCTTATGGTTTGAAAAATAACAAAATTTGCCATTTCTCAGTGTGCAGTTCAGGAGTGTTAAGTATATTCGCGTTGTTGTGAAACAGAACTCCAGAACTTTTTTGTCTTGCAAAACTGAAACTCACAACTCATTAAACAACAATCCCTCCTTTCCTGCTTGCCCTGAGATAATTTTTAGTAAATAAAAATGCGTAACTTCTGTATGTCAGAACTTCCCAAATAAAAGGGCAAACCACAGATCGGAAGACAGAGCCTATTTGCAGCAAATTACATATGAAATGCGTTTATATGTGCCAAAGGAAAATACTCAAATAGCAAAGTTGAGCAAAAAAAATTGAAGGGATCATTCATGAAAGAAAAAGGGCCAATGAACTTATGGAACGGTATGTAGTCTCATTAGTAATCAAAGAAATGTATATTAAAACAGTAGTTTTGCTTCTTAAATTGGCCAGACATTTTCAGCAATGTGCTTAGTGCCAGTAGTTGCCCTCTTAGGGAGATGGGTGGGTGCATACCGGCCGGTGGAAATGCAATATAACTGCTAGAGTTTTATTTGGCAATATGTTTCAAAACCTTAAAATATTCATAATTTTTCACCCACTAATGTCGCTTTCTGAATGTATAAGCATGCAGAAAGGGAAAATAAAGCAGATAGAAGGAAATATGCCACAATGGTGGGTAGTGGGTGATTTCAAAAATCAAAATATTAAAGATTTTCAGTAATGAGTGGGTAATTTTCAGTAATGAGTTAGTATTGCTCTTACGGTCAGAGGAAAAGCCCTAAAAAGGAAAGTTTCATAAACTACTTAGTATAAAGAGCATACACAAATATTTTTTAAATTTAAATTTCCATCTACTGTTCAAGTAATTAACTTTACTAATTAATTACTTGTGAAATTGGGTCTTGGGCTTCACATACACATTTATGAAAATTGGAATTTTGCCCTTGTTCTCAGAGCTGTAATGCTTTTTTAATGGCTATTTCAAAAATGAAACTAAAATAAACTGTGCCACATTATCTTGGAAGTCAAAGTCTGGATTTTCTTTTGCAGATAGTTAGACTTAGTTAAATGGAATTTTAACCTAGTTTTGATACTTCTGGTTTTAGGAAGCAGAAATATGGTATTTTGCTGTTCTTGTTTTTTCACTTAGAAAGAGAGAGACAGTGAGGGAGACTGGGATAGAGGGGCAGAGGGAGAGAGGAGAAGGGAGGGGGCAGAAGAAGGGAGAGAGAGAGAGAGAGAGAGAGAGAGAGAGAATCCTAAGTAGGCTCCACACTCAGCACGGAGCCTGGCTTCATCCCAGGGCTCCATCCCACGACCCTGAGATAATGACCCGAGCTGATATCAAGAGTCAGATACTCAAATGACTGAGCCACCCAGGCACCACCCAGGCACCCCTGAAATCTAGTACTTTGGGAACTTGATGGATTAAATACTTGTAAGGTGTTCTGTGAACCTAATCCTGGTTTAGAATCTGATACACCAGGGGAAAATGAACTCAGACTTCCTAACAACATTCAAATGTTTGGAAAAAAACATCATGGATATATGAATTCTGATAAAGTTGCATTTTATTTTATTTAAATGTTTATTTATTTATTTTTAGAGAGAGAGAGCAGAGGAGGGACAGGGTGGGGGGGAACAGAGAATCCATGCAGAGCCTGATGTAGGGCTCAAACTCACAAACCATGAGGTTGTGACCTCAGCTAAAATCAAGAGTTGGACATTGAACTGACTGAGTCACCAGCGGCCCGATAAAATTGCATTTTAAAAATCATTTTTTACATATTTTGAAGCTTCAAAATCTCAGGAAGAATTTTATAGAAATCTGCGAACCTGGGATGAAAAACGCCGTGAGAGAATGCAGTCCTATTTATACTGATACTTCTGTGGCCACTGTACTGAAGGCATCAAAATGCCTGTTGAGTTGGCCTGCCTGCCTGGCAGTATGGGGAACTGAAGGAAGGCTGCAAAGTTGGATTAGAGTTGTGTCCACCAAGCAAGACACCACACACAGGGTGCTACCGGAACCCCTGAGCCCCGGGCAGGGGTGGACTGTTGAGAGACAGCGAATTCTGCACTGATGCTCTCAGTTGTGGGGCACTCTCCCCAAATGCTGACTGTCCCCTGAAGCTGAGTAGCTGTCTCAGCTCCAGCTTGGCCCAAGGACCCTGGCAGAAAATCTGATCTGAGCTGACATGTGATTGGTACCAAGCCTCAGCCAAGAATGTGCTCTCCTGGAAAGGGCATTCATCACTCCTACCATTAGACTTGAACATCTGAGGGCCTTCTGTGCCAGGAGGGATAAAATGAGCAGATAAACTCCTCACGTACCAATCCAAGCCCGATTTATGGGAGTGAAGAGCAGCTCAAGGACCTAATGAATTGGCTTTAAATATTCAGATTAGTTGGGACCCGACCGGAACTCAGTCCACAGCGGATCTCAGTCCTCAGCAAGCCTAGAGTGGCCGGTGAATTGTGAGGCACCCATTCATTTGAGAAGCCAAGAAAATAACAAAGCCTTAAAGGCCCTTAAGAGAAGCAATTAAAAGACATCTGATAAAAAAAAAAATACGTTTTCAACTCTGCTCTTTGGTTGGAAAATCCCCTTATAAAGGGAAGGTTTTGTTTTTCTTCCTATAGCTTCAGAAAAAGAGATGACTTACACATATTTTCTTATGTGCCATGCTACTTTACCTGAAATAGTGCTAAATATTTTTAGGTCTTCATTTTTAATCATGTATTTTTTGATGCTATGGAAGGGACCAAAATATATGCCTTCCTTTTTCTCTTCAACATCTTAAACCTTCCATCCTCTCCTTTGAATAATCAGAAAATTCAGAATGGTGTCCTGGCTTAATTGAGTTTAATCCCAAAGTCTGTTTCTGATTGTCTTCGATTCTTGCTCTCCAAACCTAAGAAATTCTATGGCTGCGAGGCTAATGAGATGAACAGTAAAACACATATAGGCAAATTCATTATATATAAAATATATATGTATTTATTATAAATATGTAACATATATTTATATATATTTTAATCCTCTGCTCCTTAAGTTTATTTTACTAGGAGATGAATGATAGGCATTTGAGGGGTTCATCTTTAAGGCTGTTTATCAGGAACAAAATTAAATTTCATAACGAGCGTCAACTTTTCCACTTAAAATCTCCCAAGCAACAATTCTTTCATGACCTTGTATGTCTGTCTCCTGCATTGGGATTTGGTTCCCTTTTGTCTTTATCCTGTCCTGCTGTTCTGTGATAGTTTTTATTTCTTTTCTGATCATCACACCTTCCTCTATCTGCTCTCTCAACTTCATGTTCTCTTCTTTTATTTGGAACGATCCTCTGTGAAGCAGATTCAGGTATAAAGAAAACCACCCAATACCCACAATCACCAAGGGCTGCATTTGGTTGCATTTCATAGATGTGTAACCAAGGATGCCGTCATTATTTTAGAGTCTCCCAGCTTTCAATATCTTTCTTCTCATATGAAGATAAAACTGAGAAACAACATATCAACCGTATATAGGTCTTGATGCTTAATAATTTTAGATGATGACTTTTCATCTTGTGGAAACTTTCATTCCATCCATGTAGAATGATGCACAGTTTGCTTTTGACGATTATACTGCCCACTGCAGAGGGAACATGTCAGGGTACGTCCCTTTCAAAGTCACCCACTTAGAGCTGCTAATTTTAGCCGACTGCGTGAGTGTCCCTAAGAAGTTCCTTTCCAAGCTGTCAGTTTCCAGGTGTGGCACATTAAAATACTTTTCCAGAAGGGCAAAGCAGTTACGTGCTTCCAGAATAATGCTTCTGGATTTTGTAAATTTTCTGTCTTGGATTTGGACAAAATTCAGGAGAAGAAATGGCCATGTTACAAATCCTACTTTGGTATGTAACAGGAATACTTCTTAACAGTTTGAAAGGATTTATGGTATTTCTTCTATGGTTTTCTTCTGGTGTTCCTCTATTCTCTTCTTACTACTCTAATCAAAATAGGAAGAGAGAAAGAGAGAGAGAGAGAGAGAGAGAGTGTGTGTGTGTGTGTGTGTGTGAGAGAGAGCGAGAGAGAGAGAGAGAGAGCGAGGCAGAGGGGCGGGGGAGGACCGCTGGGGGAGGAGGAGGAGGAGGGTGGATCCTGCCTTGCTGTGGCTTCTGCGTTTTTCAGAGAACTTCAGAGAAAGACTGCAGTACTAGTTCTAAACAGCAAATGCCTCTTCTTTTCACCTCTGCTCCGCCCCCTCGGCCCGTCCACGGGTTTCCTATGTGTTCTTCAAATGCCTGGTAATCTTGGTATGGAAGCTGCTGGTGCTACTCCGGCCTCAAAAGACTTTATCGGGCAGCAAGATCCTGCTTTTCTAAGAGGCAAAGCCACTAACCCCGAGGTCCTGCACAACCTGGCAGAATGCCGTGCGGTGTCCCGAGCCTCAGGGACAGCTCGTCTGGGTTTCATCAGCTTGTGGGGCTGCATTTCACCAGGCCCCTTTGCCAGGGCCTCCCCGGCGGCGTCAACAAGTGTCACACCTACTGCAGAAACAGCCCTCAAGTTTCATCACAGTGATGCTAAAAAATATTCTCCAGCTTCAGCAATGACCTAGTTCATTCAAGGGCAGGGGGAAAAAATGTCTTCTTCAGGAACTTCCCCGGGCACGGAATTTTTCCCTCTTAGGAAGATAGGAGCTTTTCTGGGAACGTCGAAAAGACCCTGAACCCCATAACTCCTCTGAATCCCCAGTCCCAGGAGCAGGGACACCCAATCAATGCCTCCCACACAGCCTGGGGAGCCCACAGCCGAGCCAGCCCTCCAATCACATCTCTTGGACGAAAAGTATTGAAAAGTAAGTATCTGGACTTCGGATTTTACATGAGGAATGGCTGTGTTTTACATGAGTAGTTGTTTGCCTTTTCTGCAATACCAAATAAGGCAGATGGTTTCCTTACAAAACACAACAAGAGGAAGCAAGTCGGGGGTATAGGGCGTATTTGGCCATCCAGGGTTTTAAAATGGCCCAATTATCATCTGCAGTTGAGATCCATTCAAACCCTTTTTGGGAATGATAATTTTTCATGTCTGTTTATTTTGGCCTGATAGTAATGGATATAGATTCTTTCACATTATGGCTATCTCGACAATTAGAAAAAAAAAAAAAAACCCACATAGGACGATTCAAAGGAGTGATCTGCCAAGGCTCTGCAGAGTAACATGAAAAACCGAGGTAATTATCCAGGTGACTCAGGCCCCAGAGCCTTTCGCCTGAAATATTTGAGCATTTTAGTCAAAAGTTATTTGTTTTGCTTGGATGATATGAATGATTGAAAATCCCCACTTTCAGGGTAGACACAGTACTATCTTGCCTGGCCAATTGCTGAAAAGCTATCAGGCATTTCAAAATGGCTGAGGCAGACAGTCACCGAATCATTAAGTAGATCTGCTTTCCTTTCCTTTCCCTTTTCTTTTTAAAACTATGGTTGGGGCACCTGGGTGGCTCGGTCGGTTAGGCATCCAACTTCGGCTCAGGTCATGATCTCACGGTCTGTGAGTTCAAGCCCCGCATTGGGCTGTGTGCTGACAGCTCCAAGCCTCGAGCCTGCTTCAAATTCTGTGTCTCCCTCTCTCTGTTCCTCCCCCGCTCACACTCTGTCTCTCTCTCTCAAAAATAAAAAAAAAAGAACTAGAAAAAAAAACTGTGGTAAGAACACTTACCACGAGTGCTACCCTCTCAATGAACTTTAAAGTGTACAATACCGTGTTTTTAACTCTAGGCATGATGTAGTACTGGAGTAGTTAAATAGATTCTTTAAAAATGTAAGGCAAAAAGTCAATCAAAAAATCCATAGATAAAATGGAAACATGGTCACATTACATTTTGATGAACACATCTAAACTTTAAAATCACCGATGGAGGGTGTCAGTTACAGACATCTGGCAATCATTTAAAAATAGATAAAAGCAAGAACAGCATTTAGAGCTGCTTCTGCTCTACTATTTCCCTTCCCCAATCTTTTCCTTAAGTAAAGGTATCCTTCATTTTTGAAGCTTAATTAGCCAAGAATGGTAAGAGATGTTTTTTTTAAATAGCATACCAGCTAAGGGTAAATTGAATGAGCTTCTTTGCTGTGAGGCTTCTGAGCCAAAATTCAGGATGTCGCAAGCGACCTTCTGAAGCAACAGGCTGGCAAATCCTGTATCAGGAGGCACTGATGGTCATCAAGCATGTTCAGATCTTGGAAATCAGGATTTAAAACAAACTGAAGCAAGTTTGCTGCCGAATGACACTGGCCTTTTGAGGTTTCTGCAAAACCCTCAGTCACAATTTGGGGAAGACTCGTAGGTAGGGTGGAATTCCTGTATTTGACACCTGCAAAAATCCCCGCCCCAATCTAATTCATTATTTAGCACCCCACACACACTTACAGCATGGATATCAGCGTGGGTTAGAAGGGCACCGTCAAACTTCTAATCTGGGGGTGGTTGGGTAAGCAGGGGCTGCTGAGGAGTAAAGCCCGGGCTCTGGAGTCAGATTTCCAATCAAATCCCGACTTTCGCACAGTTTTTCAGCCTGTCTGAATGCCAAGGTTCTCATCTGTAAAATGAAGGACCAGCATCCCCTCTGACAGGAATGATGGGGATTACATGAGGAAATATACCTAAGGTATCTGTTGCATCCCAGCTTCACCCCAAAGGCCAGTTCTTCTTCTTGGCTAAATAAAAACCTTCTCTCGGGGCGCCTGGGTGACTCCGTCGGTTAAGCGTCCAACTTCGGCCCTGGTCATGATCCCATGCTTTGTGGGTTCAAGCCCCGCACCAGGCTTGAACAGCTTAGAGCCTGGAGTCTGCTTCAGATTCTGTGTCTCCCTCTGCCCTTCTCATGCTTGCACTCTGTCTCTCTGTCTCCCAAGAATAAATACATATTAAAAAAGTTTTAAAAACTTCAGAAGTTTTTTTTTGCTAAAACTTCTGAATGATTTCATAATATAAACTACTAAAATGGTGGAAGCTACATATTTCTGACATCAGCCCAATGATTATTTTTAAAAATTTTTAAATGTTTATTTATTTTTGAGAGAGAGAAAGAGAGAGAGATGGAGCATGAGCGGGGGGTGGGGGGTGGGCAGAGAGAGAGAGAGGGAGACACAGAATCCGAAGCAGGCTCCAGGCTCTGAGATGTCAGCACAGAGTCCAGCGTGGGGCTCGAACCCATGAACCATGAGATCATGACTTGACCTGAAGTCACGCTTAACCAGTTGAGGCACCCACATGCCCCAACGTCACTCCAATGATTAAACAAAACAGAAAGTTAGATTTTTAAAGGAAAATTCTGTATTTAAAAACAGTGTGTCTCATAGCAAAACAAAAAAGGATTATAGCTTAGAATTCATCTGCAATAAATAAGAAACACTACTTTTATCTGAAAATGGTTGATGGTGTATTTATCATCTAAATAAAGAGGTAAAAATTTATCAACATCATCTGATGCTTTCTAGTATGTATCAGTACCATACTTAAATATGAGTTTTTGCAACCCGTAGAAATAGAATGTAGAGGTAAACTGAGGCATACAAGGTGGTATCTGTGCTTATTATGAAGATAAAGGCACAAGTCCAGTCTTTCCTCAAAGATTCTAGTGAAGCCTTGCATCGATTCCCTTTTTGCTTGGACAGAGACTTTGTGGAGTGAGGGGATGTGAGAACATTCTGGAATGGACTAGCCATGGGGGGCTGAGTAGAGACAGTAGCTGGGTGGGCATCTCAGGAGCCATGGCTGGAATTTCAAAGTCAGTGATGAAAGTTCATAATGAACAGGGTGCTTCCTTGGTCTGGAGTGAGGGTGAGTCAGGCACGGAGGGCCGGAGCGTTCAGGAATCAGAAGCAGGCCTCATGGAACAGTTCCAAAGAATTTTATCAATATCTTTATCATTGCACCTGTCTTTACTGAGCTGCGCCACAGCTTTTTCCCAGGCATATCAGAGCCGCTCGATAAATTCTTTGCTTGGGTTACTGACAGGTTCACAAAGAACCCTGTTATTCTGGGCTTCATTCTGCCAAAATGGAAATCTAGAAATTCAGAAATGTAAAGAGACTTGGGAGAAAGTAAGCATGCCATCTTAGGATTGGCAAAAGGAAAGAATAAATACCCAACCTCCATGAGAGAAGACAACATTTTAAAATGTGTAGAGCCCTCAATGAGGTTGCTGCCGGCGTGCCCCCTCCTGGCACTGACCCGGTGACTAGGGACATCACGTTGAAGAGACGGACACCGGTTGAAGGAGATATCAGTTCTGGATAGTTCGCTTCTGAATACATAGCACTCTACCCCTTCCACAGCCGTCTCCTCCATAGCTGCTCCCAGCACTCCTGGGATGCACAACTCACCTTGATCTTCACTTGGACCTCAATCTTGCTCTTGGATCACCAGGCTCATTCGCTCCTTAGTCAGAAGTTTCAGATTTTCCTCTAGTCCAGTGGTTCTCAAACTTTAAAGTGCAACAGAATTGAGGGAACGTGTGAAAACGCAGGCTACTGGGTCCCACCCCCAGAGTTTCTGAAGTTGAAGGTCCCAAGAATTTGCATTTCTGATGAGTCCCCGGTGATGCTGATGAACCATTGCTTTAGGCATTTCCTTGGCCTGTCATTCCTAAGGGAAACCTGTTTGCGCTGTGCTTTTCTTTTTTTTATTTTATTTTAATTTTATTATTTTATTTTTATTTATTTTTTTACAAATAGTTTATTGTCAAATTAGTTTCCACATAACACCCAGTGCGCATCCCCACAATTGCGCTGTGCTTTTCAATCACTAAACATGTCTACTTCTTTTTTTTTTTTTTTTTTTTTTTTTTTTTTTTTTTTTTTTTTTTTTTTTTTTTTTTTTTTTTTTTTTTTTNTTTTTAATGTTTTATTTATTTCTAGGAGAGAGAGAGAGACAGCGTGAGCAGGGGAAGGTCAGAGAGAGAGGGAGATACAGACTCTGAAACAGGCTCCAGGCTCTGAGCTGGCAGTCAGCACAGAGCCCGACGCGGGGCTTGAACCCACGAACCGTGAGATCATGACCTAAGCGAAAGTCGGACGCTTAACCGACTAAGCCACCCAGGCGCCCCTAAACATGTCTACTTCTGAAGAGTGCGGAAGGCCCAGCCACAACATGCTAGAGCTGGGGAGAACACAAAAGATCAACCCACGGGTTCTCTTGCAGGCAGACATCTCCCAGTGGAGTTAGTCTGTGGGGGATACTGAGTGCGGGCAGGACACACGGACTAGAGAGGTCCATCATTTGAGAGGGAGCTGTTTTTTCCAGCTGAGGCTTCAAGGACAAGCTAGCACTTGAGCTGGGGTTTGAAAACTGGTGGCACGTGAACATACGAACCAGATGAAGGGTGGTCTTTCTGTGTAAACAGCAAAAAGCAAAACAAAACATGAAGGGCAGAAAGAGACAGGAGGGAACGGAGCTCAGAAATTCATTTGGTTATGCTAGGCGTCCCCAGAACTTTCTTGGTGAAGCATTCTTTGATGAAGCCGTCTAATCTTAAATCCTTCCCTTCTGCCTGTCTGACACGGAGGTCTGGAATGGAGGGCAGTGGTAGGAATTTCAGGCAACATGGACCAGGGAGGGGAAGGTATGGATGCTTCGGTATGCTTTCTAGAAGGAAGGATCAAAAATCAAGTCAAACTCACTTAAATAGCAACAGCAGGGATTTACTGCTCACACAACTGAAAAGTCCAGGAGTTTGGTCAGGACCTTGGTGCTGGTTCTCTGCATTTCTGGACGCTGGGCTCTTCTCTGTGCTTTGGCTTCCACCTCAGGCTGGCTTCCCCACAGTCTCAAATGGTACTTAGCTTCCCCTGGGGTCCGCGTTCTTTTTCCTGTTTACAGGACAGCGAAAGACCTAAGCTCTGCACTGATTGGATCACCCCTGAACTACTTTGTAGAGGGAACCGCGTGCTGATTGGCTTAGACTTAGGTGACTCGACCAGTCACCGAGCAAGAGTACTTGATCAGTTTGGACCAGTCCAAGCCCACGAAGCAGGAAGGGCGAGGTTTCGAGGTTTCGCACCTCATCCCCGGCTTGAGTGTTTGGAGAGGCCTGGGGGGATGCACTTAGGTCAAAGGAAATGGCCAGTGTAGGAGGTTTGGGACGTTTTGGAGAAAAGGCCTCTAAAGTCAAACCATCGCTTCCCTAAGTCACGAGGTTAGTGATAGACAGCGTGATATACTCGACAAGTTTAGGATTTAAACTCCAGCCCAGACAAGTGAAAAGAATCTCGCACCAAAGAGTCCCGTGTTTGAGTGGCATGAACTCAGGGATACAATGCTACTCCCCTGCTTTCCAGGGGAGCGGTACTTCTTCCCTCTAAGGCGCACTTTGCTAAAAACAATTAGATAATGGACGATAAAAAAATTCTTCAGAAATCAAGGCAAGTGGAGGCAGACCCACAAAGTTTTCTCTAAGAACTTCTGATCGGCTGGGAGAAGGATGGTGGACGAAGGTGGCCGGGGTGACACTGGCACTCTGCACAGCACCCTCTCCGCGTCCCAGGCAGGGAGGACTCGGAGGGGGAGATAAGTTTTCCCAGGTGCTCCCCTATCTGCCTGAAATTCCACGCCTCTTGGTCCTAATTGAAATAGACATTGTTTCCAAAAAGGGACAGAGGGGGCCTGGGAGAAAGCAGAGAGCAAGAGGAGGAAGGCCCAGAGAGGGAGATTGTTCAGCATAACAGGGAGGACTCTGATGACACATGCCTGGATGGGACGCAGCCTTCAGCTCACCGCCTTCAACCTCAAACTGAAGTGACCTTAACCAGTTAGTCCAAGGCTAGTCCACGGCGCTGGTCTCATTAACTACACTGTCATGCTCTGTATGCTAGAGCATCATGATCTTTCCTTTCTTCTCTGGCTTTCCCTTGAGAGAAGACAAGCATGAGCCTGGCAGAGGGATGTATCCTTCAACACTGTAAGCTGAAAATCAGAGTCAAGAAGCCACTAACAAGCTGGGTGACCTTGGAAGGGTCGCTTAAGCTGCCTGTTCCAGGGGCATTTTTCAACTGTAAAATCAGGGAGGGACAGAACTCTTTCATATGTTTCATTTAACCTTGAGGGTTTTTTTTGTTTTATTTTGTTGTTTTGCTCTCCGTTAAAGAATTGGAGACTGTCCCAGATTTTATTTTCCTTATTTATTTTTAAATGTCTATTGATTTATTTTGAGAGAGAGCAAGCAAGCAGCGGAGGGGCAGAGAGAGGTAGACAGAGGACCCCAAGTGCTGACAGTGCGGAGCCTGGCGTGGGGCTTCAACTCATGAACTGTGAGGTTGTGACCTGAGTGGAAATCAAGACTTCCACGCTTAATCAACTGACCGATCCAGGTGCCCTGAAACTGTCACAGATTTTAAGTAGCAGAGGAGAGGACTACCAGTGGAACGACTCTATTCTACCTTAAAACAAACAAACACCAAAAAACAAAACAATAAACAAAACTTTAAACAACTCCCTAGAATAGAACAAGAAGCAGCCACAGTTCAGTGTTCAAGATAGATAATGTGCCAAGCACACTGTCAGGCACATGGAGTTGTCATAATTAATATTTAAAAGTTAACTGTATTTGTTTATTAAGTAACCTATATAAATTAAAAATATCCAAAAGGATATGTAGAGACCATCACTGTCTTGAGCAGCCCCCACCCCTACTTCCTTAGATACTTGGGTCTCCTGGCCGCAACCAAGTTACCAGTTTCTTGTGTGTGTTTAGAATCACGATGTGTTTGGGGCGCCTGGGTGGCTTAGTCGGTTAAGCATCCAACTTTCGCTTAGGTGATGATCTCGTGGTTCGTGGGTTCGAGCCCCGCGTTGGGCTCTCTGCTGACTGCCAGCTCAGAGCCTGGAGCCTGTTTCAGTCTGTGACTCCCTCTCTCTCTGACCCTCCCCTGCTCACGCTGTCTCTCTCTCTCTCCTAGAAATAAATAAATAATTAAAAAAAAAAAAAGAATCACGATGTGTTTAAATACACATATTAGAATATTCTTCTTTTCTTGCTTATACAAGTGATAACATACTCTATACTCTCCTCTAGATTTTATTTTACTGCATGTGTCTTGAAGATTATTTCATGTCAATGCATACAGAACTGCCTCATTCATTTTTCATGCCCAAAAGAGAAAATTCCATTCTACAGATAAACTATAACTATATTCCTACTGATGGACCATTTTGATTACTTTCAATCTTTTGCTGTCACAAGTAATGAATGCTTAAGTGAACACAGTGTGTGCTTACGAAATGTTCGTCTCCTTCATGCCTCTCTTTAAAAATTAACTTTATTGAGGCATGTGTTGCATATTGTATGATTCACCTTTTCTAAGTGTTCAATTCAGTGATCTTTAGTAAATTTATCAAGTTAAACAGTGATCACCATAGATCAGTTATAGAATGTCTTCATCACCCCAAAAAGATTCCTCATGCACATTTACTATTGATTCACATTCTCCCCACTGCCTCCAACTCCAGCAACCACCAATCTACTTTTGGTCTCTATAGCTTAAATTTTGTTTTTTTTAATGTTTATTTATTTTTGAGAGAGAGAAACAGAGACAGAGCATGAGAGGGGGAGGGGCAGAGAGAGAGGGAGACACAGAATCGGAAGCAGGCTCCAGGCTCTGAGCTGTCAGCACAGAGCCCGATGTGGGGCTCAAAACCACAAACCATAAGATCATGGCCTGAGCCGAAGTCAGATGTTTCATGGACTGAGCCACCCAGATGCCCCAAGTCTCTATAGCTTCTTTTGGGCAGTTCATATAAACGGAACCATACAATACGTGGTCTCATGTGTCTGGCTTCTGTCGCTGGAATATTTCTGAGGTTCATCTGTATCATACAATGTATCCAAGCTTGCTCCTTTGTATTGTTCTATCGTATTCTACGGTATGGCGACTCCACATTATCTGTGTATGCACTAGTTGGACACTTAGGTTATTTCCAATGGACATTTAGGTTATTTCCAACTTTAGGTTATTATGAATAATCCTGTTACGAATGTTTGTGTGCAAGTCTTTGTGTAGATATGTGTTTTCGTTTCTCTTGGGGAGACAGTTAGGAATGGAATTTCTGGGTCTCTTGGTAAATTCATGTTTAGCTTTTCCAGAAACTGCCAAACTGTCTTCCAAAGTGTCTGAACTGTTTTACATTCCCACCAGCCATGCTTGATGGTTTTATCCATATCCTGGCCCACACGTGACTGCCTTTTTTTTTTTTTTTTTATAGCCGTTCCAGTGGCTGTGAAAGGCTATCTCATTCACTATGGTTTTCGTCTGAATTTCCATAATGACTAGTGGTATTGAGTGTCTTTTCATGGGCTTATTTTCTTGCCTCTGTTTCTCACATACAACCCTAAAATCACACTCAAGAAAGAACACCGTGCTTGAGTTCCAACAAAACTGGACTCCTAGCCCAAACCCTGTCACTTGCGGGCAGTGAGGAATTAAATTTGTTACCTCAACGCTTTAAAGTTGCCTTAAGCTTTAAAGTCTTGGTCTGTGAAATGGGAAAGAACACCTACATTGGTAGTTTTGCTGTGAGGATTAAATGTGATCATGTCTATGAAGTGGCCAGTGTGGGAGCTGATACATAGAAAGTACCCAAAACATATTCGTTGTCTTTCTCCCTGCTTGGCTTGCCTCCTCCCCACCCACCTCCCCAAATTCCCAGAACCCATCTTTGGTGGGAGTGGTGGGTACTCTTCCCTAAATAACATGGCCTAGTAGGCGTGGCATCCAAATCTGTAGTAACTCAGATGGCAAATGCAGGAACCCAACGGCCATTGGATTAGGCTGGGTAATCAGAACTAATCCCTCTTGTCCCCAGTGAGAACTCACTGTGACAGCTGGCTTTCCTGCTGGCTCCCGGGGAGCCAGTCACCCATTACCTGCACGTGGGCTGAGAGTGCTTCTCTGACCCCGTCGCTCCACAGCAGGCTTCCCGCTGTCAGCAGCCACACCACCCGCTATCTCTATGGGGCAGATAAGCCAAAATAAAACTTGGCGTCAGTCAAGGGCTTTAAACATTCAAAGAATTCTCCTGTAACCTCTTGCCTGTTCTCTAATTTGAGAGGAAGATATTTTGGTCATTTGACTGACGTTAAACCCGAGTCTCCTGATAGCCCCTAACACTTGTAGGGTTCTTACTATACCATTTAGAGGAACTTCATACGCACTCCCTTAATTTTCCTAACAACAAAATGAAGTGTAGAGACTGTTATTATCCTACTCTTACAGATGAAGGAGCTTGGACAGAGCAAAAGTAAGCAAGTAGGTGACAGCACTAGGATTTGAACTCAGGAATCCAGCCCTTCCTTCTACTCTCCCATTAAAGGGCCCTGCCCATTTTGGAGAATCTATCAAGATGTAATATGAGAATACTCTTTTATCCAGCAATTCCATTTCTTGGTATTTAGTCTAGACAACCACTTATGTGCCCAAGGAAGCATTTCGCAGGGTGAGGTTTTTTGGGGACACATTTGTAAGCCTAAAAAACTCTAGCCAAGCTATGTGTCATCTGTACAAGAAGACACAGATTAAACACACTTATTTCCGTGCTACACAGTGCTGATATCAGGAAGCAGTTTTTAAAAAATGATGCAGCCTCTTATGGATTGGATGGACATTGGAAGATTGCCAAAGCTTATTACTAAGTAAGAGAAGCCAGCTGCCTGAGAAGTATACCCCATTTAATGCCATGCATGCAACAAAATTATGTATATATTTAGAGGATTATGTACACACATGGGTAGAAATTTATATATTTAGATATGAGTTACATATATAAATATTATAAAACATTTATATATAAAGCTAACATAGGTATAAATATATATTTAAAGTTCATGTATTTATTTTGAGAGAGAGCAAATGCATGTGTATGTGCAGGGGAGGGGCAGAGAGAGAGGGAGAGAGAGAATTGCAAGCAGACTCCGCGCCATTAGCGTGGAGCCCGGTGTGGGGCTAAATGCCACGAACCATGAGATCATGACCTGAGTCAAAATCAAGAGTTGAATGTTCAACTGCCTGAGTTACCCAGGCGCCCCATGTATGAATGTATATATATACACACACACACACAGACATGGATAGAAAGATCCCTGAAAGAATAGCAAACCCTTCCTCCTGAGGAAGTACTAAGACGGAGGGACTGTGCGAGTGGGAGACTTTGCTTTTATATTTATTTTTACAAATAGGGAGGAATGTATTTAGAATCTGTGTAATGAAAAGTAAACCGAATTTTTTTTTTAAAGGAAGCAACTTGTTCTGGACCCCGCAGCTGAAAAACAAGATAAAGTTGTGCAAATCTTATGTTCTTTCCCGTTGACATGTTACCTCTCCAGGGTGTCTGTGAACGCCACCACAGCCCCCTCTGCTAATATCAGGAATTCAATATTGGTTGCCCACGTCTAGCAGGGAGTGGGAAATCTGTCTTCAAGGGTTCCAACCTTCAGAGGAGCCACGAAACCTGAACCGCGGCCCGACTTAACTGTCCTCTCCCTTGTCGTCAGCACGGCCGTGGCTGGGACACGTGGTGGCCAGACCATCTCTGTGAGTCACATAGCATGCTTGTCAGTGTTGTCACCGTGAGGCTCCAACGTCAGGAAGCAGTCACCTGGAGAGGCATCACAGATGACGCATAAGGTCCCCAGTGCCACCCCAATTCTTGTGGAGCAGTTTTGTCCTTTCTGCCTTTTCCGTCCGAAGCAGTGGACCCTGGGAATGGGGAATGTTCACAGGTGGATGTTCTACCAGAAGGTTTTAGACGTTAATTGGTATATCGCTTAAAAAAAGGTACTGTGGTAACCCACAGCAGAAAAGGAAATTGATGAAACCAAGTGACGTCTTTCCTTAACGCCTACTCATTACCACCTTGAAAACCAGTTATGTAACAGATTCTCCCTAGGCTGTTTATGTAGCTCTCTGCCTTTACGGATGAGGAACTTTGACCCGGTAAATGACATAAAGAGGACTGAATCCCGACCCACGCCACAACATGGGTGACCCTTGGAAATGTTGTGCTAAGAGAAAGAAGCCAGCCACTAAGGACCACGTAGCATTTGATCCTGTTTATCTGAAATGTCCAGGATAGGCAAATCCGCAGAGACAGAAAGTAGATTAGTGGTGGTTGCTGGGGCTGTGTGTGTGTTTGGGGTGGGGGTGGGGGCGCGGGTACGGAAGGGAAGATAAGGACTTCAAAGCCAAGGAATATGGGATTCTTTCTGGGGAAAGGAGAAAGTTCTAAAATTGATTGTGGTGATGGTCGCATAACTCTGAACATACTGAAAGCCATCGGACTCTACACTGTACACTGTGAATGGGTGAATTCTATGGTATGTGAATTACAGTTCCTAAAAGCAGTTTATAAATTTTTTTTTAATGTTTTATTTATTTCTAGGAGAGAGAGAGAGACAGCGTGAGCAGGGGAGGGTCAGAGAGAGAGGGAGTCACAGATTGAAACAGGCTCCAGGCTCTGAGCCGGCAGTCAGCACAGAGCCCGACGCGGGGCTCGAACCCACGAACCGTGAGATCATGACCTAAGTGAAAGTTGGACGCTTAACTGACTAAGCCACCCAGGCGCCCCCCTAAAAGCAGTTTAAAAACAAAATGTGGCAGAGCTGTCCGCCTCGCTGTCAGTCAGATGAGCTAGTATGTTCCACAAAAGCCACGTATTTATTCAATAATTAACGAGCACTAAGTTTTGTGCCAGGTGCTGTCCTAAGTACTTTATAGGCAATAACTCATTTAATCTTTATAACAACCTATGAAGTATGTAAACTGTTTTGCTTCCATTTTACAGATGAGGAAACTGAGGCACAGAGAGGCTGTGACATGCTTGCTGACAACGCTAGTAAGGAGTGCAGCCAGAATGTGAACCCAGAGTACCTGGCTCTCCAGCTTTTAATCGCATATGCTGTGTTGCCACTCAAAACTGATAAGTGGCAGGGGTGGGGGGCGCCTGGGGGGCTCAATTGGTTAAGCGTCCAACTCTTGATTTAGTCTCAGGTCGTGATCTCACGGTTGTGAGATCAAGCCCTGCATTGGGAATCTGTGCTGACAGTGTGGAGCCTGCTTGGGATTCCCTCTGTCTCTCCTGCTCACACGGCCAATCTCTCTCTCTCTCTCTCTCTCTCTCTCTCAAAAAGATAAATAGATGTGTTGGAACTAAAACTTGTGACTTCTACTCCTGCTTTTCTTGAGTAATAAAACCTAATTATGTGCCATGTCTAATCAATATACTAACGAGAGATATAAAATGTGTAAACTGCATGGCTCTCATCTTTGGGAAATTAACCAGACCAGCAATAAATACTCCAAATATCTTTATTTGGAGGATGATTCTAAATCTCTCTTTGTCTCTTTATTTCTTTTGGTTTTCCTCCTTTCCCCCTCCCTTCCTCCCTCCCTCTCTCTCTCTGCCTTTCTTTCTTCCTTTCTGCTTTTCTTTCTTTTTCTTTCTTTTCTTTCTTTCTTTTTCTCTTTCTTTCTTTCTTTTTCTTTCTTTCTTTCTTTCTTTTTCTTTCTTTCTTTTTCTTTCTTTCTTTCTTTCTTTCTTTTCCTTTCTTTCCTTCCTTCTTTCTTTCTTTCCTTCTTTCCTTCCTTTCTTTCCTTCCTTCCTTCTTTCTTTCTTTCCTTCTTTCCTTCCTTTCTTTCCTTCCTTCCTTCCTTCCTTCCTTCCTTCCTTCTTTCTTTCTTTCTCTCTCTCTGTCTCTGTCTCTCTCTCTCTGAAGCAGTACTTTTAATATTTGCCAACTTCTGTTCTACATTTTATATTGAGTTAAAACAGTAGGTGGAGGGGAGGATGCCTGGATGGCTCAGTTGGTTAAGCATCCGACTCTTGATTTTAGCTCAGGTCTTGATCTCATGCTTCATGGGATCCAGCCGGTGTCGGGCTCCGAGCTGACATCAAGGAGCCTGCATGGGATTCTCTCTCTCCCTCTCTCTCTCTCTGCTCCTCCCCTGAGCACACATGTGCGCTCTCTCTCTCAAAATAAATAAATAAACTTAAGAAAAAAAGCCCAGTAGATAAGGTCACAAATACAACTTGCATTTCCAGTTATAAAATACCATGAAGACTTTAAAATTGGATTTAGATTCCATTCTTTTTGCCCTCTGCCTATGTTTAGCCCTAAGATTGTTTAATAATCCTAAGAAACATCAACTTTTTATCTCAAGTCAAATCCACAACTCTAGCTCCGATCACCTGCTCAGACCTCTGAAACGGAGGAGCAAACACACTGGCCATTAACTGAAATGCTGCTTCTTTCCAGGCATGTTTGTGGAGTGTGGGGAGGGTGGCATTTCCTCAGCAGAGAAAGGACAGCAAGTTGCCATTCATTTCCTTGCTTCTTTGAGCACCATGGGACCCACACTCGTCTGGCACAGACAGCTAGTCCTACAGGAATTCAGCACCACTCCCCGAGTCTTCCATAAACATCGTCAACCTTGTGCAAGGTGGCTGCCGTGGAAGTTGTCCTCTGGAGTTGTTTTCGATACTTCTTTCAGCCTTGTTGAAAGCACTTTTTCCATTAGGCATTTCTGTGACTTCTAAGTAAATAATAATACGTGTCAGATCCGGCCTTTTTATACCCATTAGAGCTGTCACATAATGTCTAAATGTACTTATCACGTAATCTGTATCTATTTACCATCTTTCAGATGAGATTTCTTTCTGCTCTATGCACTAACTTACCATCTAGACCGAGAGGGACTTATGATGCTTTTCAATAGAACATCTGTTAACCAGAGACCCTATGGGGTCAAAACTCTGCACAATTGCCCCTAAAATGTCCTATAACCAAAAATCACCAGAAATGCAATTGAGGTCTTTACATTTTTTTAATGTTTATTTATTTTTGAGAGAGAGAGAGAACAGGTGGGAAAGGGGCAGAGAGAGAGGGAGATGCAGAATCTAAAACAGCTCCAGGCTCTGAGCTGTCAGCACAGAGCCCCACGCGGGGCTCGAAGCCACAAATCTTGAGATCACAACCTGAGCAAAAGTTGGGCACTCAGCCGACTGAGCCACCAGGCGCCCCGCAATTCAAGTCTTTACTAAAGAATGTCGAGAGGATCCAATAAACAATCATAGAGTCTCTTTTTCAGTCTCTGTGGCTCAGTCTCCCCACCTCCCCCCAAAACCCCGCAGCTCTTCAGACTTCCCTCCCCGCCCTTGTGCTGTGTCGCAGACCCAAGCATTTGTCTTCCTCAATGATTCAAAGACACTACTTCTTCAGCTTCACCGCTCTTTCTCCCCATTACGTGCATCAGTGGACCCTCAGGTCAGAGCACAGAGTGGCTTCCTGCACACTCCCTGTGGGGAAAGGAAGGAGGGAAGTGTGTTCTCCTAAATTAATTATTTTTACCCTGCTATTCAGAGAGCGTGGGTGTGTCACATAGGGGCAATTTGGGAATGCTTTTTTGGTTTCAAGAACTAGCCATATTTTTAAACAGAACACCTTGAGATGAAAGAAATGCCGTGGGAACATCAGGGGCTGCAGGAAAGGCCTCTGAGGAAAGGAAGGGCTCGCAGAATATTCCAGGCTTGAGGCCCCACACCCACAAGGCTCCCAGCGCTCAGTGTAGCACTCTGTTGTTTCCGTCTCCAATATCTTCATCATTTTTGAACAAGGAACACCTCATTTTCAGCTTGAACCAGGCCCTGCAAATTGGAGAAATTGGTTCTAAATGGTTAGGAAGCTTCCACCCGTATGAAGAAGGGTTTCCCCTTTTACGAGACAACTGTGGCCATTTTGATCCAACCTTTTCCACCAAGAGCTTAGCTCACATCTGCTGTAGGACCCTCAGTGTCCCCAGATCACCATCTGCAGGTCTAAGTGCCTCTCCCCTGTCCATGCTAAACGTTTCTGATGGCGATGTGAACTTTCCTCCTCCTGAGCTTTGTGGCGTATGAGAACAGCTCACCAAGTGAAGGAAATGCGGGAGCCTCCTGTTTGGATAAAGCGAAATGTTACTTCCAAGCGTGGGGCTCTCTCTACAAAGGATAGTTTTGACAGAGTGGTGCCAGCGCGGTACGTGAAGGGTCGAGTGGAAAGGGCCCTCCGGGTTGAGACAGACCTGCGTTCTTAAGGCTGCCGCACATCTGTGTGGGTTGTGCACTGCACAGCTCCAGGGACAGTATCAGCCTGCACTGAAGGGCGCCCCGGGGCAGTAGCCACTAATGCTGTGTGATCATGAGCAAGTTGTTGAATGTCTCTGAGTGTCAGCTTTCTCACCCAGAAGATGCAGGAGGTGCTAACAACCACTCAGGCAATTTAAAAGAGATGAAGTGAAATTACCTGGTGACTAGTCAGGTGTCAAATGCCTGCTTGTGTCAATGAATACACACTCGTTGGAAAATGCTAGCCCACTCACTACCCTCCTGGGGGCTCTCGTCAGGTGCTCTGAGGAGGAGTATTTGCCCAATTTCAAAATACCTCCCACCAGGAGATTCATTTGCATTTAATCAAGGCCTCTTTCTTGGAGTCCTTATGAAAAGGGCAGAAAGAAAGAGAAAAGAGAGATGGCACTGGTGTGGGCTCAAGCAATCAATCCTCTCTTGGTTGGGGCTCTGGTTACCTTGCAATCCACCAGGATTAGTGGTTCCCGACTTGGGCTGCCCTCCCCAGGGACACTGGCAATGTCTGTGGACATTTTTGATTGCTGTGACTCGGGGGAGCAGTGCTCGCGGCACCCGGTGGGTTGAGGCCAGGGGTGCTGATGCTACGATGAGCAGGAGGGTCCCCACAACAAGGTGTCCTGTGTGTGAGAAACCTGCACCGGCCCAAGGGCCAATGCCCAGCCTTCTACCAACCGGGGAGCCCAGCCATCTACAAGCCCTGAGGGCCACTAACGAAACTCCCAGAAAGTCAGAGGAGCCCCAGAACAAATGTTGATGTCAGGGATTTTTGTTTTTCAGATTCACGCGGCATGTAAGGATGACAGAGTCGGGAGGGCCCCCGAGGCGCACCCTTTGTTTTCTATCTACGTTGCTTTCCCAGAAGGTTCCTGAGAAGTCAGACGCTGTGCTCCGCTGCATAATATCTGGTAACCATCAGTGGCTCATTCTCCTCCAAAATCTCCCCGCGGACCAGAGTTTTTGACTCACAAAGGCATTATTAAAAATCATTTGTGAAAATGGCCTGGGAAGTCTGTCCTGAGTAACCCGTTGAACAACTAAATCCTCTATGTTTTTTGTTTGTTTGTTTTTGTTTTTATTTCCTTGAAGGATTTCTTCGAATGACTTCCTGGATATAGTTTAGTGATCTTTTCCACTTCACATTGTGATTTTGGGTTAGGCGACTCCCACACTGGTTATTTTTTCAGATAATCCACTCTTAATTTCCTGGGCACTCAGGAATGTCACAAATAACTTTCCTTCGTCTGATTTATTGAAATCTTCTTCCATCACTCTTTCCTTGATATCCCCCAAACCAGCTACCTGCATCTCCCACCCCCCGCTGTCATTGGGGATGCTAGTCAGCAGTTCAGAGGTAAAAAAAACCAAGGCAGAGGGTGCCCAATGGCGAAGGAGCAGGGGACTGGCATTCCCCCTGGGCTGGAGAATAAAATAACCCAGCCCTGACCCCATATTGGTGCCCCTCGTGGTAGGAAGGATTTATTATTGAACGAAAATAATAGAAGCAAAATAATTAGGTCAGGACGTGGTACCTTGTACCTTGTGGATTGTTCCCTTTCTTGGATTATGTCTCTACCTTCAGAAACATAGAGGCACCAGTGGTCTCTCCTGAGGGCACACAGGGAACTTCTACCCTGAGATCCTTTTTTCTAGAGAGGAAGAGAGAAAGAGCCAGCTTCTAAAATGGCCATGCTTCCTTAGCTGAAGTCGTAACAAAGTCTCATCTCTGGTCTGGGTGCTGGGATGTCTACCTGTGCGTTCAGCCCCTTCAAGGCCAGAGCCAAGCCCCCCGTCTTTCTTGACATTTGTCCATAGTCATTCACATAAAGGGACAGGCACACGTCCACCACTGAGCCTCCATACTACGGCCCCCAAGTCTCCTCAGGAAGCCCCAAAGTTTGAACCTACCCTAAACTTGGCTACCGGTCTCCACACACAATTGTGAAACATTCTGGAGGTGGCTCTCCATATGTGACCTGCAGGTAGGCTTAAAAAACAAGGGTAGGATTTTTTGGGTGAGGTTTCCAGCAAGTGGAGGGAGAAAAGAGAACCACCCACAAAGGTACTACCACTTCCCTGTGCGAGTCTCGTTTCTGGCTGATTATTCAGATCTATACTGCACAAAAGGAAAAAACCAGTCAACCGTTAAGAAACTGGGGGCATCAACCAGCCCTGATCAGTCTGAATTAAAAAAATCAGAGTCCAAGAGATTAGAATGAGGGCCCCAGGCCCAGCTCATGCATATTTTATATATCGTCTTTAAAAAAAAAAAAAAAAAGAGTCAAGGACACACAAAGAAAGAAGCAATTAGATGCTTTTTTTTTTAAATTTATTTCTAGGAGAGAGAGAGAGAGACAGCGTGAGCAGGGGAGGGTCAGAGAGAGAGAGGGAGACACAGACTGAAATAGCCACCAGGCTTTGAGCTGGCGGTCAGCACAGAGCCCGACGCGGGGCCCGAACCCACGAACCGCGAGATCATGACCTAAGCGAAAGTCGGACGCTTAACCGACTAAGCCACCCAGGCGCCCCGCAATTAGATGCTTCTTGAGAAGGAATCTAAGACTGACTGAAAGGGGGACAAAGGCTGATAAGAACAGGCAGAAATGAATTATGATCAGAAACCTCCTTGATGGTTTTTCAGGGAGGCTCATTTTTGGTGCTTTAGTCACTTGCCTGGAAGGGACTCAGCCAAACCACGGGTGAAGAAGGGTGTATCCTTGCACGCAAGTCTGTCTCCTCCTAGTTCCAGGGACAAGTAGCCAGGCAGGCGCCTCCCTGAAGGGGGAGGCCAGGAGGAACACCAAGCACATTCATGGTGTTGGCGCAGAGGTAGCCTAACTGGGAGACCCCAAACCAGACAAGACATAGAAAGGGACGCAGGGGCTCTGAGCACCCTAAGGTCCTGTCCATGGTGCAGGGCCCAGAGCATGTGGAGTTCTTCTCTTAGTGGTATCTCAGGCTGCTCACCAAAAATCCTATGGTAAGTTGGAAACACCAGAAGGATGGATCTAGAACAGTGTTCCGTTTCCCAATACTGGGCTTTCCTCCTATATACAGGGCACATTTTGATACCTTTTCAATGATACAGAGGTTAGGGGGAAAGCTCATTGGGACACATTGGAAACCTTCCTTCGCTGATCACAAGGGGTAGAAAATCCCAAGGGGTGAGGAGAATTTCTGGGGGGTTCACCAGATGAGTCCATGACTTCCGGTTAATGATCACACGGGTGGGCGGAACCTCTTCTGAGGGAGAAAGCCAGGGCAGTATCTGTGACGACATCAGTCAGGTGTGCACAGGACAGCCTGGAAATCACGCACGCCATTCATCCTCCCGAGGAGATGGCACTTGCTAATCCACTTCGTTCTTCCCTCTTCTGTGCCATTGCGTACGTTCAACTCCGAGCAGTGTTTCAGGACAATTCTCCAAAGGTAACGTGACTTCCAGGCAAATATGAAACGGACATTTCAGTGGTTTTATTCAATTCTTTGAGTAAAGAGGGAACCAGAAAGTAGGAACATTTGAGGAATTAGGTATTTATAGTCAGTTTAATAAGAGAATATTAGGATAAGATTGCTGGACTAGGTAAAACTCTGGTTAATGTCCTGTAGGGCCATAAACCATGACTTATGGAGGGATCTTTTCTGCTGGGCAGAGATTATTTACAGCTCTGTTGGATAAAAATCTACAAGTTTACATGTAACGTCACTAGATCTAGAAGTTTAAACATTTTTTTAAGTTTTTTATTTATTTTGAGAGAGACAGAGACAGCATGAGCAGGGGAAGGGCAGAGAGAGAGGGGGAGAAAGAGAGAACCCCAAGCAGTCTCCATGCTGCCGGTGCAGAGCCTGACACAGGGCTCGAACTCACGAAACCATGAGATCATGACTTGAACTGAAACCAAGAGTCAGATGCTTAACCAACTGAGCCACCCAGGTGCCCCAATCTTGGAATTTCAAAAAGTAGTAATCATCAAATTAAACATAGTACATTCCCCTGGGTAATTCTTAGATGGATCTTTTCCCCCATGTGACATTGAAAGAAGATATTACCTGCATTTTTGCCTCTTATACAAGTTTTAGATAGTTTTTCTTTTTAAAAAATATTTATTTACTTGGAGAGGGAGAGGGAGAGAGAGAACGTGGGTGGGGCAAATAGAGAGGGAGAGAGGGAATCCCAAGCAGGTTCCATGCTGTTAGCACAGAGCCCGACTCGGGGCTTGAGCTCACAGACCGTAAGATCATGACCTGAACTGAAATTGAAGAATCAGACACGTAACTGACTGAGCTACCCGGGCGCCCCTAGATAATTTTTCTTAATAACTCTTTCAGATTAGGGAACAGCATTTCATTTCACCTGTAGCATTTCATCTGCACCCCTGGACAGCGTCATCTTAGGTATAGAGCATGCTATATAGTGCTTAATGAATGATACATTTGAATTTGAATTTGAATTTAATTTGAATCAACTAAAGGGAGATTTTCCAGTTCCCCAACTGACATAGGTCAGCATGTTCATCCCTATTACTTATTACCCGTTCTTGTTCATAGCTTTATGATTTTTTCTAATAATATTTAATGCAATAAAAATATTCTTATTTTTTCATTATCAGGTCATCCCAAGCCAGAAGTAACTTGGTATAAGAATGGCCAAGCTATAGATGAGTGTGGCATTATTTCCAGTTATGAATTCTTCCAGAATCAGTATATTCATGTGTTGCATCTCTGTGGGTAAGTAGATGCGTCCCTGTGGACTGTTTACAAAGGTCCCTGTGTTCTGTCACGTGCTGGTTGCTACCAGGTAATGTCAAAAGCTTGTTTCCTCTTTGCTTTTTTGCATCTTAATGTTAGATGCTATGAGCAGGGATCAGCTGAGGTGTCTGCAGCAACACTGAAACAATCTAATCCTTGAGAAAAAAAATGAATGAAAATCTATTCTCCCACTGAGAAATTCTCTCCCACTGAGCTCCTCTAATTTGCTGCTTTGATGGAATTATAGCTTCATCTAAAATTTTATTTGAGGTGATCCAGCCATTTTCATTCTTTAAAAGAGCTTTTCGTTTAATCTTATTCTTTCTGGAAAGTCAAGAAATACAACGTGGTTTTGGCACTGTCATTCAACCTTTCTTGTGTAACAGTGGAAGGAAGGAGAAGTGGCTGACCATGAACCCATAGCACATTGGCAATGGCCGGAAGGCTGAAAACCATGCCTTCGGGCTTTATTTTAGGAAGTAGTATGGGCTAGCACAGTAGTTTCTATTCTTATTCCTTTCCCCAAGAACTATTCAGATGAAATCAGGAAGCTCCATGTGTAAAGTAGAGAAAATGAGAACTGCTTTGGTTGAAGGTGGGTGGAAAGTCTGTGCTCTTGGTCCCCAGTTGTTACTGAATTGGTCACGGCGTTCCTCATGGGGACTCTGAGGAGGCCAAGGTCCGCAGCGTGTGGTACAAGCTTGACTGGTAGGTGTGCGCATGTGCCCGTAGCCTTGGATCTGAGAATAACAAAGTAAGACTTGGGTTTGAATTCTGACTCTACTTCTGGCTGTGTGACCATAGCCAGTTATTTTACCTCTCCAAAACTGAATTTGTTGATCTGCAAAATAAAAGGATTGCTGAGAGAATTCAATGATTTTATGCTTGTCGAGTTCTTGCTGTGTAGTAGTTATTCAATAAATTCTAGCTTTCTTCTCTTTTTATCCACTCTTTTGTTTCAAAGTATGTTCCGAGATCATTTTATCATGGTTGAAAGGCTTGACTCAACTATCTTACAGAATAGCTAACCTGATGTTACTCATGTATTCATCTACCATTTAATTCTTTAAACAATATTCACCAAGCAACTACATGTGGCAGCCATGTTGCATAATGCTGTGGGTAGAGATGAACAATATAAACATTGGCTATGCCCTTATCAAATCTCAAGTCCAGTTTCAATGTTGCCAAGGCCTTCTCCTCCCTCCTCTTCATCCTGTTCCACTTAGAATCCATCTCTATGGTTCATAGTAATTCTAGTTACCCATGGCTCTATCCAGCCTCAGACATTCTCTTCTCTTTTGCATAGCCCCCCCACCCCACTCCTTTGGTGTTTACTTATTGCTCAGGATTGACAGATAGTTCAGTAGATTTGGGCCTTCTGGGGGCAGGAACCTTCTCTGTCTCACACTAATGCATCCCCTAGGGCATCGTACAGTACAACATAAATATTTGCTAAGAGGATGGGTGGGTAGATGTTTTATATATACCATAAATATATATGATGTTAATTTAGGTCAGCATTGGCAAACTTTTCCTAATTTGTTTTTTTTTAATGTTTATTTCGTTTTGAGGGAGAGAGAGACAGTGTGTGAGTGGGGAATGGGCAGAGAGAGAATCTGAATCTGAAGCAGGCTCCAGGCTCTGAGCTGTCAGCACAGAGCCCGATATGGGGCTCCAACTCACAAGCAGTGAGATCATAACCTGAGCCGAAGTTGGATGCTTAACTGAGCCACTCAGGCACCCTGGCAAACTTTATCTATCAAGGGCCAGGTAGTAAATATTGCAAGCTTTGAAGGTCAGATGGTTTCTCTCACAGCTACTCAACTCTGCCATCATAGTATAAAAACAGCCAGAGACAATATGGGTTTTGTTTTGTTTTGTTTTGGGCATGGCTGTGTTCTAATAAAACTTTAATTACAGGACCGGGTAGGGGGCCAGATTTGGTCTGTGGGGCATAGTTTGCCAATCCCTGGTCTCAATGGTAAGATCCTTGAGTATCTACATGCTACATACTGCTTTGTATGTTTTCCACTCTTGCCTTTGTTCCCCTGAACATTCAATTCCATATTTCTTGATTGATTAACTTTAGTCTCACGCTAAGCTAAAATACTCACTTTTTTAGCCAGAAGAGAGCTTAATGAGTATTCTTTTACTGATGGAATGCCACTTAAGAATTGTGGTTTGTTATTTGCTGCTTATACAGGACCAGGAATGTAGAGAAAACCAGTGTTTGTAAGGCAAGGGAGTTAAGGGATGGAGGGATGAGAAGGCCAAGATGAAGCCCAGGGGCATGTGGGCAGGTTAAAATGGGAAGAGAAATTTAGGAAGAGAACTTGAGCTGTGGACGGCGCAGGGAGTCCTCATTCTCTTCGCAGAAGTCCAGCGGGGCACTGGTTTGCCGGAACAAATCAAGACTTGATATGCCAGAATGCACTCTTTCCAAACTCCTATTCTGCCATTTTGAAAAGTAACCCACCAACTGGGAAAAGCATTCAGTCCCGGTGAAAGAAATTTTAGTGGGGCCATACGCTAACAGATATGGTTGCATTTTCCTGCTTAGCAGTAAATGCGCTAAGTACTAATGATCTTTGAATGTTCTAACTTCTTACATCAGTAGTTCGGAACCAAAGCTGCTATTAGCATCCCCCAGGGAACGTTTAAAACCCCCTAATGCCTGGCCTTGGACTTTGATTAATGCAGTTTGGACCCCAGGTGATTCCAATGTAATTGCCCAAGATGAAAAATTCTTTACATCCTAGAACTTTCATCTGCAAAGCAGTTTGACTTCTATCAGTATGTTAAATGCTGGTTAGGATAATGAAGGTTATTTTGTGCAAATGCCTTTCAAAGATTTAAAGTTGGTTGTTAGTCATAATACTGGTCTCAAATTTTCTTGCCATTTTCAGGTCACCATAAACCACCAGATTAATTCATAGTTCCCCAAAGAAAAGTACTTTTTAAACATCTACCTGAGTTTAGTCTTTGGGTTATTAAATCTGAACTCGTAGGTACTGAAAACTCCTGTTCCCATATTTCCCACATTGTTTTGTTTTGTTATTTTTCCTGGGATGGTAAACCTGATCTGCATTTCTGCTTCATGGCCACAAGTTCATTAATTGGTCTACTGATCTCCTCTCTTTCCTCAACTGGGCAAGAGTGCGACCCAGCCCTCCCGCATTCTCCTCCTCACATCCCCTTAATCTCATAACACCGTGTACTTTGGACAAGTGAGAACACTTGGAGGAGATTGGTCAGTGCCGTCGCGACCTTTACATACCACAGGTCAAGAGTGTTTGGCAGGCAGAGGGATGGAAAGCCAGGAAGGCATTCCAGGGGAGAGAGACATCCATAACAGCGTGATTAGCACTGTAGCATGATAACTTTTTTTTCCCCCCAAAAGACACGGGGGTGGGGAGGAGGGGAGGAAAATGCAAATAGATTTTTCCACCTCATAGAAAGCAAGTTGCGAAGAACGCGTAGACAAAAGAGGAATTGTGGGCTCTTAGGAACGCTGTTTAAAGGAAGGCAGGTGGACGATGGATAAGAATCTGTCCAGGAGCCCACACCTAGAGCGAGACACTCCTCTCCACAGCGAGGAGGCCTGTTGGTCATGCCCGACTGTGCTGAGAAAGCACACGTTGCCAGAGAGGCAGGAGGGAGGTGGGTGGACTGGGCAGGAAGGTGTGGATCAGAGGGAGGGCAAGGCTGCCTTCTGCAGCTCAGCCCTACAGACGACCTCGTGGCGGGGACGATGGCCAGGAGAGCTGCACAGTCACCACGAGCCAATCAGCTCATGATGTGTCCCTCCCCAACCCCCCCAAGTTCATGTTCACCTGGAACATCAGAATGTGACCTTATTTGGAAATAAGATATTTTCAGCTGTAGTCATTTGAATTAAGGTGAGATCACCGTGGATTAATGGGGGTTTTAGCTCCATGACTTGTGTTCTTATAAAAAGGAGAAAACAGACACAGAGAGGAAATAGCCACGTGAAGACAGGCAGAGACCGCAGTGATTCAGCTGCAAGCCAGGAAATGTGAGGACGGCCCGCTGTCACCAGAAGCTAGGAAGGGGCCAGGAGAGTCTTCCTCAGAGCCTTCAGAGGGAGCACGGCCTTGGCCACACCTTGATTTTGACCTCTAGGCTCCAGGACTGTGAAACAATAAATTTTCATTGTTTTTTGTTTTTTTTTTGCGACCCTCTCTGTGGTGATATGTCATTATGGCAGCTCTAGGAAGCTGATACATGGTGTATCTGAGCATTCTTAAACAAAAAAAGTCCAAGGGGCGCCTGGGTGGCTCAGTTGGTTAAGCGTCCAACTTCAGCTCAGGTCATGGTCTCATGATTGATGAGTTCGAGCCCTGTGTCAGGCTCTGCACTGACAGATTGGAGCCTGGAGCCTACTTCAGATTCTGTCTCTCTTTTTCTCTCTCTCTCTCTCTCTCTCTCTTTCTGCCCCTCCCCCACTCATGCTCTGTCTCTCTCCATCTCTCAAAAATGAATAAATGTTAAAAAGATTAAAAAAAAGAAAGCGCTGCCGTTTGGCTCCCTTGACTTCTCTGGTAATGTTGCACTGGCTCCCAAAATGGCGGCCGAGTTCACCTGGGCCGCCTGGGAGGCGTCTGTGGGTCAAGGACCAAGGAACGTTTTTCCAATTATGCCTCTAGCTGGATACTAATCATCCAGGATTTTGAAGGAGAAATCAACATGAAGGTTTGGGTCACCAAACCTGGGTCACCTGTGTTTTGCCCCCCAGGGGACATTTGGCAATGCCTGGAGATGTTGTCGATTGTCACAGCTGGAAGGGATGCTACTGAGTGAGGAGAGGCTAAGGATGCTGCTAAACCCCGCCCCCAACAAGGAACTTGGCCCCTCTCCCACTGTGTTTCTCCAGGCCTACTGGTCACTTCCCTGCAGGGGACAGCACAGCACTCAGATGCCAGGGTGACAAAGCCCTGACCCCTGAAACGGCTGCTCTTTCCTGGAGTCCTTCACTCGCTCCCTGCTGTTTCTACCCCAAGGAACTTTCCCCAAGGCCGTCTCGGTGCTCTTTCTCTGCACATTGTGCTTTGATTTCGCCTCCATCTGCCTCCTGACTAGACAAAGCTCCGCGGAGACTGGACTCTGCACTCACTGTTCGATCGATATTGGCTGCATGAAGCTAGTGACTTCTGCCTCCCTTCTGTCCGCTCTTCTCTGTTGGCAGGTCACCTCGCAGGGGCAGCGGGGATTCGGATTTCTGTTATCTCTTATCCCCGCAGCCTCGCGTGTTTGCAAATGATGACACGATTCTCCAGGTTCTTCCTCAAAGGCCACACTTCTGCTGGTGTCGTGCCCTGCGACTTAATTAGCTGTGTGGCCTTGGGCAAGTCAGTGAACTTCTCTGTGCTCTGTTGTCTTCATAAGATGATTTTTGGGGAGGGTCTGAGCGAGCTCATTCATGCAGAATGGCCAGCAACGTGTGTGTTAAGCTTGCAACGAATATTAATTAGTGATTAATATCATGTTACTGCCCACTCCCTGAAAGCAACATGGTTCCAGAATTACTGTGAAAGAATCCCTTTCCCGTGGCTTATAGTAGTTGTGTTTAGAGCCAGGATGGTTTTATGTGGACAGTTTTGAAAAGTGTTGGAAACAGTGAATTTTCAGACAGGAAAGAAGTGGACATTTACAGGTGAGCGGCAACCCAAACAGTGAAGTTGAAGCTCTTTTTCTTATACATGTTTATACCCAAAACTCTGTTTGGATGGTTTTTAGATGGTGGACTCTGCGACTTCAGTAATGTCTTAGCCTATTTAGTTATTCCTCACGTCCCAGGAGCGCTGGGACACTGTGTTATATTCCTGGAGTACCTCTGGGTTGTAGCAAAGAGTTGCTTATAAGGGCTTGTTGTCTGAGCCAAAGTCTTTGGTTCCTGGAGGCCATCACCCCCTTTCTGTGCATGATCACCCAGGGAAAATCAAGCTCCTTGCAGAACATCTAAAACACACGTGTTGTTGGTCACAAAGGAATCTGGGCAAATAAGAGGACAATCAGTTAAAAATATCTCTATTCCTGAAAGAAAGACTTCAAGGCACATATCCTATTAACAGTATGTGCACCATTGATAGCAAGTGTCTGAAGCCAGGTTGTCTGGATTTAAATTCCAGATCTTATAAACGGTATCATCTCGGGTAAGTTACTTAGCCTCTCTGAGCCTCAGTTTTCTCATCTGCAAAATGGGGACAATGGTAGTACCTGCTTCATAGGAACAGTATGGGGATGAAATCCACATGTGCAAAGAATTTAGAAAACTCTGTAAACAATAGTTATTTTTATGCAATTTGAACATGTCCCCACAATGAACTACAATTTTGGAGCTGATTTAAAAAAATAGGGCAACTTGGAGGTAAGAAAGGTAACAGAGTTTGGCAACATTTCCCCCTTGCTATTTCCCTCTCAGAGGATAAAATACGAGTAACGTGTTTCGTCAAGGAGCCACTGGGTAGAAATAAAGATGACTGAGTCCTGCTATGTCTCGGCTAAGACAGAAAAGGCATTTTATCTGAGGTTGGAAAGCATTTTGTGAACTTCGTGTTCCCTTGAGCTTAAGTAGGTGTAATAAGTCTTAAGGGGGACTGGGAGAATTTTTGACACCCCCAGGGCCTCTGTGTTCTCAGCACAGAGCCGAGCTGGCATTCTTCTTGAATGAATTCAGCATTCCGGTCATTCCTCAGACCACGCCTAAAGCATTTCTTGAATGAGTCCTGAGGGTCTGACGAGAAACTCCCACTTAGTCCCCAGGGCGAGAGTTCTGTGCTGAGAACCCACTGGTCCTGACATTCTAACATTCTGGGTTTGACTTTGTGTGAATGGTTACAGGAGGCACACCATGGGACACTCATCTTTCCCTGGGGGCTGGATTGGGGCCGTGGCTCCCACGATGGTGTTGGCTCCCAGGGCTAATCAATGCTAGTCGGGGAGCAGGTGGCAGATTGATCCAAGAGCCCCTCCAAGGCATCAGAGCAGAGGAAGGTGCACTAATCCCTGGAAGTTGGACGTGTGCTAAATATCTTTGTAAATGCCACTCCAGCAACGCCTTCTGAGGACTCAGAGCAGACTGGTAGCGCTAGGGGAGTTTGGGGACAACTGGGGTTCCATCTAAATTTGTAATCCCAGAATCGCGATCCAACACTTCTGATGACCGACGAGGCGGGGAGTCTCACTGATGTAGAAATCACAGCATTGGTTTAGCAATCGTTTGACCGGCTCCCTCTTTAAAGGTGGACATCCTACAGAAGGTACTTGGGGGAAGAGCAGGAGCCGATCAGGCCCTGTGAGTCCTGGCTTGGGCTTTGCTCCACCTCAGAAGGGAGGGGTGCGGGGCAGGGGATTGGGCGTGGGGGTGGCGGCGGGAGGAAGACAAAATTTGGTTTGGGGACAAGTGTCTGTCTTGGCCAGCACAGCCCTGTTTCCTCCCTCTCGTGCACTTAGCCAAGGGCTTCCGTGAAATCTACCTCCGCCTTTGCCCCTTCACACCTGGGGGCTTCTCTCGCCTTTGCCTCCACCCTCTCCTGGCCTTACTCTTCGTTCTGTGAGAGACTTGGATCCCCAGCCTCCTCTCTGCCTGCCTCCAGACTCTCTCACTTCTCAACCGCCTGCATCGCCCTCTCCCTTCTTCTGAGCCCTACAGGGTCGGTCCAGGCCCAGCACCTCCGCCCCTCAGCCCAGACCTCAGCCCCACTCCCCTCATAGGGGTGGGGGAGGCCAACGTTCCGGATCCTCCCAGTACCCACTCTAGGCCACACCTGAGCCCCGGATGAACCCAAGAATGAGCTGGAGCCGTGAGAGGGCTTTGGACCTGGCATGGTCTGCCTGGTCCTGCTTGCGTTCATCAGCTCAAAAATTCCACACACTGGAGGTGGGGGGTGGGGGGGAGTTTAACCAACAGAAATGAATTTCTCACAGTTCTGGAGGCTAGAGTCTGAGATACAGATACCAGAACGGCGGGGGGCGGGCGGGGGGGGGCGGTTCTGATGAGCACCCTCTTCCGGGCTGGCATAGAGCTGCCCTCTTGCTCTGACTGTACATATGGTGAGCTAGCTCCCTGCTGTGTCTTCTCATAAGGGCACTAATCCCATCACGAGGGTTCCGTCCTCATGGCCTCATTTAACCCCAAGCACCTCCCAAAAGCCACATCTGCAAATACTGTCACATCGGGGGTTAGGGCTTCAACAGATAAATGTTAGGGGGACACAGTTCAGTCCATAGATTTCCCTAAATGTAGAAGTCATCGCAGCCTAGATGTGGCCGGTGGAGGTGTATACGGACGGGCCCACTGGTTAAGAATCCAGGATTTGCAACACTCTGTTGAGGCCACGTGTGAGTATTTATGAGCCCGGGCTCAAGAGTTACTGCCTGGGGTCAAGTCTTGGCCCTTCTCTTCACTGGGCACATTTCTTATCTTCTACCTGCCTCAGTTGCTAGACTTGTAAAGTAGGAATAATAATAGCACCTACCTTGCTGGGTTGGGTCAAGATGAAATGAGATAATACACATTAGGCTTTTATAACAGTGCCTGGCACTTAGCAGTTGCTTAGTAAGTGTTCATTCTTTCTACCCTGAGGTCTGTATTTTGTCAGACGCAAGTCATTCTTGGTCATGAATTTGAAAGTAGAATCAGGCTGCCTGCCCATTTCAGAGAAGATGGGGTCAAACGGAATCTTAGTGCAGATTCCTGAGCTTATGTTAAGAACCAGGCTCGGGATGCCTGGGCGGCTCAGGCAGTTGAGCATCTGACCCTTGATTTCGGCTCAGGTCACAGTCCCAGGATCGGGCAACCTGAGTTGTACTCCCCGCTGAACGTGGAGCTTGCTTAAGATTTTCCCTCTCTCTCTCTCTCTCCTTCCCCCCTTCTCCTTCTCCTCCTCTCTCCCCTCCCCCCTCATGCACTCACGTTCTCTCTCTGTCTCTCAAATTAAAAAAAAAAAAAAAAAAGCTAGACTCCAGCTAAAGACATTGGCTCTTCCAGGATGGGTGCAAGACTATATGTGAAGCTTGGGGGAAGTTCTTTAGTCCAGATCTTGATGCTTTAACTCCTTTCTGAGCCATTTCAGAGCTCAGAGATGTTAGTCATGTCTAGCAGCTTGCTCCCACAAGGCCTTGCGCTTGCTCTTCCTTCTACCTGGAATGTTCTCTCTCCACAGAGCCCGTTGGCTCGTTCTCACGTCTGCTCCAACTCCTCTGATCACTAAGACCTTCACTGACTGGCGACCAATGGCACTGCCTGCCCCTAGCATGTCCTGCCTTGCTTACCTTGCTTTATTTTCCACACAGCCCATGGCATAATGTGTGTGTGTTTGTGTGTATGTGCATATATATGTATATTTAACAGCTTTGCTTAGGTGTCATTGACACACAATGAACTCTACATGTAAAGTACATGTTCACCTTGGTCTGCTTTGATGCATACACGCACCCATGAAGTCATCACCACCAAGATGAATGTATCTGTCACCCTCAGACATGCCCTCAGTGGGCGCCTTTGCAGTCTGGCCCTCCTGCATCTCTGCCCACCCATCCTCACATAGCAGCCCGTCTGCCTTCTGTCCCTGGAGACTAGTTTGTCTGTCCTAGAATTTTATATAAATGAGATCACAGAACATGTACTCTTTTGTATCTGGCTTCTTTCGCTCCACATACTTATCTTGAGAATCACCTGTGTCCTTTGGTGTGTCAATAGTTCATTCCTTTCATTGTGGAACAGTTTTTGGTTTTTGTTGTTAGTGTTTCATTGTTTCGATCCACCAGAATTTGTTACTCCATTGAAGGTCTGAGCCCCAGATTTCAACCTTTCTCTCCTTTCTTCCCTGAAACAGGTCATAAAACTTCTTTTTATTTTTTTAAAAATGTTTAATGTTTTATTTATTTTTGAGAGCAAGAGAGACAAAGCACGAGTGGGGGAGGGGCATAGAGAGAGGGGGAGACTCAGAATCCCAAGCAGGCTCCAGGCTCTGAGCTGTCAGCACAGAGTCCGACGCGGGGCTCGAACTCACAGACCGCGCCTGAGCCGAAATTGGATACTTAACTGACAGAGCCACCCCGGCACCCCAGGTCATAAACCTTCTATGTGAAAGGTGCATTTCCTGTGCCAGGGGGAGGAAAGACACTTTTGTCACTAGAGACAGGGAATTTGGGGCCAAAAAATCCATACAAACAAACCTTGCAAAACTCCTTCTTACCTTCCTAGGTACTTCTTCGCCATTTGCTACCCGTAGCCCAGACCCCGTTGTCTTACCAATTCTTCACAAACTTACCAGCTGTCTGTCTAAGAGGTATAAAGGGTTCATGCTCTCGTCCCTTCTTTGGGTCTCCATTCTCTTGGGAAGGCTCCCTGTACGTGTAAAAATTCAATGAAATGTGTATGCCTTTCTCCCGTCAATCTGTCCTTGTCACTTTAATTTTCAGACCCATCCAGGGACCCTAACAGGGTCGAGGAAACTTTTTCCTTCCTTGCAGAACCATCCCACGGGCAGCCGTATGAACGTGGGGCCATGATTGGAATTACTGTGGCTTCTTGGTGGTCAGCCAGCTGTTACTTTAGAGGCCTTGCTATTTAAGTGGATCGTGCAGACAGGAAATAATTGTTAAGCCCCCTCTTCCCCCCCATTTCCCCCCTTACCCCCTATCCCCCCCCCCCCCCCCACAGGACATGTAGGGAGAAGCCACTATGCCAGCAGCTTCTGTGGCTGTTTGAGCTCCAGGAGTCGGAGCTTCTAATCATTACGTGGCCACCCCCTTTCGGTCCTTGTCATTTCCCATTCTCTGGGTTGCCACCCCAGTATGTATGTGTGTGGGGGGGGATTCTTCCTCCTCCTCAGCCCAGCCCAGGCTCCCCACAGCCTGGGGCTGCTCCTCGCATGTGCCCTGTGGCTCCCTGCTTTCCTCCCGGCTGCACTCGCTCACCCCCAGGGTCCCAGGCGAGGGAGAGCGGCAGGCAGAGGTGTAGTGAGGCAGCCCAGGGAAATGACAGAGCGGGACCTAGCAAGCACCAAGCCTCCGGCTGAAGGGCAGCCAAAGAGACGCGATCACACTGTGATGGTTTCTTCCCTGACCACGGGTCTCCCAGGCAGCTTTGAGAGAGAATTTCTCGGGTCTGGTTTCGTGCATTCCCCCTGCCTGGGTCCAGCCGTTGGGTTTTGTTTTTGCTTTTGTTTTTGTTTTCCTTTTAAAGCAAAACCAGCTCCAACACCCATATTGCTCCTGCGGGGGCAGTTTGCCAGGCATTTAGTGGGAACTCAGCTCAAACTGAGCAGCAAGTCAAGTGACAGTTGATCCTGTTTCTGAGAATTTAATAAGGGGACTTTCACCCTCTAGAGATTGTAGAGTCCTCAAGCTGGCACTGACTCATGGACCTTGTCCCGTAAAGTTGATTTAGAGCAGCCACAGTCCCCGGAGCGTGTTAGACAGCCTGAGTCCCAGCCCTCGACGGATTCCGCATTTTAACAAGGTCCCAGGCGATTCCTGTTCACAGTGACACACAAGGAGCCCGGCCCTGTGGATCATCCTGCTCCTGGCTCTCATTTACATGTGACGAACTCCTTAAAAAATGCTGGTGCTCAGGCCCTACACTTCAGAAGGTCTGACTTAATTGGTCCAACCCAATTGGTTTTCACTTTATAGATCACCCAAGGCCCAGAGAGATCATGGGACTCATTCTCAACAACTGGTTAGGAACAAAGCTAGGATTAGAAGCCAAAAATTCTAGGGGCGCCTGGGTGGCTCAGTTGGTGAAGTGTCAACTTTGGCTCAGGTTATGATCTCGATGCTCGTGGGTTCGAGCCTTGCATCAGGCTCTGTACTGACACCTCAGAGCCTGAAGTGTGCTTAGGATTCTGTGTCTCCCTCTCTCTCTGACCCTCCCCTGCTCTCTCTCTCAACAATAAACATTAAACTTTTTTTTTTAATTTTTTTTTTAAATTTTTTATGTTTTATTTATTTCTAGGAGAGAGAGAGAGAGACAGCGTGAGCAGGGGAGGGTCAGAGAGAGAGGGAGTCACAGACTGAAACAGGCTCCAGGCTCCGAGCTGGCAGTCAGCACAGAGCCCGACGCGGGGCTCGAACCCACAAACCGCAAGATCATGACCTAAGTGAAAGTCGGACGCTTAACCGACTAAGCCACCCAGGCGCCCCTAAACATTTTTTTTAAAAAAGAAAAAGAGGCCAAAAAATCTGTGTCCTGGAACCCATGGGTCATATTATATTACTCACTGCGTTTCCCTCTACCATGGTCTTCCTTCTAAGACAGAATCTACTACCATATGAGCTGGAGTATAACTCAAAAAGCAGTGATCATGAGGACTGTCTTCAAAAATAAAGATTAACGGAGGGCCTACTGTATGCCAGGGCTGATCAAGACCTTGGGGACCCAATAGGGAGCACAGTGAAGTCCTGATCTCATGGGACAGGGATAGAGGAAGAGTCATACATTAGCCATACCAGCAAAGTCAGTAGTTTTAGGTGACAAAGAATAAAGGGGAGGAAGGGGGTCTCAGGAAGGGAGGTGTCTCTGCTGAGCTATGAGCAGAGGTGTGAAGGGTAAGAGGGGAGAGGGGTGGGATTGCGCTGGGGAACAGTGCTCTCAGAGGGACGATTAGGGGCACAAGAGAGCTGGAGATGGGAGCCTGCCAGGTCACTGCGGCTGCAGAAGACACGGGGCAGAGTGGGGAACAGCCACAAGCAGCAGCAACGCCATAATCCAGACAAGAGATGGGGTGGCCCGATCCAGCGTGGTCCTGGATCCATCTGTCAGGCGTTGCTGCTGGACTGGACGCAGAAGGGGGGAGAGAAATGGACTCGGAGGCGTGCCCCCCGAATGATGGGGAGAACAAAACTGCAAGTTTTTTTTTGAGATAAGGAGCAGGTTTGGACAGGAATGTCCGGAGTTTGGTTCAGGGCATGCTGGGTGTTTGATGAGTTAGCGGTGCTTGTCTTTCAGAATTCTAAGCTGACTCGCTTTCCTGAAAGAGTCTCTGGGTCCTGCAGGGCTTGCTGGTGTGTTTTCCTCGGTCCTGCTCTCAAGCTGCCATGTCTGTCATAGACAGATTTACAACTTAATGTAGGAGCTTTTCTATTGTCCCAATGTACCTTGAGATTTCTGGACACATTCTGGGCATTGTGCTAGCTTAGATGGGGCATAGGGACCATTTCCAGCTATGCTTGAGTTTTCTTTTGATAAGAAGGTTTAGTTGTCTGTTAACTAAGCCTGATGGTAATAATGCTGTAGGCTTTTTTCCTTTCTGAAGTCCATTTGCTCATTTCTTTTCTTTTTTTTTTCTCATTTCTTATTTAATGAATAGCTTGTCAACCTGCATTGCTCCCAGAGATTTAAAAGGCTATCAAAAGCTTAGCACTTCTGTGTCCAAATAGAGCCAAGAAATCATGCCTGATACACACCCAGGGCCAATATACTTCGTCTTCCATCAACCTACCAATTCCGCTACCTCCTTCTGATCGTACAAGAGCTAACATTCATTTAGGTGCCTCTGGGCTCCCCTTTAGAATCACCAGGAAAGCTTTAAAAAAATACCCATGGCAAAGCCCTTCACCCTCAAGATGCTGCTTGATTGCTTTTTTTTTTTTTTTGGTAGGGCCCTGACACTGGTAGTTTCCCCTCCTTTAAATACTTCATTTTTAAAGAGCATTTTAAGAGTCCATTGCAAAAATGAGCAGTAAGTACAGTTTCTATATCTGCCCTTGACCCCCAACCTCTAATGCACAGTCTCCCCCACTGTCAAAACCCTCCCACTGGAGCGGTAAGGTTGTTACTATCAGTGAGCCTATGTGAGCCGTCATCATCACCCAGAGTCCGCGGCTTACATTACGGCCTACTCTTGGTATACAGTCGATGCTTCTGGATGAACGTGTCATGACATGTATTCACCATGATCGTATCCTACAGAGTAGTTCGCTGCCCTAAACAATTCTCTGGCCCTGTGTTTCTAAGAAGCATCCCAACTGACTGTAATGTTCGGCCAGAGCCGAGACCTGCTGACTCAGTGCTTACTGTGTGCCGGGCCCTGCTCTAAGCACTTTCATTAATTACCTGCCATGGTCTTCATGTCATCCTCTGGTGTAGGTACAGTTATTGTGCTTTAGTAGCTTGTCAGCGTCACACAGGGAACAGGCAATGTATGAACCCAGGCAGTCTTCCTGCGATGCCTGTCTCTTAGCCCCTGTGCTGTCCTGGCTTTGCAATCCGCCCTCCCATCTGCTCAGAATTGCACTTGGGTGGAGGAGAAAAGTAGAATTTCCACTGCTGTCCGCCCGTGGGCCACGCTCCTGAGCAGAACTCAGTGCAGTGCCTTTCAGTCCACGGCTCCTGTCCTTCAGGGCCCTCTCCCCACCAGCTCGCTTCTTTCCTGTCCCTTATGCATGACCTGCTAGTTCCAGCTCTGGTACATCTGCCAGGAATGCCCCCCCCCCCCCGCCCTTCCCCACCAGCCAAAATTTAATCCTTCCCCCTTGTGCTCAAGTTCCACGCTCCTGGCCCGTTTGAAGATCTGGGCTACCCTGACCTCTCCCCTCCTAGCACCAGAAGCACTCCCTGCCTCGATTGTGCCTTTTGGGATTCAATGATGCTAGAGTTTGCAAATTGCACACTATTCCCTGTTTAACACCGGAAAGTCTTATCTCTCTGCAAAATTGGCAGTTCCTCTGGGGAAGGAAACAGGTCTTAGACCATCAATTTCTTTCCCTTTTCTCAAGTCTTACACACTGAGCTGGGACTTCATATTGGTGTAGGTTGAATAGGACACATGGGAAGATGCAGTGTCCCTGCTCAAGCAGGGGCCACAGGGCACGTCATGTATGGAGAGCGGGTGCATCCATCCTCACCCTGGTGCACTGTGCGTGTGTGGTGAGCATCCTACAGAATGGCTTCCATTCCTCCCTAAATGGCTGCTTTGATCTGATTATCAGGGAGTCTCATTTGGTCACTGAGGTCCAAACTTCTCAGTCTGGAGTGGAAAGTGTCCCATGATCTGGGCCCTGCCCAACTCCTGGTGGGTGACCATACCTCCTGATTTACCTGAGTCAGTCTCAGTTTCCCTGAAATGTCCCTAGTTTCTGCCTGTGGTCTCAGTGTATTAATACTGTCCCTTTTCATTCTCTAAACTGTCCTGTTTACACCATAAATAAAGCACTGGCCCTATCTTTGAGCCCACAACTCTCCCAGCATCTCACCTCATGGCTGCCCCTCCTGCCTGGAATGACCGGCCCCCTCCCCAACCCCAGGCATATACCAACTTTCCTGCCAAAGTCCTGCTGTGTATTTCCTGGGCCTGTTTCAGCTTTTCAGTACCCAGGAAACCTTCCTTCGTTATCTTGCGTCCTCTAACTTGAATCTCCATAATTGGTCAGATTTTTAATGACACTGAACATACACTGTCCCTCATTGTAGCTGATGGTATAGATATATCATTTCTCCTATTGGATGAGAAGCTCCTAGGAAGGGCCTAGGAATTTACCACGTTTGTCTTCTACTTGGAGGCCAACATGGTGCCTTATACACAGCAGGCATTTCTTATAATTTTTTAACTGTGTGACTTAAGGGAGTCACATCTCTCGACCTCGGTTCCAACGTCAGTAAACTAGATCATTTCTGTATCAGTGAGGGTCTAACCAGGAAGACAAAAGCTATTTTCAAGCATGAAATGCGGGGTTGTATAGGTAACTGAGCCAAACAGGGGTCGCCCAGAGATTCGCGTCGGCAGGAAGCCCCCATCCCCTGGGCTGCTCAGTCCAAGGGAGGCTGCAGGACTACCTGTTCTGGGTCACAGAGCAGAAGGGGTGTATGCAGCCTCTTAGAAGTGCCATCTGAGGCTGGCATTTCCCTTCTTCCTGCTCTCCAATCTCCTGCCTCCTTGTGCCCAAATGCAGCAGTAAGCCCGAGGTTCTGGGCTCCTGGGAGACACAGCCCCAAGGGTTAGCTTAGAGAGACAGAGCACAGCAGGGAAGGGTAGGAGGGGGAGGCAGACAGGCCCCGGAGGGACACAGCTCCAAGTCCCCTTACAGTCTTCAGACTTCTGGTTCATTAAATCTGTTGGCTCAGTAAGTAACTTGGTAAATGGGCATGGAAACTCCTCATCAGTTTGGAAATGTACCGAGCTGCTTGTAGAAAATACGATTAAGAAGTTCTGCATGTTGGGGGACCTAGGTGGTTCAGTCGGTTCAGCGTCCCACTTCGGCTCAGGTCATGAACTCACAGCTTGTGAGTTTGAACCCTGCATAGGGCTCTGTGCTGACAGCTCAGAGCCTGGAGCCTGCTTCCGATTCTGTGTCTCCCTCTCTCTGCCCCTCCCCAGCTCATACTCCATCTCAAAAATAAATAAACATTAAAAAAAATTAAAAGAAGTTCTGTGTGTTTCTAGTATTAGAATTCTTCCATCTCTATAACAAACATAGCTTTGGGGCATGAAAGAAAACCCAAGCCTTTCTTACTCCTTTAGTTATCCTGAATAATTCTGTCAATAAAATTGATAGTAGCAGTTAGGCAAGTAATACAATACAGACACTTTGTGTAAGAAAATATTTTGACCTTCACCTGGTGCGATGATGACAACAGGACATGGATGTCATCACATAAGTATTTATTGAGCGGAGTGCTCTCCCTCCTCCCTGCGGCATGGGGAGACGAGGCTCAGAAAATCCACAGGGTAGGGAGGGAAGGGGGGGATTCAGAGGCCTCCCCACCTCCACATTCCTGGCGGCACCAATGAAGATGCAGACATTTTGTTCCTAGGTCTTGTTTTCCTCCACTGGGAAGTGGAGAACATGGTAAACTAGAACCGTCCCTGAGATCCAGAGAGGATTCCACATCTCCCCTCTAGCCAATAACTTGAGCTTCGTCTCCCACAAACGCTGTCTTCAGGGCGTCTGGACAGATGGCATGGTTTGAGCTGCAGGAATTTTAATTTTGTTGGGAGAGCTTTCTGGGAAGCAGGGGAATGACCTCCAGGAGACAAAAGGAAGAAGAGAAGCAACCTGAACCTGGGAAATCCACACGGGAGTAAGTCATTCGGTTTTACTTGTGTCAGTGGGATAGTGAATGAATAGATGTAGGAAGTAATGCATGTGAAAACCTACCACCTGAGGGTGCAGTAATGGTGGGGATTGAAATGTAGAAATTTAAAAGAATATCAGGGACACCTGGGTGGCTGAGTCAGTTAAGCATCTGGCTTAGACTCAGGTCATGGTCTCATGGTTCGTGAGTTCAAGCCCTGCATTGGGCTTTCTGCTGACAGCGCAGAGCCTGCTTGGGATTCTCTCTCTCTCTCTCTCTGTCTCTCTCTGTCTCTCTATCTATCTCTTACCTTGCCCCTCCCCTGCTGTGCTCTCTCCCTCTCTCTCAAAAATAAATAAACATTAAGGGCGCCTGGGTGGCTCAGTCAATTGAGCATCCGACTTTGGCTCAGGTCATGATCTTGTGGTCTGTAAGTTCAAGCCCCACGTCAGGCTCTGTGCTGACAGCTCAGAGCTTGGAGCCTGCTTTCGATTCTGTGTCTCCCTCTCTTTCTGCCCCTTCCCCACTTGCACTCTGTCTCTCAAAAATAAATAAATGTAAAAATAGATAAATAAACATTAAAAAGAGAAAAGGAAAGGAAAGAAAAGAAAAGAATATCAGGTCTAATAGGTCTGTTGTGCTGGTAACTAGAGAAACAAAAATGATTCCTGGTCTTCTTTTTTGCAACTGTTACAGTCTATTCCCCAAACCCCTATTTTCATATTCAGTTTTTGAAGATTTTATTTTTAATTAATCTCTACACCCAATGCGGGACTTGAACTTACAACCCTGAGATCAAGTGTCGCTGCTCTACTGACTGAGCCAGCCAGGCATCCCTGTGCTCTTATTCTGATTTGCCCTGTGCTCTTAGTTCTCACTCACATTTATAACCTTTGTTCCCAAAGCACAAAACCATCCCAAGTTGGCGAGATCCCCAGGCACTTCTAGGGTTAGCGCCCCCTCCTGCACTGTTGGACCTAACCTTCTTCTGCCCAAAATTAAATCATGTAGACCTAGGTACTGGGCATTAAATCAGAATCTCTAGGGGGTGGGATCCAGACATAGGTTCTTCTTTCTCTTTGTAAATCAGGAAATTGAGGCCCAAAGAGATTAAGTCATCTGCCTAACAGAGCACCTAAATGATCATACTGAGCAAAATGTCAGCCCACCACATTCCCGCCCATTTTCCAGAGCGCAAGAGTACCTCTCAGCCAGGTGTCTTCCTGTGAGAGAGTTTCTGTGTGCATTTTAAAGCCTCCCTTGGTGAAGAGCTTTAAGTACTGGTTTTCAAAGTGTGATTCTTGGACTCCTAGGGATCCCTAAAGAACTTTCAGAGGATCCACAAGATCAAAACTATTATCACAAAAGTACTGAGACAGGATTTGTCTTTTTCACTGTGTGGACATATGTGGCGATGATAAAAAGCAATGGATGTTAAAACTGTTGGTGGCTCAGCATGAATCTAGGCAGTGGTCCCAACCTCTACAACTTGTCAGGGAATTCTTCACCGCCATACAGCCACAGTTCAAAACAAACCAAAACCCCAAAAATTTAACCTGATAATGTTTCTGGTGCATCAGTAAAAATTGTTAATTTCACTAACTCTTGATGCTCTGTAAGGAAATGGGAACGATGCCCTGAGCACCTCTCCTGTATTTCCTTGAGATGCTAGTCATCTTGAAGGAAAGCACCTGGATGATTGAGTTGCAAGCTGAACTAGCCACTTTTTCATGGAGTACAATTTTACTTGAAAGAACAATGGACAAATGATGGTAATCCAGCCTTGGATATTTGGGAAACATTGTTTGAAAATAAACAAAGTAGGCCTGTAGCTTCAGGGAAAACTGATAGGATCTATTGCTTGTGATAAAAACCCAAACTTTTTTAAAAGGCACAAACTTCCAGTTATAAAATAGGTAAGTCCAGGGAACGTAAGATACAGTGTGGTGACTCTGGCTAATAATACTGTCTTGTATATTGGGAAGTTGCTAAGAGTAGATCTTAAAAGTTCTCATCACAAGAAAAAGAAATTTGTAACTCTGATTGGTGATTGATGTTGATTAGACTTGCTGTGATCTTTTCTTAACATATACAAATATTGAATCATTATGTTGCACACCTTAAACTAATGTAATGTTATATGTCAGTTACACCTCAATTTAAAAAAAAATCCAAGCTTTTAAACTGTCATTGCAGTCCCTTCTCTGAACTAAGGACTTCCGCTTTCTTCAGATATTCTTTCTGCCTCTTTCCTCTTTATGGGATGTCCTTCATTTACACGTTGGGAGCTTGGTGATATCCCAGGTCTCTCAGATTCTGTCTACTTTTCTCCATTCTTTTTCTTTCTGTTCTGGAGACTGGATAATCCCAATCACCTTCAAATTCATTGACTCTTTATTCTGTCTGCCCACATCTGCTCTTGAGCTCTCCAGTGAATTTTTCATGTCAAAAGTTTTCAACTTCAAAATTTCTATGTGGTTCTCATTTATAATTTCTGTGTTTTTATTGAGACATTGTTCTCATACCTTCCTTTAGTTCTTCAGACAGTTTTTTTAGTTCTTTGAACATACTTAAAATAGCTAATTTAAAGTCTCTCTCCAACAAGTCCAGGGGCAGTTTCTATTGACTGCTCCCCCCCTCCCCCGCCATGTATGGGCCATGCTTTATTCTTTCTTTGCATGTCTAGTAATTGCTGTGTGAAAACTGGGCATTTTAAACAATATAATATGGCAACTCTGGAAAGCAGATTCTCTTCTTTCCCCGGAACTTGTTTGTTTAGTGACTTTTCTGAACTAATTCTTTAAAATCACTATTCTTTGTTGTTTGTGGCTACTGAAGTCTCTGCTGAGTTAGCTTAGTGGTCAACTAATGATGGGACAGAGGTTTCCTTAGATCCCGGGAACCAATAGGTCTCCCAGTTTTTGTTGAGGGGCTCTGTGCACATATTGGGGCATGCCTTCAACACTCACCCAGGAAGTGAACAACTCTGTCTTAGCCTTCACTTTCTGCTGGCACAGAGCCTTCAGGTCAGTTAGAGCTGAAAGCTTAATGTCTTCTGGCGATGCTCACAGCCATATACATGTGCATGTCCTTCTATATTCCCAGGAACGTGTTGAGCTTTAGTTCTTTCCTTCTTACTTTTCTTCTTTCCTTCTTACTTTCTTTCCTTCTCTCTCTCTCTCTTTCTTTCATCTTAAGTAGGCTCCATGCCCAATGTGGGGCTTGAAGTCATGACCCCAAGATCAAGAATCACACGCTCTACTTACTGAACCAGCCAGGCACCCCATCTTGGAGCTTTTCAATGCCCCCTATGCATATCTCATTCTCTAACTTTCCTTTTTAATCTTTTTGATTAGCCTATTGTTCATCTTACCCGTTATCCAGTGCCTCAGGCTGCCACGATGATAAACAGTTGCCTCTGAATTTTTTTCTAACAAATGCCTCAGGGAAAATGTTGTTCACACTAAAGTGTGAGTCAGATCATGTAAAGACAGTCTTGTGAGTATGATCTTTCAGGGAACCTTCAGACAGGTCACATAATAGCAGTTCCCTGGGAATGAGGCTTTGGAATTGCTCCAACCCTGTTCTACCTTTTCCAGTGGCTTCTAGACTGCTGATTTTTGCCATGATTCTGAATGCTGGCTTACAGGTCTACTGTTGAGGTGTGGATGAGGGGTAGGACAAGGAAAAGTTAAGACACTAGGAAATTGGCTGTTCTTAATGAGATTCAGTCATTTTTCTTGAATAAATGACCCTCAGGTTGTCTTTGGTTAATTTTCAGAATTCTGAAAAAGTTGATTCGGAAAATTCTGCCAGTGTTTTTATCGCTTTTATGGAGGAGAAAATTTTCAGAGTCTTTACTCTGCCATTTCACTGATGTACACTGCCCTTCTGCTGTTACCAAGCAACCGAGCACAGAATTGACTTACATCATTATGATAAATTAATATTTATCTAATATATATTAGTTCCCTAACTAGAAATTTCAAAAAAACTTGTATCCTTCATCAAGGGTTTGACTGTTTCCCCAATACTTCCCAACTATTCTGGAAAGATTGCTTGTAATATAACTGAATTGTGATTTTTAAAAAAAAAACTGTATACTGAAATGTGTTGATATTTGAAGATCTCATGAAAAGAGTTCTTCCAAATGAGCAATACATGATGTTACAAAATCATGTATGGGTAAAAATGAATGTGAAACATAATATAGACCATTGGATTTTTTTGTAACTAGTTGATAGGCTTTCAGATTCCACATTGCAACCACTTCTCTGTACAGTATCAGAGAAGAAATCTGCAATATATGGAAAGACCATTAAAATACTCCTTCCTTTTCCAAGTATATATCTGTATGAGGACAGATTTTCTTCATATATTTCAACCAAAACAATGTATTGTATCCAATGAATGTAGAAGCAAAAAAAAAAAAAAAAAAAAAGACCAGCTGTCTTTTATTAAGCCAGATATTAAGTGTGTGAAAACATGTAAAGCAATGCCACTCTTGTGAAATTTTACTTTGTTTCAGTAAAAATATGGGTATTTTCATAAATACATGTTATTTATACTAACATGGAATGGGTTTATTTTTGTTATTTTTTAAAAAATGTTATTTTAGAGAAAGAGAGGGTGCAAGTAAGGGAGAAGGGCAGAGGCAGAGAGAGAGAGAGAGAGAGAGAGAGAGAATCCCAAGCAGGCTCCACACTCAGCACAGAACCTGATATGGGGCTCAATTCTGTGACCCTGGGATCATGACCAGAGCCGAAATTAAGAGTTGGATGCTCAATCGACTGAGCCACCCAGAAGCCCCTATTTTTGTTATTTTTTAAATGAATACATGTTTCAACATTTCTCAGTTTTAATTTTAATATGGTAAATAGTGATAGATATATAACCCCCATAAACAAACATTCTTGGCAGACTTCCGTTGTTTTTGAGAGTGTAAAGGGGTCCTGCCGCCAAAATATTTAAGAACCTCTGGCCTAGACCAACCCAGGGAGCTCAAGCCCAGAGGAAGCCCCATCCACTTAAGGTCACATGTACCTCTTTTTCTTTAAATGGAAACGATTAATTTAGAAAGAACGTAGAGTATTCCAGCAAGACTTTCATAGCAAGTGGAAGGAATGTGGCTGCTTCCTTCAGCCAAAAGGAAAGACAGGCAGGCAGGGAACGCAATTAATTGTTCAGGAAATTTCTTCCGGGATGCTTTTGAATTCCTCTCAAGTCACTGTGGGGCACACAGGTCACTCTGCCAGCATCTTGCAAAGATTCTAAAGCCCATCCCCACTCACACCATTTCAGCTGCCGTCACTGACATCCCCTCTTGGACCTTCTTTGCTCTTCCAGTCTCCACCGTACAACTTAGTGCAGAAGTGACTGACAAGTTTCTCGCAGCAATTGGGATTGTTTCCCCCATCGGTTTTTAAAAAATGTTTATTTATTTATGCTGGGGGGGGTGCAGAGAGAGAAAGAGAGGGAGAGAAAGAGAATCCCACGCAGGCTCCACAGTCAACATAAAGCCCGACAGGATGCTAGATCTCAGGAACCTGGAGATCATGACCTGAATTGAAATCAAGAGTTGGATGCTTAACTGACTGAGCCGCCCACGTGTTCCTCTTTTTTCTGCTTTCTTCCCTGGTCCTTTGACCTCTCTACCTTACTTTCCTCTCTTCCTTCCTGTTTTATTTTGTTTTGTTTTGTTTTTTCACGCAAGTCCTGGTACGTTCAGGGCAGGTAATTTCTCTGGCAGAGGGATCCTGGTCTGGATAAATCAGGAAATCCACCCAATTACTTAGGATTTTTGAGTAGCCCATGGTACTGTTTTATGCTCCTTGTAAATTCCTAGCTGAGGCCAGGCCTCCCAGAACTACTGGAAAAGAGGCATGCGGATAGTGGTGTGGGCCATGCAAAGCTCAAGAAAAGGCCCCTTTCTCTTCCTTCAGCCTTAATTCAGCTGAAATGAAGAGACTCAAGCAGAAGTAAAGAGGAGGAGGAGGAGGATGTCTCCAAGGGCAGGCCGAGGACAATTTGTAGCAGAATGTATTTGGGATCTTTAAAAAGAATTTTTTTAATGTGTATTTACTTTAAGCGAGAGCAAGCGAGGGGCGGCTGGGTGGCTCAGTCAGTTGGGCGTCTGACTTTGGCTCAGGTCATGATCTCACGGTTCGTGGGTTCGAGCCCTGTGTCGGGCTCTGTGCTGACAGCTCAGAGCCTGGAGCCTGTTTCAGATTCTGTGTCTCCCTCTCTCTCTGACCCTCCCCTGCTCACGCTGTCTCTCTCTCTCTCTGTCTCATTAAAAACGTTAAAAAATTAAAAAAAAAAAAAGGAAGAAGAGAGAGCAAGTGAGCAGGGTAGGGTAGAGAGAGAGGGAGACACAGACTCAAAGGCAGGCTCCAGGCTCTGAGCTGTCAGCACAGAGCCCGACGTGGGGCTCGAACTCACAAGCCCTGAGATCATGACCTGAGCCGAAGTTGGACACTCAACCGACTGAGCCACCCAGGCGCCCCTGCATTTGCGATCCTTAAAAGCAGATTCTCAGGACTTTTACCCTCAGATTCTGATTCAAGAATTATAAATAGAGTTTCCTGGTCATTCTTCTGCACAGTTTGTGAGAACCAGAGGTAATCTGACCTTAGCACTTTCACATCCTTTTTTTTAAATTGAGTTATATTTAACATACAACATTGTGTATGTTTTAAGGTGTACTGCATATTGATTTGATGCATTTATATTACAATACAAGTGCCACGCAGCAGTAGCTAATACTTCTATCACATTACATACTTATCATTTTTGCACTTTTGTATTCTTTTTTCAAAAAAATTTTTAATGCTTGTTTATGTTGAGAGAGACAGAGCATGAGTAGGGGAGGGGCAGGGAGGGAGGGAGACAAAGAATCCGAGGCAGGCTCCAGGCTCTGAGCCATTAGCACAGAGCCTGACACAGGGCTTGAACCCATGAGCGAGATCATGACCTGAGGCAAAGTCGGACGCACAACTGACTGAGCCACCCAGGCTCCCCTTTATATTCATTTTTTAAGTTTATTTATTTATTTTGAGAGAGAGGGAGAGGGAGAGAGAGAGAATTCCAAGCAGGTTCCTCACTGTCAGTGTGGAGCCTTAACTCATGAACTGGTGAGATCATGACCTGAGCCAAAATCAAGAGTTGGACATGTAGACGGCTGAGACACCCAGGAGCCCCAGAGCTTCTACATTCTTCTAGCATATCCATAACATAAAGTTTCTGCTTTACAAAGCCCATTCACATTGATTTTCTCACTTGACCCTCAGAATGACCTTGTGAAGTAGACAGGAGCAGGAGGTATCGTTGCCTCTAGAAAGTAACCTCAAATTTCAGTCTCCCCATGGAGTTGGCCAAGGCAAATCTGCATATCAGCTGTGGGTCCAGCTTGGCCACCCTCAGTCACACCTGAGTGGCTTTTCCTTGGGAACCAGATTACCAAAAAAAGCCAAGATATTAACAAAATTGGAGGTAGTGTACCGTTTTTGAAAATGAGGCATATGTGAGCACACAACTATTAAGGGCTTATGAGCACATATGAGCTTAGGGAGACAGAGGGGTGCCTTCAGTGAGATGAAAGAGAATAAGAAATCCTGTGTGCCATTGAATGTCTAACACTGACCCTTCTGGGTTAGATGTGTGTGCCCATTTTACACAGATCGGGCAAGAAGTATGTAAACATTGCTTCTAATTCTGAGCCAACCCACAGCTCCTGCCTTCTGAAAATGCTCATTCATTTCTACACCGGAGAATGCAGAGTGAGGCCAGCAATGTTACAGCTACACTGAGATCGAATGAGATCAATGTGTGCAAATTATGAAGCCTGTGTAACACGCTTTTACGGGGACCGCAGAACCTGGAGAAAGGCCCTAGTGGGAGAGGTCATCAAAACCTGCTGAGTCCAAGGCTCATTGGAGCTCCAAGTCAGGAAAGGGAGGGCGCACAGGAGCGCTGTCCCTCCTGGAGCAGGGAGAGCTGGCTCCGCCTGATCTAGGAGTCAGTTCTTTTCCCTGCTGGGCCAATGCCAAGCACCTGGCTTGGTCCGTGTAGGTCATGATGGCACATGGACATGGGCTTCGGGCCAGAGGGGTTCACGGGTACCGTCCTTCCTACACATAACCCCAGTGTGGTGCCTGTATAGCCTTCTGGCAAGAACCATGCCTTCTTAGCCTGGTCTTAAAAACAGTTACTGCTTATGCCATCCTGCTGCCTGAGGTCAACAAATTCTTCGTTACTTGTAGACAGTGTCTCACTCCAGAAAATGATCCTTTTTCAAATTCCCATAGCATAAAAAGGACTTAAAAGAAAAGCAGAGAAGGAGAAACTAGAATATAAGATATTTCCCCATTCGTCTGCGTAATTCTCAGCATTTTTCAAGTTGGGGTAAGACTGGGGCAAGTTTTAAGGGAACATGCCGAGCTTCCTGGATTCTCAGCTTGAGGGCAGCAGGGGCTCAGAAGCTGCTGGTCTCAGACCAGCAGCCCCTTTCCAGGGAGACCACAGATCTCCTTGAGCGTGCGGCAGAAACTATGGTCATTTTCTGTGCCACGTTTGAGGAACATTGGCATGCCCGTCCCAACACGGCCAACTTACCAAGTGTGTTCTCTTCATCCTAGCTGTACCCCAGGCGACGCCGCCGTTTACCAGATCTCTGCTAAAAACTGTTCTGGAATGATCTGCTGTTCTGCTTCCATTGAAGTCAAGTGCTCGGCAGAGAACCCACAGCCCTCTCCTGGCCCAAAAGATGGCAGGGACCCAGGTCAGAAACATGCAACAGAGTCAAGCATTCAGGAAAGAACAAACCAGCTTGATGAGCATGAACATCCTCAAAGGGGTGAAGAAAGTGTCTCCTCAGGTAGTACCGTGTCTGCTGACCGCCCCTCCTCCAAATTCGGCTGCTTATGCTCACCCCAGCTGTTGGCCAATAATGACACTGGTGGAGCCAGTTCTGAAAATCCCTTGGATGTTAAAGGAGCAAGGCACACCGAAGAGGCTTGTGATCTGGATAGCACAGAGGAAGTGGCAGATGGGTGGCTTTCCTCTAAATCAAGTAAGACTCCTGATCAGCAACATGTGTATTGCCACAGGACGGTGCATTGCAAAGGATCGAAGCCAGTGGATGGTGCCTTAAACAGCAATGGCCCTAATGAGGACGTCATACACTCTGGTCATCTGAACCCCAGAGTGCAGAAATACATTAGCATCAGCCTCCCGCTGTCAGAGGGCACCGCATCCATTCTTCCAGGTGGCGGGGCCACGACCAACCAGCAAGTCGGCTCACAGGTGTCCAGTGAAGACTCTGACAGTGACTATGAACTTTGCCCAGAGATAACCCTAACCTGCACCGAGGAGTTTTCAGATGATGACCTAGAGTATCTGGAATGTTCTGACATTATGACGGATTACTCTAATGCAGTTTGGCAGAGGAACCTGCAGGGGACTGGGCAGGTTTTTTTATTAGAAAGCAATGACGAAGAGATGGAATTCAGTTCATGTTGCCTGGGTGGGTGTGAGCATTTCCTCAGTGAAATGGGTTGTGGGCCTCGGGTGTCAGATGACGTGGGGCCCATGGATGCCACCACTGGCTTCTGTGGTAATCACTCACAACCCCAAGAAGTAGGGGTGAGGAGCAGCCAAGCCTCCACCCACAGTCCCTCATCCCTGCGAAAGGGGATGATTCTGACTTTGGGGCCTCACCAGGATGTCACAGCCACGGTGACAGACCAGGCGAGAGATAAACTACCCCCTGCTTCTGAGGCTGCTGAAAATGATTATCCCGGAATTCGGAGAGAAACCAGAGACAGCCACCCGGCAGGAGAGGAATTCACCAGTGACAATCTGCTAACCATGGATAAAGCAGTGACAGAGACGGCGATGAAGCACTTGTCTGGTGAGCTAGAAAAGTCGGGGGCGGACCAGTGGTTGGAGACAGCGGCCGAGGAAAAGGTAGCGGTCGGGGCTTCACTGAGCAAGAGGGGCTCCAAGGTACCTGCCAGTGCGAGGCGGCCAGGAACTAAAGGAAACCCCAAGAAGCCGAGCCCCGCCGTGAAAGAAAGCGCAACCAAAGGTACCCGTAATCTCCTCTATCCCAAAGAGCCTGTTAAGCACCCATTAACCCAGAGTGATAAAAGAGACGGTCCTTGTGCCAAAGCAGAAGCTGTCGATTGGAATTCCCAGTTCCGTGCAGGAGAATGTGCTCTTCCAGCCCAAGCGGAGCAAGAAGCAAAAACCCTGCAGGTTGCCCTGGGCTCACCCCCTCAAGGAGGGAGCTCAAGCTTTGAGGGAGAAGGGGTGTTGGTCAATCACCTATTTGAAATAAGCGGGGTTCCAGACTGCAGTGCTCATCCTCAGGTAAGACTCCTCTTTTTAAAAGTCACTAGATGAAAGGTATCTGCGCATGCGTGCACGAGTGCATATGTGTGTGTGCGTGTGCGTGTGTGTGTTTCTCTTCATTTCATCTTGATGATCACTCTACCACAATGGAAACCCAAAGAAGTCTCCCAGTGCCGTTAGGGTACTTGTGAATGACAGCTGCTGCTGGTAAGAAGGAAATCTGGTTTTGAAAAAAGGCCCAAATAAACCCTAAGCCATCCTAATTATAGCAAAAGACAGATAGGAGTAAGAGGCACTAATGGGATTCTGGACAGCTGGAAAAAGAAATTTGATATTTTGTCTACTGCATGTGTTTTACCAGGCAGTGTCCCTATTCAGAAAGTTCTGCAAGCAAATGTTTTGGGTGTAGACTTTAAAAGGGAAAAAAAAACTCACTTGAGTCAGTTTTCAGGAGCACTTTGAAAACGGGAAGTGATAGTTGGAATCAGAATTCATAGTAAAATCAGAGATTTCGGTGGTCTAAATGATTTGTAGGAATCGCTTAGTGGTGCGGGGGTAAGTTGGTTTTGTGTGCCCAAAAATCAAAGTAGATTTTTGAACGAACATTTGTTTTGTTTTTCGTAGATCACAAATACAAAAGAGTCTAAGAAAATGCTGCCAGGAAGAAAATTTGTTTCACTGTTACTGATTGGGGTGTGTATTAGAAAGAGATGGAATTAAATTCATGGGAATAATTAATGCACAAAAGACATTGTGCTTGATATAAGAATTTATTTTATTTTTAATTTGAAAGAGTTCCAAGTGGGCTTTGAGTTGATGCAATACTGTGGCCAAGATTTTATTTTTGTAAATAACTACCTAAGAAAAGTTATTAATCAGTTATTTTTACTATACTATTTTACTATGTTCTCCTTTCTCCCAACTTCAGAGTTTAGGAACCTAGTATTGTTTTTATAGGTCAGACATACTCCAAAGAAAGTGAAATATTCCCAAATGCATTCGAAGTTACTCAACTCTGTCTGTGAAAAAGTAAACAGGTAATACATTGGTTTCTAAGGACCTAGTCCTAAAATAGCCAACCAAAAAATTTCCAGATCTGAGGGAGCTTTTCACTGAGCAAATTGTTCTGCCCCACTGACCAAACTCTGCCACATAAAAGTCACATTTATTCTTTACTTTTTGCAGGAGAGCCAGCTTTATCCTATTTGGCTATTTAAAAAAAATTTTTTTAATATTTATTTATTTTTGAGACAGAGACAGACAGAGCATGAGCAGGGGAGGGACAGGGAGACACAGAATCTGAAGCAGGCTCCAGGCTCTGAGCTGTCAGCACAGAGCCCGATACAGGGCTCGAACCCACGACCCGTGAGATCATGCCCTGAGCTGAAGTCAGAGGCTTACCCGGCTGAGCCACGCAGGTGCCCCCTCCTATTTGGTTGTTTAACATACCACTGGGGTGATCGCACACCAACGAGCACAGATGCATGCCTAGGATAAGGTTGTGGACGTGGTTTAGCCAAATACTAATATAAAATTCGGTTGCAGTGTTAATTTTTTCATGTCAGTAAACATAACATTTCCTTTTCTAGTCATCAGATGCTCTTCCTGGCTCAGATGAGTACCTTTTTATAATTGCTCACCCACATGGAGCATTTCATTGGTCAAATTACCTTAATTATTAAAGGCTCGGGGGAGGGGGAGGGGGTAAAGTGGCCCAGAGGAGCAGGTGGAGGGGAAGAAGCAAGTGACAATGTTGTTTTTAGACCCCTCACTGCGGGAGGCACGTTCTAGCTTCCTCACCTGCCAACAGTGAGGGAGCCTAAGGAAGGAGCGCCCTTTGTCATCCTCGGCTCGTGCCCCTAACTGAATCCCGAGACTGAGAGTCTTGGTGACAGCAAGCTGAACGCAGCTAAATAGAACGGTCCCCATCTCAGGGACCATGGTCAAAGGTCTCATGCACATTCTTGTCACCATCAAAGTTCTTGTGGGACCCTTGCTTAGACACTCACACGCATTCACCTCTCCTGCCGGCTCAAAGTCCCAGGTGTGCTCTGTGTTTTGGGGCGTGACTAAAGCAGAGACCACAGACCCCTACACGTGACGTTTTAGAAAGCTTGCCTTGTGCAGGTGGATGGGCTCTTCTCACTCTGCTGTGCTCAGTAGCAGAGCCAGCCTCTCGCTCACGGGCAGCCAGAAAGGTGAATGGAAGTTGTGTATTCAAGAGCACTTCTGTGCAGCCCGGAGTTAGAAATAGGACCGGGGCTCCTGGGTGGCTCAGTTCGGTTAAGGCTCCTACTACAGCTCAGGTCATGATCTCACGGGTCGTGGGTTCGAGCTCTGTGTCGGGCTCTGTGCTGACAGTAAGGAGCCTGCTTGAGATTCTCTTCCCCTCTCTCTGCCCCTTCTCCAGTCTCTCTCTCTCTCTCTTTCTCTTTTCTCTTAAAAATAAATAATTAAGGGCATCAGGGTGGCTCAGTCAATTAAGGCCCAACTTTGGCTCAAGACACCCAATCATGGGTTTGAGCCCCATGTCGGGCTCTGTGCTGGCAGCTCAGAGCCTAGAGCCTGCTTCGGATTCTGTGTCTTCCCCTCTCTCTGTTCTGTCTTCCCCTCTCTCTCTCTGCCCCTCCCCCACTTATGCTCTGTCTATACGTCTCTCTCTCTCAAAAATAAATAAACATTACAATAAGTAAATACATAGATAAACATTTAAAAAAAAGAAACAAATAGTACCTTTGTACATCTGAGGCATTTATTTTCCCTTACCGAAAAGTGGGGAAATACCACAGGGACAGTGGCAGAGGGGGGCGGCATTCTTTGACCCGTGCAAAAAGTTACTGTCTCACTCTAGAAGATGTCTGTGTTTCTTCCATGCAAATACAACATAGCCAAATTTACAGCAAAGGACTGAATATCATTATAAATGCGACGCAAAAGCATGAGAAGGTCACTAGGAGCTAAATAAAACTTTTTAAAATACAGCTAAACCAATTGGTGAATCTTTCTAGAACTAAGACAAAAAAACATGTTAAATATGTATTCTCAGATGCCTGAGGCTTTTTGGAACTTACAGTTTGAAATGTTAAAAATCCTTGCTTGCAGGTAATATTAATAAGTCTGCCCACTCTTGACTCGTCAGATTCACTTACCTCGAGGGGTCTTTTTTTTTTTGTAGACACAGTGACCATCAGCTTATCATTTAGTAGCATGTCTTCATCTGCATATTGCTTTTAGCACTCCGAGGAAAATCCCAGACCTGTAAATCTGCTGCATTCTAAGAACAAGGCTATCTTGTAGAATATCTCCTGCCTAAACACGCGGACTTATTTCCTGTCTTCCTCTCCTGCTTTTACATCACAAGGCCATCTTGTTCCACTTTGTCTTGAAGTAGTTTTTACCCAGGCTAGGATTGGAAAGCCCCCAGTTTCTCTACAGTTATGGAAGATTCCGGAGTTAATCCCAGTTTGGGAGTGGAAAGCAGAGAGGGTACCCCGGGCTAACTTGAATCGTCTTCAAGGCTCACACTGCCAATCCTTCACCTTGGTTTTGCTTTTGCTTTTATGACCCGGCTCAGAGGCCAGTTCTGAGGACCCGCCCGTCTTAAGTTTCCTGGGAGCCACCCTGCGTGAGATCGCCCTCGCTCTTAAATCAGAAGTGCTGTGTCCGTCCTTCTGCATCGCTGTCCAGCTTTCACGCTAGACAGATTTGCATTTCTCTTTGGGGCTATGGGATCTCAAGAGTACAGAATGAAAGGGTCATCTTAGGTTTTGAGAGTTAAGAATCTTCCTGATCAGGAATTAGCACCAACCACACAAGGGGGTGAGCTCCGTGGTGGCAGGGAGTTTGGTGGCTGTGTTTTGTTCACTTATCTCTCCAAGTCCTGGGAATAGTGCTGACCACACAGTAGGCACTCAATAAGTGAAAGAATAAGCAGTCATACGGGACTAGGTTTCATTCCATTCATTCCATAATGGTCCTTGATCTCAACCACATCATGGCCTTTGGTGTTATAAGTGCCTTCTTTGGTTTCCTTCACATACCGATTTCCCGCTACCAGATGGCTTCCCATTGCTCTTTGGGCCCTGGGAATGGATTATTTTGTACTAAACGCCCTGCCCCCCTTGTGAATGCTGGAGGTTCACATATAACCTTGGCATCATCAGTGCCTTGTTAGCTTTTACAGATTGCTGATGAGATCCAGGGAGGCCGTACCATATCTCCCAAGCATTCAAGACCCTCTGCCACATTGCTCCCATCCACCTCTGAGAGGTGAGGCAGACAAACGCACCCGTTTCTACATCTGGAAAATGAAGCATTCTCTCGGACATGTAGCGTTTCTTCTGTTCTCTCGCCTGGAAGTAGCTGTACTTGGCTTGTTGCCAGCTCAGCTCCTCTCATCTCTCAAGGCCAAGATCCTGCAAAGTGCTTCAGGTTGCCTTCCCCACCCCCACCCCAAAACACAGTCCTCATCCCTAACTGTGGGGATCCTTCCAGAGAAACACAACATCCTTGTCCGAATACTCTGTGGAGGGTAGTGGGCTCTGGACCTGGATTTGGGTCCTGTGCTTCTGCTTTCTGACTCCATGACCTTGGGGAAAACTACTGAAGCTCTCCCGGCCCCAGTTTCCTCATCCAAAACAGAAATAATAATAGCAATAATAATAATAGTGCCTCATCGAGTGTCACGAAGATTAAAGTCTTGCGTGTAAAAGGCTTATCACAGTACCTATTATGCTGTTAGCATTTAATGACTATTATCATTTTTATTTTGTTTATTATTTACCTTTTTTTAAAAAAACTATTTTGTTTTTAAGTAATCTCTGCATCCAATGTGGGGCTCAAACTCACAAACCCAAGATCAAGAGTCATATGTTCTACCAACTGAACCAGCCGGGTGCCCCTATTATTTACCTTCTTAATACGTACGTCCTTTCTGCCCATATTAAAAGCAATTTAAGGGCTGGTTGTAAGTGATTTTATACCTTTTTTAAAAACATGTATTTATTTTTGAGAGAGAGAGAGCAAGTGTGTAAGTGGGGAGGGGCAGAGAGAGAGAGACAGAGGATCTGAAGCCAACTCTGGGCTGACAGCAGAGAGCTCAATGAGGGGCTCGAACCCACAAACTGTGAGATCATGACCTGTGACAACATTGGACACTTAACCCACTCAGCCACCCAGGTGCCCCTATACCTTCTTTCATTGAAATCTTCATTGAGATCACTGTACATGCACACACAGTTGTAAGAAACGACATGGAGAGAAGGCTATATGTACCCTTTGCCCAGGTTCCCCCTGATGGTAACATTTTGTAAAACTGTAGCACAATATCACAACTAAGATATTGATAATATTGATATCGATACCGGCTAGTGAGCTTATTCAGATTTTCTCAGTTTTACTTGTGTGTGAGTGTATTTCAAGACGATCTGTTGAAATTTATCACTTGCGTGGGCCACTGTGCTAAACTGTGTTAGGAAACTTCATGCTCGTCTGGGTTCAGCCCAGTAGCTAGACAGGTGGTGCTGTAATGACAGTACATGACAGCTGGAAATGTGCGTGGCTGTCCCCTGATAGGCAGGACACGTAAATCTCCAATAATTTTTTTTTTAGCCTAGGAAAATATCAGCAGATAATCTAAACCTTCTTGTGATGTAATTTTCATACCTGGGATAGAGAGACGGGATTTAAATTCATCTGCATAATAAAATGCATCCCCCCCCCCAATAACATCTGTTAAAACAGACTCCAGAGAGCTGATAGGCCAGCTGTCTGCTGATGGTAGGAAGGGCAGAAGTTTATAATTGTTCATCTCTTAGCCCAGGGCAGTCAGGTCTCCTGTCAACACGACCTCACGGCTGACCCAGCAAGTAACACAAACATTTATTTGCTTTGTTTTTAACGCTTATTTAATTTTGAGAGACAGAGTCAGAGCACGAGCAGGGGAGGGGCAGAGAGAGTGGGAGACAGAATCTGAAGCAGGCTCCAGGCTCCAAGCTGTCGGCACGGAGCCCAATGCAGGGCTCGAACCCACCAACTGGGAGATCGTGACCTGAGGTGAAGTCGGACACTTAACCCACTGAGCCACCCAGGTGCCCCAAGCATTTGTTCTGTTTTTAATCACGAGGTCCACTGTGCCCATTTCTGCCCAGTACCATCACTGCCGGGCATCTGCAGGGCAAGCGAATGCCCTGCTCACTGCAGTGATTGCACTCAGTGGTTGTTAAATCATCAGTGGAAAGTCATTCATTACAGCCTGGCTACTCACAGCATAGTCTGCAGACCAGCTTGTCGGGATACCGACCGGCAGACCCTGCCCCAGCCTTGCATTTTAACCTGATTCCTGGGTGATTCAGATACACATGGAAGTTCCAGGAGCCCTGGTCTACAGAGAGGAGGGCTTTCTCAGAAAAAGCCCCAGGGTGCCTGGGTGGCTCAGTTGGTTGTCTCTGACTCTTGATTTCCGCTCAGGTCACCATCTCACCATTTCTGAGTTCGAGCCGCACGTCAGAGCCTGCTTGGACTTTCCTCTCTCTCCCTCTGTGCCCCTCGCCTGCTCCCGCTCTCTATCTCAAAATAAATAAATAAACTTAAAAAGAAAAGAAAGGCCCTAAAGCAGTGGTCTGGCTGGCTGACTACACATGGAATCGCCTGGGACCTTAAAACATTCTGATTCTTGAGTTCGGGCCCCGGAGATTCTGATGCAATTTGGTCTGGGTGTGGCTTGGGCACTGAGAGTTTTAAAAGCTCCCAGGTGATTCTCGGTGCTGCCAAATTGCAGACTCTGCTGTGCTTTGGACCATCCCTGCTATTTTCTAGAAGTACAGGTGCCTAAGCTCCGCCCCCGGAAGTCCCGAGCCGGGTGAGTCTGGCGTAGTCGGGCTCAGGCTTGTAGACTTGGAAGTGTCAGCACGATGGAGGGTTCCGGGCTGAAGGCCCGCAGAGCGGAGCCGCAGGGAGCTCGAGGCTTGACCCCTCAAGAAAGCAGGCGCGCAGGGGTTTCTGCAGCCCTTTGCCCCCTACTTCCCCCGTCTCCGCTGAAGAACCAAGCACCAGGTTATCCAGTACTGCTTTTCAAACAGCAGTGGGCATTTAGCACACGTAGTATGCCGCCGCTCTAAGTGCCTTCCTGAAATCCCTCGTATTCTGCAGAATCACACACTTTAATGGTCAGGGCTTCTGAGAAAAATGGCACACCCTGCAGGGCACTTCATAAACAGGTCGTTTTAAAACCAGAGACAAAAGCAAAAAAAAAACCAAAAACAACCAAAAGTGCTTTTGAACCAGGAAGTTCCCTTGGGCCGTCCAGGGAGGCAGCTCAGGGTGGCTAACGGTTGCCATGGCACGTATGAAAAATACACAGGAAAACCGAGTGGAAGTGCTGCAGCCCGCAGGTAGGCAGGTCAGAGGGTGCTGCGGCTGCTGCGGGGCCGGGCCTGGGGGTGGGGGAGGGGTGGGGAGCTGAACCCGAGTGTGGGGGGGGGAGCTGATCCTGGCGGGGGGAGGAGCTCGGCCTGGGGGTGCACCTGTCCTCAAACACACAGGCCTAGAGTGCACGTCTCAGGAGAGAGGAACTACGGGACGAGCCTCATTTTTTATTTTATGCAAATAGGCCTCTAGAGAGTCTCTGCTGCCAGTGCAAAAATGGAGTTGAAGACTCTTCCCTCTCCTGCCCAAGGTTCTGTACTTTCCTGCAGCCATTCCGGGCCCCTTGGCCTAGGAGGAAATCCCATGTGACTGCATCTGTGTTGTACTGACATCATTCCCGACTAACCCATCTCAGACAGATAACTCATTATAGATCCCGTGCTCAAGGACCCCCGGGGTTAAGGCCTCCTCCTTCTCAGGGGCTCAGAGCGGTGCAAAGTGAGGGCCTGGATTATTTGCATTGGAATCATTCGCTACAGTGCATGTTTAAAAATACAGATCTCTAGGGGCGCCTGGGCGGCTCTGAGTCCATGCAGCACCCGACTCTTGATTTCAGCTCAGGTTTGTGAGATCAAGCCCCACATCTGGGCTGTCAGTGCAGAGCCTGCTTGGGACTCTCTCTCTCTCTCTTTCTGCCCCTTCCCCTGTCACATTCTCCCTCCCTCTCTCTCTCTCTCAAAATAAATAAATAAAAATTTAAAAAACTACAGATCTCTAAGTTTTACCTCTGGCTTGTTGAATCCGCCCTTGTAACAAGTGCTCTGGGTAGTCCTCATGGGCAGTAAAATTCCACCCATGGGCTTACTTAGACCCAGATCCAGAGGGAATACTACCGCTTGAGGTGTTGCCGTAAAGAATCGCAGGGTTTTGGAAGCTACAGGAAGTTTGGGGCTTGTCAAGCGTAACCCCTTTGCCCTCAGAGGAAAAAAACCCTCACAATCTGGAGGATTCTCTGCTTTCCAGCAGGCTTGCTGCACACAGCGTGGGCTTCACCTGTCCTCCAGCTGAAAGAAATACAGATCCTGATTTATTGTAACTAATCCAAAACAGTTGTGCCCTCTGCAGCTGAGTTTTATTTAAGGAGTAGTTCAGGGATAGGAATTTGGGCGGCAGCAGTGGGGGCCAGAGGCAGGCGGGTCGCTTGGCGGCCTGGGTGGGACTGAGTCCTGGTAGCAGCAGATCTGTCATCACTGCCTTGGGTGGGAGCTGAGGGCTGGGGACATGCCTTGTTGGTGTGTTATGGCTGTGACAAAATGAACTTGCTTCACTGATAATGGGGTAGGAGAAATGTGGGGCTAACCAGCCATCTATCAATACAAACAATAAAGTTGTGGTTGTCCAAACTGGGTGGGAATGGCCCCAAATAGATCAGTAGATAAACCAAACTGAGTAGAGAATACAGAGTCAGACCCGAGAATGTAGTGGAATTTGGTTTATGATGGAAAGAGCCTCTCAAGTATTAGGAACGAAACAGAATCTTCAATGCTGACACAGTTAGCCATCTATACGGAGGAAAAAAATAAGAGCGGTTCATTCCAGTGGACCCCAGATGAACTCCAGATGGATCCCAGAGTTAAATATATTTTAAAAACTCCAAAACTATAAATTACTAGAAAAAATATTGGAAACTATTTTTATGAATTTGAAAGCCATAAGATCTTCTTGGTATACAATAGGACAGGAAGGAAGGAAGGAAGGATAGAAAGAGAGAGAGAAAGAAAGGAAGAGAAAGGAGGGAGAGAAAGAAAGAGAAAAGAAATATATTTGTAGTCTCTTCTCTTGAAAAACTTGGTTTCATGAGAGACAGATCCAGCTCTTCACTGTGATCCCACTGACCCTAAATTAAACCCCCAGTCAAGTTGTTGTTCGATGCCTTTACATCGCACTGCAATTCTAGCATAAATGAGCTCTTACCTAAGACAACTGACAAAAGCTCGTGGCTTTTACATGGAAATAGCCTCTGTTCTTTCCTTCCAGCTACTTTACAATATAAGTGGGCTCCGTTCCTTTCTTCTTCAAAAACAGCGTATATATTTTAATGCTACAACTTTTCTAAATCCCTTAAGAGACTGCCCCAAATCTAGCAAGAGAACCTTTGTGTTTGATCAGTGAATGTGGAAGCTGAAAGTTAGATGCTGAAAAAAGGCCCCATGAGCATCCACGGGGCCTACACATGAGTTAATATTGTTAAAAATAGAACCGGGGCTCCTGGGTGGCTCCAACAGTTGAACCTCCAACTCCTGATTTTGGCTCAGGGCATGATCTCCCAGTTCATGGGATTGAGCCCCATGTTGGGCTCCAAGCTGACAGTGCTGAGCCTGCTTGAGTTTCTCTCTCTCTCTCTCTCTCTCTCAAAATGAATAAACATTTAAAAAATAAAAATAGAAGCAATAAATATGAATGAAATCCCCTTTCTTATCATTTTCCTAGAATCCTACATTGTGAGATTGTATTATGTGAGAGGTCAGATTTCCCCAGGAGGAGAGCTAACAGTAAACAAGGTGTCATGATTACTGAACATTTGTGCTCCGTCCCCCACATTCGGATGTTAAAGCCCTAACACTCAGAGTGGTGGTATTTAGAGGTGGGGCCTTTAGGAGGTGATTGGGTTTAGACAAGATGATGGGGGTGGGGGGAAGCCCATGATAGGATTCATGTCCTCATTGGAAGAGGAAGAGAGACCACAGCTGCCTCTCTCTCCCTCCCCCTCACTGTGTGTGTCTCCTCCTCCCTTCCCTTCTCTCTCTTCCCCCTTCTCCTTCCCCTTCTCTCTCTCTAGCTCCCTGCCTCACCTTGTGTATGTGTGTGTGTGTGTGTGTGTGTGCGCGCGTGCGTGTGTGTGTGTGTCTTTCTCCTCCCTCCCTCTCTCCCTCCCCTCTCCTTCTCCCTCTGGGTCATACAAAGACACAGCCAGCAGGCGACATTTGCAAGCCAGGAAAAGAGTCCTCACTGAGAGCTGTACTGGTTCATCAGAACTAAGAGAAATACGTTTCTGTTGCTTAAGCCACCCAGGCCATGGTATTTTGTGATAACAGCCCAAACAGACCGAGACATAAGGTCAGCCTCAGACTGCAGAGCCCCAAGGGACTTGGGAGCCATTTGGTGCATGAATGTAGTAACTTACTAAAAAGCATCCCTCTGGGGGGCCCGGGGGACTCAGTCCATTGAGCGTCTGACTTCAGCTCAGGTCATGATCTCATGGTTTGTGAGTTCAAGTCCCACATCGGGCTACTGTCAGTGCAGAGCCTGCTTTGGATCCTCTGTCCTCCTCTCTCCGCCCCTCCCCTACTTGCATTCTCTCAAAAATAAATAAACATTTTTAAAAAAGGAAAAGAAAGCACCTCTAGAGTCTACACTAGCTTCCATTTGTACCTAATTTAAACCAGAGGTTAGTCTATTCACTGGGAGGCTGTAAGTTCTTATAAATGATGATTTGGGTATTTTGGTGTTCATCGCATGACGCCCATATGACACTTTAGGAAGGCGTTTTTTTTTTTTTTTCTGAAATGGAATTTTCATTTACCAAAACTAAGCAATGAGCAAGTCATACCAGGAAGCTGTGTAGTTAAAGAGCCTGAAGATGAAACTCTGTGGAGGTGCACTTTCAGATCATCACCTCAAGTTCTGTGCCAGGCCCAGAGTTCGCACAGATTGTGGGGACAAACAAGCGTTGTCATCCGTAAAAATAGGAACCATTCACAGAGTGTTTGTATGTTCCATGCACTACGTTAGTGTCCTACATTTGGTGATCCCCAGAATAAAAGTGACATGGGCCACCAAGCTCAAAGAGGTTGATTAACATGCCCATGGTGCATCTATTTTAAGTGCCAAGATTGGAATTCACATTCCCTGTGGAAATCAGGTCAGCACAGAACAAATTGAGGCTGAAGGTTCTGAGGGAGAGGAGAGCCAGAATCATCTGGGTTAAAGATCGACTTCAACATCCCAATGGTTTATGGAATCATCTGGTTGTCCCCGAGGCAGCGGCAGAGGATGCCCGGGCCCCAGCACTACTTAGTCACCTGGGTTTACCTGCAGCTGCAGGTAAAAACAGCTTCCAGCACCCACAGCTCCCTACCGCCTTCCTTTGTGGCCTGGGAGGGGGTTCAGCCACACATGACTCGGTAGCTGGAGGTAGGCAAACCTTATGCTCCCGTAGGATGATTCTAAGGCATGTGCCACACAGTCCTGTGGAAGGGCTCCATGGGATCAGGCCCCTGTGCCCACAGCTGCAACATGTGTAGTCATGTGCTGGCGATCCTGCCTTCCCGACTCACAGGCTCCCTGAGGTCACCTCCCTGATAAACTAACTGTATCCTCATTCTTGTCTCATGGTCGGCTTTTCCAAGGGGACTCAAGCTAAGACAACTTCCTACCTAAAGCCTCTAGTTTAGGTAGAATCTTCCATCCCTGGAACACAGGGGGAATGCCTTTTAAGGGCATGACCTTGAAGGAATCTGGCTGATTCCTTAAGGCTCAGTGTTCTAATGTCACTCATTTCGGAACACTTGCGGAATTCTCATGTCCCGCCTAACCATTCTGTCCTGATCCACGCCCTCCGATGAAGTCCTATAGCTCTTCATTTCATGGACTTGCAATCGTCCACTATAGATTACACTGGATTAGACAGACAGTATACTGATTCATCTGCTTCACTAGACCTGGATTTGTTACAGGAGTGAGCTTTGTGGGGCACACACGGTACCTGATAGTTGGAAATGTCCAATCAATGTTGGCTTGAACACCAGCATGTGATCTGATAGGCTCACTTGTGAAAGGGGATTTCAACTCAGCCATGCCAAGAAGTTCAGGAACTTTGTAAACCAAAGTTACAGAAGAAGATTTGAGTTGTAATAATTCATTTCAAACACTACCACGGTACAAACGTGGAAGAGTAGTGTTTTAGCTTAGGGGTGACAAAATAAAAGACCAGAGACTAGCTAGCTTCAACGACAGACATTAGTTTTCTCACAAGTCTGGGGGCTAGATGTTCAAAGAGTTAGTTGGTCAAGTAGGTTTCTTCTTAGGCCTCTCTCCATGGCTTGTGGATGACCGCCTTCTCCCTGCACGTGTCTGGTGACTGTCCATGTCCTAATCTTCCTTCCTTGTAATGACACCAGTCACACTGGATTAGGGCCCACCCTAATGACCTCATTTTACTCTAGTTACCTCTTTAAAGGCCCTAGCTCCAAATATAGCATCATTCTGAGGTGCAGGGTTTAGGGCTTCAACATATGAATTGCAGGGCAGGGGGGCACAGTTTAGCCCATAGCAAAGTAGTCTATAAATCTCTCAGAGCATTCTGGGGCGTGTGTCAGTAAGAATTTTAATATCTGGAAAGTCAGCATTTAACCATCTCAAAACTCAGCCTGGGAGACTCCACCATTCTGGAAAAGCAACTATTCGCCTTCTGGAATGAAGGTGGCAGAGTGCTGGCTGAGGGGCCTCCCCAGCAGGTTGTCCAGGCCCTTTAAACACTGTGCTGGGCAGAACAATGCCTCCGAAGATTGGGTCCCTGTCCTGGTCCCCAGAGCCGGGGAATATATTACCTTATGTGGCGAAGGGGACTTTACAGGTGTAAGGTAAGCATTTTGATGTGGAGACATGACCCTAGACTACCTGGTCATTGACATGTAATCACAAGGGCCCTTCTGAGGGAGAAAGAGAGAAGAGGGCCAGAGTCTGAGAAAGACTTGAAGATCCCAGGCTGCTGGCTTTAACTTTGGAGGAAGAAGCAATGAGTTGGGGGAATGCAGCCAGTCTCTAGAAGCTGGAAGAGGCAAGGAGATTCTCTTCTGGAGCCTCTAGAAAGAATACAGCTTTGCTGATCCCTTGATTCCAGCCCAGTGAGATCCATGCTGGACTGTCTGACTTGTAGAACTGTAAGATAATAAATTTGTATTCTTTTTTTTAAATGTTTATTTTTGAGGGGGTGCGCAGAGAGAGAGGGAGATGCAGAATCCGAAGCAGGCTCCAAGCTCTGAGCTGTCAGCACAGAGCCCAAGGCAGGGCTTGAGCTCACAAACCTTGAGATCATTATCTGCGCTGAAGTAGGACACTTCACCGACTGAGCCACTCAGGTGCCCTGAATCTGTATTCTTTTTTTATTAATTTTTTTTAAATTTATTTCAGAGAGAGAGAGAGACAGTGTGAGCAGGGGAGGGTCAGAGAGGGAATCCGAAGCAGAATCCGAAGCAGGCTCCAGGCTCTGAGCTAGCTGTAAGCACAGAGCCCGATGCGGGGCTCAAACCCACGAACCATGAGATCATGATCTGAGCAGAAGTCGGATGCTTAGCTGACTGAGCCACCCAGGCGCCCCTGTATTCTTTTAAATGAGTAAGTTTGTGGTCATTTGTTACAACAGCCAGAAGAAACTACTACAGCAAGAAAAGGTAATTTAAACACAAAGTGCCTCAAAGCAAGTCTGGCTATCCTTCAGATTTTTATTTCAGACATCAGAGAAGGAACACATTCATGACACAGACATGCAAATTCCAATTATCTTTGGCTTAGAAAATCTGATGTGGAAGAGAAAACTGTAAGAAAAATGGTAATTTACCTGGAATGAGGCTGGCTTGATTTAAAGTAAGTGTAACATTTTGGAACTCAGGAAACCTCAGAGAGTAAGGACAGGACCATGGACTCCACAGCCAGTCCAGGCTGGAATTCCTGGGCCCTTTCAGGACTCTGCCTAGAACATCTCCAAGTTCACAGACCCCAGTGTCCAGAGGAGCTGAGCACACCTGTGGGCATGGCGGGGCTCCAGAGAAGGCCACGCCCACAGTGTACCTGCTGACCTCAGGGCAGTGCATAGGAGGCAGAGAGTTCCAGGCTTCTCCAACCTGACACTACTGACATTTGAGGCTGGATAACTGTGTCATGGCAGCTGTCCTGTACATTGTAAGATGTCTAACAGCATCTCTGGCCAGCGGCGATCTCTACTTCTCATTCCTACCCAGCTGACAATGAAGAAGGTCTCTAGACATTCCCAAATATCTCCTGGGGGAGGGGTAAAAATTACCCCATGTTGTTGAGCTCTGGCTAAATTCCGTACCCTCGCCAGTGACAGGAGAGAAACCATTAAGTCATCTAAACCCATGCTGTCCAACAGAAACATAACACAAGCCACATACCTAATTTTTTCCGTGTCTGCAAGTTGAGCAACCATCACCAGTATTTAATTCCAGAATATTCTTATCATCCTCAAAGGAACCCGTACCCATCGCAGTCATTTTCTATTCTCCTCTCCCCTTAGCACTTGGCAAATGCTAATTTACTTTCTGTCTCTATAGATTTGCCTTTTGTGGATATTTCATATAAATGGAATTCTACAGCATGTGGCTTTTGTATGTCTGTCTTCTTTCACTCAGAGTAATATTATGAAAGGTCATCCATGTTGGATTATCTATCAGTACCTCATGCCTTTTTACAGCAGAATAAGGTTACTTTGTATGGACATGCTGCATTTATTTTAATCCATTCAACAGTTGACAGACATCTGGGCTGTTTCTGCTTTGCAGTATTATGGATAATGCTACTACAAACATTCATATATAAGGTTTTGTGTAGACGTGTTTTCAATTCTCTTGGGTGAATGTCCAGGAATGGGGTTGCTAGGTGACTTTTTTTTCAGTAGGCTCCATGCCCAATGCAGGGTTTAAATTCATGACCTGAGGTCAAGACCTGAGCTGAGATCAAGAGTCAGATGCTTAACCACCTGAGACACCCAAGCACCCCACTAGGTGAATTTATGTCTAACTTTCTGACAAACTGTTATACTGGTTTTTCGAAGCAGCTGTACCATTTTATATCCCTACCAGTAGCATATGGGGGTAAGCCACACACATAACTCATTTTTTGGAAGCTACAAGTTCACTAAAGTAAGCTTTAGTCATATCTTTTATTAACTAAGTATAACCAAAATATGGGGCCCCTCGGTGGCTCAGTCAGTTGAGCATCTGACTTTGGTTCAGGTCATGATCTCACAGTTCGTGAGTTCAAGCCCCGCATCAGGCTCTCAGTGCAGAGCCTTCTTCAGATCCTCTGTTCTCCTTTCTCTCTGCCCGTCCCCTGCTCATGCTCTCTCTCTCAGAAATGAATAAGCACCTTTAAAAATTTAACCAAAATATTATTTCAATATATAATTCATATAAAGGATGTCTAGGTGGCTCAGTTGGTTGAGCATCTGACTCTTGATTTCAGCTTAAGTCATGATCCCAGGATTGTGGGATCAAGCCCCGTTTCAGGCTCTGTGCTGAGTGTGGAGCCTGCTTAAGATTTTCTCTCTCTCTCTCTCTCTGCACCTCTCCCCTGCTTGCACTCTCTCTCTCTAAAAAGGAATCCATATAAAAATGCATGAGATATTTTATATTCTTTTTTCCAGTATTAGGTTTTCAAAATTTTACACTTATGTTGTATCTCAATTTGGATGCTAACTATTCACTGGAAATACTTGCTCTGTATGTAGATTTCATTAAATTCACAACTGAATGAGTAGATTAATTTACTCAAGTTGTTCCAAGCCTACTTAAAATTTTTACTAACTATATCACACACATCAGTTTTTTAATTTGCATGTACATTAACTAAAATTAAATAAAATTTAAAATTCAGGGGCGCCTGGGTGGCTTAGTCAGTTAAGCGTCCGACTTTCGCTTAGGTCATGATCTCGAGGTTCGTGGGTTCGAGCCCCGCGTCGGGCTCTGTGCTGACAGCCAGCTCAGAGCCTGGAGCCTGTTTCAGAGTCTGTGACTCCCTCTTTCTCTGACCCTCCCCTGCTCACGCTGTCTCTCTCTCTCTCTCTCTCTCTCTCTCTCTCCTAGAAATAAATAAAACATTTAAAATTTTTTTTTAAATTCAATTCCTTAGCTGTGCTAGGAACACTTCAAATGTTCATTAGTCACAAATAGCTAACGTCTTCTGGATTGGGCAACTCATCTCTAAGTTATTTCTGCTATAATTGTGATTTTTTTTTTTATAGTGGGGAGGAGCAGAGAGAGAAAGTAAAGAGAGAATCCTAAGCAGGCTCCACATCCAGCTTGAAGCCAACACAGGACTTGAAATCATGACCCTGGGATCATGACTTGAACCGAAAACAAGAGTCGGATGCTTAACTAGCTGAGCCACCCAGGTGCCCCTATTACTGTGACTTTTTAAAATTTATTTTAGTATTTATTTACTTTTTTAATGTTTATTTATTTTTGAGAGAGAGAGAGAGCACGAGCGAAAGAGCATGAGTCGAGGAGGGACAGAGAGAGGGAGACACAGATTCCTAAGCAGGCTCCAGGCCCTGAGCTATGAGCACAGAGCCCGACATGGGGCTTGAACCCATGAACCGTGAGATCATGACCTGAGCCAAAGTTGGAGGTTTAACCGACTGAGCCACCCAGGCTCCCCTATAACTGACTTTTTAAAAGGCATACTGCCCCAGGCCCTTAACCTTGGGGTTTTTTTTTTTTCTCTCCTACAGCTGTGATTCAGTGACAAGTTACAATTTTCTTTTTATTTAAAAAAATAGACTTTTCTGTATCAGAGTAGTTTTTAGCAAAACTGAACGGGAGATAGAGTTCGCATATGCCTCCAGCCCCCACGCATGCGCAGCCTCTCAGCAGCCTGGTTGGTACCTGTGTTTCAGTCCATGAACTTCCGCTGACACATTGTTACCACCCAGAGTCCATGGTTTATGTTAGGGTTCGCTCTTGGCGTGGTACATTCTGTGGGCTTGGACAAATGTGGCGAGACATGTACCCACCATTATGGTGTGCGGTTCTATTTTTACTTATTTATTTAAACAAATTTTTTAATGTTTATTTTTGAGAGAGAGAAACAGAGCACGAGTGGGGAAGGGGCAGAGAGAAAGAGACACAGAATCCGAAGCAGGCTCCAGGCTCCGAGCTGTCAGCACAGAGTCCCAGAGCCCGATGCGGGGCTCGAATCCACCAATGGTGAGATCATGACCTGAGCCCAAGCCAGATGCTCAGCCGACTGAGCCACCAAGGTGCCCCTATTTGGTTCTATTTTTAAAGGGCTTCTTCCTGTGCCCCATATATTCCTAGCCACGGTCTACCCTTTTGGAACAAGTGGCAAACAGCAGCAGCCGTCGCCCCGCGAGCTCCTCCAGCTTCCCAGCCCTAACCCCACGTAGCCTTTACTTTTAATGCCACATTCTAAGGCAGCCCCCTATGGCTAGGGCCTCAGTGTCCCAGTTGGCATCCTGCCCGCCCTGCTGCGTGTTGGGCAGGCTCCACTGCATCTCTTGTGTCACCCTGAAAACAACATGCCACGCCAACCCTGCAAGCCATCTATCAGGTTACTGTCAGGACAAAAGGGGACACATTCCAGCTGTCTTTGAGGTCACAGCTTACTGGGCTTGGGAAATCGGATGCGGAGTAGAAAGCTGGATCGGAGGGGGCGTAAGCCCTACGGGCTTTTCCCTTACACTGAGATCTCATCATAAGATGTCTAAGGGCGGGGGGGGGGGGGGGGGGGCTCCTGGGTGGCTCAGGTCATGATCTCACAGTTTGTGGGTTCGAGCCCCACGTCGGGCTCTGTGCTGACAGCCCGCTCAGAGCCTGGAGCCTGTTTCAGATTCTGTGTCTCCCTCTCTCTCTGACCCTCCCCTGCTCACGCTGTCTCTCTCTCTCTCTCAGAAATAAATAAAACATTTTAAAACACTTTAAAAAAAGATGTCTAAGGGCTTAACCATCAGAAGGTCCACATTCAGCATCAGCATCTGCTCAGGGGCAGGAATGCATGGCCCATCCGCTCAAGCATCGAGGGCTCATGTAGGAGAGCGCTTCTCACGCTCGTACATGCATGTAGGTCACCTGGGAAGTTGTTGGAGAGCAGCTTCTGATTCACCAGGTCTAGGGAGGGACCCGGGAGCCTGCATTTCCAGTAAGTTCCCAGGAATTCCCAGTAACCACACTTTTGAGTAAGAAAGGCTTTCTCCGGAAAGTGCGCCCCGCCCTGCCCTTCCACCCTCCTCCGTCACACCCAGCCGCCCCCTGGGTAATAATACCTGATGAGTGGAAATTTGTGCCAGGCACTGTGCTAAGACTTCGGTGGGCTAGCTTATTTCATTATCTCAGCAGCCCAATGAGAGAAGTCCTGCGTCTGTCCGGGCTCTGGGGCAGGAGGTGGTAAAGCCTGGCTCTGAACAGAGGCTGCCTGACTCCAGGCCCTCAGCCCCAAGCACAACATTACACAGCTTCTTAAGTCCATTTTAGGTTTGAGTTCCTTAAATAAACTCTGATAACCGTGGCGGCCTCTGGTGCAGGGGACCGAGTGGGTTATGAGGTCAGTGTCAGACCACTTCTCAGGGCAAGGGGGTCAGGCGTCTTTCTCCAAATTGGCCCTTCAGCATCACTGATGAGATGGTGAAGGTTCGCCAGGCTCCAGCCACATCCTTCCTATCCTCTGGGACTGTACATGACATTCTCTTCTAAGACACTCCCCACGGGCTCCTGCAACAATCCTCCTGAAACCTAAATCTGGGAATATCATTCCCTTGTTGAGACCGACACCTTCCTGTCCCCAGCCAAACCTTGGTGGATCCTCGTTCTATAGGACTAAACCCAAAAGCTTTGCATAACGTGAAGAATTCTCCATTACCAGGCTGTGGGCTCTTTCCACTGCCTCCTTTCCCTCTGCCCTTACCCACAGCCCAATCATTGCAGATACCTGGGCACTCGCCTGCCCCAGTGCCTTTGTTCATGCTGTTTCCTTGGCCTTCTCCATGATAGAACATTTGCTGACCTCCTTGACCTTGTCCGCCTCCTTACGCAGAACGTAAATTCCGAAAAGACAGCGGTCAGCTGGTGATGTCCTTTCCCCAGCAGCTACGATGAGGCCAGGCTCATAGAGAGCTTCCAATAAGTGTTTGTTGAATAAAGGAACGAAGGAATTAATACATATAAATGCATAGGCAGCACATAAATGGATTCTGGATCTTTCTCTGATACGCATGGCCCTTCTCTCCTCTCCCTGAAGGAGAATGAATTTGCCCCATAACATTTTATTCTGATGCCTCTGCTAGCATTTACCTTACAGTACAGCTTCGCTCAGCTGAGCTGTTACTGCGTGAGCCACGTGGAGACAGACTCTGGGTCTGATTCATCTGTGAACGCCCAGAACAAACACGGGGCCTGTCAATATTATTTGTTCGACTGAATTAACATCTCATTAAAGAGGCAAGACAAACACGAAAGATCATATTCCCCCACCCCCTCCAATTTGCTGCCTCCACCGCATTTACAGAGCTGAGGAGGGGGTGGGGGCAGGCAGGAGGTAAAATTGCAAATTCTGTAAGTTCCCCTTTCTGCTGATGCTTGAAAAATTATCTTTCTGAGTCAGCGCAGGTATTTTGATACTGCCTTGAGATTTCAGGCATTTTTTTTTTTTTAAGCTGATGGTTTAAAAACAAGTACATCACATTTCCCATCAGACTGATGGTGCTGGATGGGAAAAATAACCATCATGAGAACCATTTATTTCTTCATCTTTTACATTTCTAGCGCAGGGCAAATTCTGACAACAGCGATAAGGAACTCCCCCCGGCACTGCCTCTCCATAGGCAGATGAGAGAACATCCGGACTGGTCCCTATAAGGCCATTCTGAAGTGGCGAGCACTGATTATCGGGTCCAGAAGGTGGGCAGTGACGAGGGATAGACCCTTGGTGGTATTGAATCCCACCCTCCCGACCGACTGCTTACCGCAGAAGCAACCAGACACTCCAGAAGAGAGCCAACCCCTTACAGTTACCCAGCTGCTAGAACGTCATTCCAAACCTTCCTACTATCAAATCCACCCCCTCCCCCTCCAGTCAAGGGACAAAGCTTCACCACTGAGCAAACCAGAGACGGTGGAGAGGGAAGATCAACAAGCCAGGCGAGGAAAGGAATGGGTTGCTGTGGTGTGTTGAAAATTGTCCCCCCAAATTTAGGTCCCCCTGGAACCTCAGAACGTGACCTTATTTGAAACTGGGGGGTTTGTCGGTATAATTAGTTAAGATGAGGTCAGAAGGTAGGAAGGACTCTTTCCTAGAGCCATGGCCCCAGGGACATCTTGATTCCAGGCTTCTGGCCTCCAGCTTTGAGAGAATAATGCGTGTTATTCTAAGTTACCCCCAGTTGGTGATCAATTCTGTAGCTCCAGGAAGCTCATGAAGTTGCCAATGGTGTGGACAGGGATTTGCCAGAAAAAAGTTGGTTGTTTTTCCATTTCTGCCTCCAGGACGGACTTCCAGAGTAGCTCAGGAGATGCAGGGTTGCCTCAAGGGTGAGGTGAGGATGGTCATAAGGGCGGTGCTGAGGGAAAAACAGAAGAAAAAGGTATCTGCCCTGATTCTCGTTGAGGCAGGACGATAATCTTTAGTCAGATTTTGTTGAGAGGGGAGTTTTCTAAATTCCTTTCTCCTTAACAGATCAGAGAGCCTTCCTTATCCCTGCACAGTCGGTGGGGGCGTGTGAGGGTTCAGACCCGGTACGCAGCCCTCAGAGGCGCCCTCGGAGATGCTGGGCCGAAAAGACCCACGGAGTCAGGGCCCGGAGGGGCGCGTGCGCCCAGCCTCCGCGTCTCCTGGCAGCCGGATTGTCCTACACGAGCTTAGGGAAATCATGAGAACAGATCTTTCCCTGCTTCCATTTCGGGGCTGGGGGAGTAGCCCACCACCCAACTACCCATGGGGGCAGCTCAGACGCCAGCTCCCGGAGGCGCAGGGTCAGAACCAGGTGGAACTGAGGGCCCGAGCCTTCCCTAAGGGAACGTTCAAGTTCTCGGATCCGAGGCAGGCCTCGTCAGAGAGAAAACCTGCTCTCCCTTCAGCCTTCAAAACCCCTACCTGTGAGTGAGAGCACAAGGAGAAGGCAAGAGGAGTTCCAGAGGGAAAAATACAGAGCTTGCCTTTACTCACGCATATAGGAAATCATATATCTGAATTTTCAAACCGCCATCCGTGCAAATATCAGCTCAGCATATTTTCTGCTTTTCCAGCTCAAATCACTGCACTGAATCCCAGGCATGTCTTTCTTTCTTGGATCTCACACAGCATTTCCCTAACAACATGAGTTTCCCAGAAACTTCTTTTTGATTCATTCTTTTTCCTCCTGTCGACAAGGGGAGAGTTGACCTTGACGGCTCCCTAAATTTCTGGCCTAATCACCATGTTGCTTGCTGCCCTCCAGACTGCCTTTGATTCCCTTCATCTTTACCGTGCAGGTGCTTAACCTTAACCCTTCAGCTGCACATCGTAATTTTACAGCTCTGTGCCCAGGGTGACACGGACGTTGCCACGTTCAGTGCCTGGTACCCACGGGTGCAGATAAGCTCATGTCTTCTGGAGAGTCTGTATCTGGAACCTCAGGTTGCTCCGGGTAGAAACAAGAGGTGCCTCTCTCTCTCTGCGCAAAACAAACAAACAAACAAATAATCAAGCAAAACCCAGATGACTTCAGTTTTGATTCAGAGAAGGCTGAGGCCAACCAAGTAGCAAATTATTAGAGATGAAGAAGAGTTATATTTTAGTAGAAAATATATATTAACCAAGGTGCAGGACCTTTTGGCAACTCTTCAGGTAGTGGGTCAACATGTCAACAGAGAGCAAGAAGAGAACCATACTCTCGAAGAGGCAAAACCTTCCTGCCTGTGTTGGCAAAAGAAAAAAACAAAACAAAACAAAACCCAGACAAACAAAAAACAACACTGGACCAGTAACGAATTGGATGGATTTCATTCATTTGACCAATTTTTTTCTTTCAGTATTCCTTTCTGGAGTCTCCATCCGATTGATTGATTGATTGATTTTTGAGAAAGAGAGTGCATGCGCACAAGTGGGGGAGGGGCAGAGAGTGAGGGAGAGAGAGAATCCCGAGCAGGCTCCATGCTGCGGGCACAGAGTCTGATGTGGGGCTCGATCTCACAAACAATGAGATCATGGCCCAAGCCAAAATCAAGGGTCGGACACTCAGCTGACCAAGCCACCTGGACGGCCCTCATTTGACCTATTTTTTGAGCACCTGCTATGTGCTCTCCACCAAAACTTCATAGGAAGTTTTGTTTCTCCTGTGAACAAAGCTGTCTCTGAATTTAATCGAGTAGCTGTACTGCCTGCTAGTTATCTGCACCCTTCTAGAACTGAGCTCTCTGGGGGGGACATTTTCTGCTTAACCAGATGCCCAAGCCTGGATATAGAGCTATCCTGCTACTTACTAGAAAGGACATATGGCAGAGAAGGGGCTCTTCAAGTCCTGAGTTTGCATTTTCTCTCATTGTGGTAATGACCATCCAAGACAAGTGACCTGCCTCTATTTATGTTTATATTCAGATTTTCCAAGTGCCAGATGCCGTCGCGGCTATGCACCGTGAAGCCGCCCCAAAAGGCAGCGTAGTAGCGTAGTAACCATGACAAGTATTTCCTGTTTCTAAAGTTTATAAGAACTGGCTTTGTACAATGTATTATTGTCGGAGCAGTGCAGTAATTGCAACTACGTTGGTTTTGGTTTTGCTCACAAATCTAGAAACTGTAAAGAGAGAGACTGATTTGAAAATGCTCTCCTAGAACCTGACTAAGGGTTCATTTCCCCACCCTGTTATCCAATCTGAAATCTACATAGAAGTTTCAGGCTGTGGGAAGTAAACAATACCACGCAACCCACCCCCAGCTCACCACCTACAGTGGGAATTCGGTCCGTGGCCCCCCGTGGGCCCTGAAGGGGAGACTCATGGGCTCAAGGGGGCCTGGAAGCCTCTAAAATTGTATGCAAAGTTGTGAAGGCAAAACAAGATTACGAGGGAAGAAGCCATAACTTTTCTCAACCCCAGAAAGGATGAGCAGAGCTGGGGGCTGACAGCTCCTGGCCTTCTGCTTCTGTGGCTGTGACGACTGTCATTGGCTTGGACTGGGTCTGCGAGCCTCCAGAACTCCACAGAGGGGCTTCAGGGCCCCTGTGCTGGCTCAGTGTGGCCTACTGGGAAGACGGGGCACTGGCTGCACAGAGGAGGGAGGGGCAGCTCTGGAGGACAAGGATCAGGACATGCGGCCCCGCAGTGACCAGCACAGGTTCCTCCCCGGCCCTCTCCGGGGTCCCCACTGGCACCTTCTGGATCAGGTACCCAGGGACGGCAGCAGGCTGTGTCTTCTCCAACACCTGCCATAGTTCACAGAGAGGATTAGATCTGGAAGCCTGAGGAGCACAAGGGAAATCTGGTTCCGAGGGGAAGATGAGGTCTAAGCCTCATTTCAATGTTTGTCTTGTTCACATGGCAGCAAGTCATAGAACACCAAGGCCGTCAGGGCCAAGAGATACTCTCCAGCCTCTCACTTTACTGTGGAAGAAACAGCCTCGGAGAGACCCGGTGACTTCTCCAAGGCCACGTCCATGACACAGTGGGTCCGGGACCGCCGCCGGGTTTTCCGAGGCCCGCTCCCTAATCCATCATCTGTTCCGCTTTCCATCAACCTCCTCATCCGATCCTAGTGTCTTTAAGACAGCAAACAACAGAGACTGTTCAGAAGTGGAATTCAAGAAAAACCACTGGCTTCCCTGCTCTTTCCTTATGTCTGCATATCTCACAGCAAACTTCCAGACACACGCAGGGAAGGTGAAGGCTGCTTTTGTGACTCATAGCACTTGGCAGTTGAATACTATCTATGGGTCTTCTCACGTGCTGGGATAGCTGGTATATTTGTCCTTAACCTTACACAACCCAGAGTCCCAAAGGCGTACATTTCTATGGCGTTTGACAAACATGAACTATATTAACATACGTAAGGCACTTAGAACAGGATCTGCCCCATGTGAAGGGCTACACAGGCTTCGTGATTGGTAACAGGAGTCATACTTGCCTCACATCACCTGAGACGCACAATAAACAGGCGGAGCTCCTGGCTCCCACGCTAGTGGTCTTCCACTCCCGCCATATTTCCAGGCAAAGATTCCACTGAATGTACAGAGAGCCCTTTGGCCATAGGAGAGGACATTTGTCATGGGAACCCAGTCATCTCCCCATAAGAGACCAAACTGCTGTTTTACATACTCTATCACTTTTCCAAGAAATCAGGACAGGATTGTAAGGGTGGCTGCCTGGAGATTTCTGGTCTCCTAGGAGGGAACGGAATGAAGAAAAGCTGGTCAGATGAGTAGGGTGTTCGGGATCAGGTTTCGGGGTGAGGTTTTTAGATGAGTGTCCTGCACTTCATGATGGGTTCTCTTGACATTCAAAGCCTTTAAGTGAAGCTCCTTTCTGGGCAACCTGGCGACTCCTAAAAATAAATCAAGTTCCTGAAATATTCTAGTTTGCTGGAAGCTCTCTTTGGCTGGGGACCGGGCTATTTCAGTTTTGCTGCCCCAGGTGGTATGGATTTGCTCTATCGAATGACGAATGACTGAGTGGCGCTGTGCCTGTTGTGAGGGCTCAGCAGATATTTAGGAAAGGTGAGCTGTGGGCGAGACGACAGCAGCCCAGGATGGTTAGGAGTGGGGAAGGTCCCACTTAAAGGTTCCTGGAACCACAGGGGAAGATTAATGACGTGTAGACAGCTACTGAAGAACATGGCGCTATTTATATCTAGTCCAGATAAGGAAGAAAGAACATTCAGAGAACATTTAAAAAGAAACAGGAGTTAGAGAAGGAAAATGATCCCATGGGAGCTCACATCAGACTAAGGCAGTGTTCCCAGGTGAAGCAAGGAATTAAGTGGCTTGACCCTCTTGTCCCCAGGTGGTTGTATTTGGCCTTTAGGACCTGGGCCTCTCCTTTGGTGATCCATCTTCTCATATTTCCCCCATCCTCCCTCCCTCTCTCAACTTCAAGTTCACCTTGCCTCAGTCCTTTCTGATCCCTTGGCATTTAGACCAGCCCCTTGAGTCACCTTTCCAGGAGCCACACCCCTTGCCCTTTGTGACATTATCTGTTAAACTAATCTCTCCCCAGAGCGACCAGAGCCACCCAATGCCTTCCTCTTGTACCCATTAGGAATGCTTTTGGCTGCAGTTAACAGAAGGGTTGGTTATTCTGACCTCAGACATAAGGATCAGTGCTGTTCACTTCACTCAAAGTCTGGGTAGAAGTTCTCAGTCTTGAGGCAGTGGCTCAAGGATCCCTACAAGCTTCCAGAACTTTTCTTTCATTCTGCCCCACCAGCCACAGTGTGGTTGGTGGCCATTTTGTGACGAGTTGAGCTAATGGCCAAACTCTTGACTGGAAGATGATGAGAGATCAGCACCAGGTACCACATCTTCACTACAGGAAGAAGGATGATGGTAGGCAAGGTGCCCACCATATTGGTGCCTGCTATAAGGAAAGCAGAGCCTCCTCAGGAGTCCCTTAGCAGAATTCCCCTTGTATCTCACTGGCAAGAGCCAACCCCTGGGCCCCATTCAGCTGCACATCTGGCTATGGAAGAGGATGTGGTTTTTCAGCTCTTTTGGTTGGAGGTAGCAAGGGAGAAGGGGGCTGGGGATGCTGTTGAGTTAGTCAATCACAGTGCCTACCACGTCTGCCGCGCTCTGCTCAAGAGAGGAGATTCCTGAGGCTGCAGGAAAATGAGTTACTAGAATTACTATGAGTTCATGCATGTAGCAAAGAGCGCCACGTCTGGTCTTTGCACGGCAGGGATTATAATCGTGGAGTAGACGTGGAGGATTCAGTGGTGACCTTCCTTCCTTTCCTGGAGCAGCACCGATAGCTCAATCCCATCCATTTGGCCGTTAGCTCAACTCGTCAAGAATTGTTATTTATCCTTTCTATGTTCTGCTTGTCCCTTCAGCTGGATCACAAGCTATCTGAGAAGAGGGATCTTGTCTCATACCAACTTCTATTGTTAGTGACTCAAATTGGTGTCATGCACTTTGTCGGCATTGGGGACACTCTCATTAAGGAAGAGGAGTATACCACTGCACAGTTCGGGGGGGTGGTTGAAGAGAGAACACACCCTTCTGGAGGCCTCATGACGGACACACTTAGGAGGCCAACATTTTGAAAAGGCCAAGGAATGAAACTGTGTTTGTAGAGTCAGAGGCTCGCTCGTAGAGAGGGGGTTGGAAGGTGTGCAAGCAGAGGCTAGGTTTCCAAGCTTAACGCTACTTTCAAACACACGTTTGGAAGTGTTACTAAATACAGCTTGCCATTGCCTCTCCTCGTGTTCATTCACACGGTTATTGGTTCAGCAAAATTAATGGAGCCCCTAGTATGGGCCGCGGTTCTGGAAATACAGAAATGAATAACAAAGTCCGGGCCCTTAGAGCTTGTGAGGAGCCAACAAATAAGGACCATCGCAGTCTTCATACCCAAAATGTCAGAGGAGCCCAGAAGTTCTAGCTTTAAAATTAAGGGGAGGGGTGCCTGGGTGGCTCAGTTGGTTGAGCATCTGACTTCAGCTCAGGTCATGATCTCACGGTTCATGGGTTTGAGCCCTGCATCAGGGTCTATGCTGACAGCTAGCTCAGAGCCTGGAGCCTGTTTCAGATCCTGTGCCTCCCTCTCTCTCTGCCCTTCCCCTGCTCACGCTGTCTCTCTCTCTCTCTCAGAAATAAATAAAAAACATAAAAAAAATTTTTTTAAATAAAAAAATTAAATTAAATGAAGGGAGAGTTCCCAGCCTTTGGGGGCCATTTGCCTTAAGTTCTCTTGTTAGAAAACTTGAGTTGGAAAGCCACACAGACTTGGCTTTAAATCCTGCTTCTGCCATTGACTCTGGGACCTCGGGGAGATTTCTAACCCCTGAACATCAGTGACCTTGTATATCAGTTCTCAACTGACTCCCCCTCAGCTCCTCATGAACCTTTCACTGCATGTGCTTACTGAGGACACAATTAACCATTTCTCTGTTCAAGTAATCTCGGTGTGAAGGATTCTCAACAGAGGGCGCTGGAAAGCCATTGCAGGAGGAGGGGGATCCCAGTCGTTTTTGGCATGGGTGTGTGTGTGTATGTGTGTTTGTGTGTGTGTGTGTGTGTGTGTGTGTGTGTGTGTTCACCCCATAGAGACCGCCCCAGCCACAAGGCTCAGAACAGGGCTCATCTGCCACCCTGTAGCCTTGACCTGGTGATGACCTTCCCACAGCCCTCTTTCCCCAGAAACCAGAGAGACCTCTGCATGGCCCCCTCTCCTAGGGCCTCCTGTCTGTACCAACACAAGCCCCTGTGTGGCCTACACAAGCCACCTGTAGCGCCAAATACACAGGGCCGTCGTTCCCTGTCCCTACCCCCACCACACGTAGCCCACCCACTCTGAAGGCCACAGCCTCGGCCCCTGCTAGCGTCCAGACTCCGCGGCATTAGAGGCTGACTGCGCGCTCCCTGCTGACATGCGGAAGGGTGGTCTGTTGCTTGACCAGCAATTCCAGATCAGCCCTGGCCTGGTTAACCCAGTGAACTTCTCTGATATCGGCGGCCTGTTTACACGCTCTCCAGCTAGGCCTGAGTGCCTCACGAGCCATCCTTCCTGGGTAATCTCCCTCACCTGAGAGCACGGACGAATTTCCCTGTTTCTTAGTTATTCTTCTTTGCAGTCAACAATTGTTTATATTCAACTCCCCTTAACCTACTGTGTGGTTGTTGTCTCTTGATTGGACCCAGGCCATTCACATCTTCAGTGCAGAAGAGATGATGGCATCAGCATCTCAGATTTACTCTATCAGATGAGAAAGCCTACGTAAAGCCCAGGGCACACCTCTGTGCTAATCAGCATTGCTCTAGTTTCTCGTTGTCCTACCTACTACTTTCTATTCATGGAGAACAAGGGAAGCTAATGGCAATGAGTGCCGGGGATTCAACAGGACAGTGCCGACATACGTGTGGTTAGCCTCGGAGGAGGAGACAGAGGGTCAGAGAGGCCAAAGAGGTTACTTGGGGTCATGTATCCAATATTGTATGAAGCTGGACTCAGGGTGGCCAGTCCTCAGAGCCCACACTTCACCCCCACGCTGGGTTTCCTCTTAGAGCCCCAAACCCTCCCTTCCTTTTCACCTGAAAAAGGATAGTTTCTTGACCTGACAGAACCTTCTGAGTCTCAGCACTCACTCCACAATGAGAAGATTTGAGCAGCAGGAGAATCATTTGCTAGAGTTCTTTCATAATGACTTAATGAAGAGATCTCCTCCTAAAAGAAAAATCTGACTCATTCGAAAGGTGTGAGTCTGTGGTTTCCCTCTCTCTCTGAGTCAGCCTCTGAACGAGACCTGAGGAGCCTGCCCTTGGAGCCCAGTTCTGTCGGCCTTGACAAGTATGGACTGGGCTGTTAAAGGCCCTACTTTGAGAAACTTCCATCATTTCAAATCAGATTTATGGAGTTTCCCATAACACTCCATAGAGCAGACCGTTGGTATGGTTTGTTGCTTGAACATAATTTCCCAAAGGCCAGCAATCTTTGCTATGTTCACTGCTGCTTCCCCAGTGCTTAGAATAGAGCTTGGGGTATAGTACATGCTCAGTAAATGTTTGCCATGTGGATGAATTTACGCAGTCAATGATTCACCATATTTACAAGTGTGGGGCTTCACCAGGCTATTTTAAATAAAGTGGGATTTTATTTTATTTTATTTTTTCTTTAGTTTTTTTAAAAGTTTATTTATTCTAAGAGAGTGAGAGAGGTCAGGGGAGGGGCAGAGAGAGGCAGTGACAGAACCCCAAGTGGGCTCTGGGCTGTCAGTCAGGATCCTGACACGGGGCTTGAACTCAAGAATCATGAGATCATGTCTCGTGGTTCGTGGGTTCGAGCCCCGTGTCGGGCTCTGTGCTGACTACCAGCTCAGAGCCTGGAGCCTGTTTCGGTCTGTGACTCCCTCTCTCTCTGACCCTCCCCTGCTCACACTGTCTCTCTCTCTCTCTCCTAGAAATAANAGAGCCTGGAGCCTGTTTCGGTCTGTGACTCCCTCTCTCTCTGACCCTCCCCTGCTCACACTGTCTCTCTCTCTCTCTCCTAGAAATAAATAAAATATTAAAAAAAAAAAAAAAAAAAAGAATCATGAGATCATGATTTGAGTGGAGATCAAGAGTCCGGACACTTAACCCACTGAGCTACCCAGGTGCCCTGGGATTTTATCTTAAAAGCAAGAGGGGAGAGGAGTGAGTATACCTTAATAGGAACATGACTGCTTTGGAAATCAAGGCAGGATACTGTGGCTTTGCTGATATATCCCAGTGACCAAAAGGCACCCTGATCAAAACTCCCTTGTCCTGTGACTCACCCTTTCCAGAGGCCAGTGTCTGGGAGGTGTCAGCCTCTAACTCTGTTGTTTGGTAGGAAGCGATAATGGGTAGGTAGCATCCCAGTAAGTAACGTAGAGGCTTTTTAACTGGAGCCCTTTGGGAAGAATTGTCCAGTGCCTGGCAGAGAATTCTACACAAGGCAGCCACTCCATAAATGTCTGTTGGCACCAATGATACTGTAGTGATGACAAAATCTTAAAATAAAGAACTGACATAGGTAGTAGACACTCAGGCCAGGGAAGAAGGCTCAAAGAGAGGGTGGCAACGTTTTGAATCGGACAGTCTTCCTTCATTTCTCAAATCGTTACCAGGGAGTTACCCACACTTTCTGTGTTTAATATTTCAGCATATTTGTACTACAGCTCATTAGGAAAAAAAAACTGAACCAAAAAAAGCAAATGAAAACAACATTCTCTCTATGTGCCATCAACGTTCAGGTATAGAGGTGAAACCATATCCATGTTAAACTTCTTGACCCTATAAACAAAAACAAATAAACAAACAAAAAAACAAACCAAAAAAAAGCTCCTGGTTTCTTATTTCCCAGACGTTATCTTGTTTCCCTTTTCCATTTTAACATGATGGGGAATATAGAAAGAGAGTAAATACATGTTTCTTCAAAAACACCAGGATGGGACCCAGTAGTGTCCCTGCTTGATTCAAAGTCTTATTTTTTTTTTTTACAAATAGTTTATTGTCAAGTTGGTTTCCATATAACACCCAGTGCTCATCCCCACAAGTGCCCTCCTCCATGCCCATCTCCCCCTTCCCCTCTCCCCACATCCATCAGTCCTCAGTTTGTTCTCAGCATTCAAGAGTCTCTCATGGTTTGCCTCTCTCCCTCTCCCCCACTGTTTCCCCCCTTCTTCTCCCCCACGGTCCTCTGTTAAGTTCCTCCCAATCCTCCTATATGTGCAAACATATGGTATCCGTCCTTCTCTGCCTGACTTATTTCGCTCAGCATATCACCCTCAAGGTCCATACATGTGGTCCATACACGTGGCCAGATTTCATTCTTTCTCATTGCCATATAGTATTCCATGGTATAGATAAACCACATCTTCTTGATCCATTTGTCTGTTGATGGACACTTAGGGTCTTTCCATGTTTTGGCTATTGTTGAGAGTGCTGCTATGAACATTGGGGTCCATGTGCCCCTATGCATCAGCACTCCTATATCACTTGGGTAAATTCCTAGCCGTGCTAGTGCTGGGTCATGGGGGAGTTCTAGTGTTAACTTTTTGAGGAACCTCCACACTGTTTTCCGAAGGGGCTACACCAGTTTACATTCCCACTAACAGTGTAGGAGGGTGCCCGTTTCTCCACATCCTCGCCAGCATCTAGAGTCTTCTGATTTGCTCATTTTAGCCACTTTGACTGGTGTGAGGTGGTATCTCAGTGTAGCTTTGATTTATATTTCCCTGATGAGGAGGGATGCTGAGCATCATTTCATGTGTCTGTTGGCCATCTGGATGTCCTCTTTGGAGAAGTGTCTGTTCGTATCTTCTGCCCATTTCTTCACTAGGTTGTTTGTTTTTCGGGTGTGGAGTTTGGTTAGTTCCTTATAGATTTTGGATATTA